>NC_140592.1:571181909-571642164 GCF_964204655.1 Triturus cristatus | reverse complement strand
CAATTCCATTCTCCTCTCCACTCCACATTCCATTCTCCTCTCCACATTCCATTCTCCTCTCCACTCCCTCTCCACATGCATTCTTCCCATTCTCCACTCCACATTCCATTCTCCACTCCACATTCCATTCTCCTCTCCACATTCCATTCTCCTCTCCACATTCCATTCTCCTCTCCACATTCCATTCTCCTCTCCACTCCACATTCTCCTCTCCACTCCACATTCCATTCTCCTCTCCACTCCACATTCCATTCTCCTCTCCACTCCACATGCCATTCTCCTCTCCACTCCACATGCCATTCTCCACTCCACTCCACATGCCATGCCATTCTCCACTCCACTCCACATGCCATGCCATTCTCCACTCCACTCCACATGCCATGCCATTCTCCACTCCACTCCACATGCCATTCTCCACTCCACTCCACATGCCATGCCATTCTCCACATTCCATTCTACACTCCACTCCACATTCCATTCTCCACTCCACTCCACATTCCATTCTCCACTCCACTCCACTCCACATTCCTCCACCTCCACTCCACATTCCATTCTCCACTCCACTCCACATTCCATTCTCCACTCCACTCCACATTCCATTCTCCACTCCACTCCACTCCACTCCACTCCACTCCACTCCACATTCCATTCTCCACTCCACTCCACCTTCCATTCCATTCTCCACTCCACTCCACATTCCATTCTCCACTCCACATTCCATTCTCCACTCCACATTCCATTCTCCACTCCACATTCCATTCTCCACTCCACATTCCATTCTCCACTCCACATTCCATTCTCCACTCCACATTCCATTCTCCACTCCACATTCCATTCTCCTCTCCACATTCCATTCTCCTCTCCACATTCCATTCTCCTCTCCACTCCACATTCCATTCTCCTCTCCACTCCACATTCCATTCTCCTCTCCACTCCACATTCCATTCTCCTCTCCACTCCACATTCCATTCTCCTCTCCACTCCACATTCCATTCTCCTCTCCACTCCACATGCCATTCTCCTCTCCACTCCACATGCCATGCCATTCTCCACTCCACTCCACATGCCATGCCATTCTCCACTCCACTCCACATGCCATGCCATTCTCCACTCCACTCCACATGCCATGCCATTCTCCACATGCCATTCTCCACTCCACTCCACATGCCATTCTCCACTCCACTCCACATGCCATTCTCCTCTCCACTCCACATGCCATTCTCCTCTCCACTCCACATGCCATTCTCCTCTCCACTCCACTCCACATGCCATTCTCTTCTCCACTCCACTCCACTCCACATGCCATTCTCTTCTCCACTCCACTCCACATGCCATTCTCCACTCCACTCCACTCCACATTCCATTCTCCACTCCACATTCCATTCTCCACTCCACATTCCATTCTCCACTCCACATTCCATTCTCCACTCCACATTCCATTCTCCACTCCACATTCCATTCTCCACTCCACATTCCATTCTCCACTCCACTCCACATGCCATTCTCCTCTCCACCTCCTTTCCACATGCCATTCTCCTCTCCACTCCACATGCCATTCTCCTCTCCACATGCCATTCTCCACTCCACTCCACATGCCATTCTCCACTCCACTCCACATGCCATTCTCCACTCCACATGCCATTCTCCACTCCACTCCACATGCCATTCTCCACTCCACATGCCATTCTCCACTCCACTCCACTCCACATTCCATTCTCCACTCCACTCCACGCCACTCCACTCCACTCCACATTCCATTCTCCACTCCACTCCACTCCACATTCCATTCTCCACTCCACTCCACTCCACTCCACATTCCATTCTCCACTCCACTCCACATTCCATTCTCCACTCCACTCCACATTCCATTCTCCACTCCACTCCACATTCCATTCTCCACTCCACTCCACATTCCATTCTCCACCCCACTCCACATTCCATTCTCCACCCCACTCCATATTCCATTCTCCACTCCACTCCACATTCCATTCTCCACTCCACATTCCATTCTCCTCTCCACTCCACATTCCATTCTCCTCTCCACTCCCCATTCCATTCTCCTCTCCACTCCACATTCCATTCTCCTCTCCAATCCACATTCCATTCTCCTCTCCACTCCACATTCCATTCTCCTCTCCACTCCACATTCCATTCTCCTCTCCACTCCACATTCCATTCTCCACTCCACATTCCATTCTCCACTCCACTCCACATGCCATTCTCCACTCCACTCGCCATTCTCCACTCCACTCCACTCCACATGCCATTCTCTTCTCCACTCCACTCCACTCCACATGCCATTCTCCACTCCACTCCACATGCCATTCTCCACTCCACATGCCATTCTCCACTCCACATGCCATTCTCCACTCCACATTCCATTCTCCACTCCACATTCCATTCTCCACTCCACATTCCATTCTCCACTCCACATTCCATTCTCCTCTCCACTCCACATTCCATTCTCCTCTCCACTCCACATTCCATTCTCCTCTCCACTCCACATTCCATTCTCCTCTCCACTCCACATTCCATTCTCCTCTCCACTCCACATTCCATTCTCCTCTCCACTCCACATTCCATTCTCCTCTCCACTCCACATTCCATTCTCCACTCCACTCCACATGCCATTCTCCACTCCACTCCACTCCACATGCCATTCTCCACTCCACTCCACTCCACATGCCATTCTCTTCTCCACTCCACTCCACTCGCCATGCCATTCTCCACTCCACTCCACATGCCATTCTCCACTCCACTCCACATGCCATTCTCCTCTCGCCTCCACTCCACATGCCATTCTCTTCTCCACTCCACTCCACATGCCATTCTCTTCTCCACTCCACTCCACTCCACATGTCATTCTCTTCTCCACTTCACTCCACATGCCATTCTCTTCTCCACTCCACTCCACATGCCATTCTCCACTCCACTCCACATTCCATTCTCCACTCCACATGCCATTCTCCACTCCACTCCACATGCCATTCTCCACTCCACTCCACATGCCATGCCATTCTCCACTCCACTCCACATGCCATTCTCCTCTCCACTCCACTCCACTCCACATGCCATTCTCTTCTCCACTCCACTCCACATGCCATTCTCTTCTCCACTCCACTCCACTCCACATGCCATTCTCTTCTCCACTCCACTCCACATGCCATTCTCCACTCCACTCCACATTCCATTCTCCACTCCACATGCCATTCTCCACTCCACTCCACATGCCATTCTCCACTCCACTCCACTCCACATGCCATTCTCCACTCCACTCCACATGCCATGCCATACTCCACTCCACTCGCCATTCTCCTCTCCACTCCACTCCACATGCCATTCTCTTCTCCACATGCCATTCTCTTCTCCACTCCACTCCACATGCCATTCTCCACTCCACATTCCATTCTCCACTCCACATTCCATTCTCCACTCCACATGCCATTCTCCACTCCACTCCACATTCCATTCTCCACTCCACATTCCATTCTCCACTCCACATTCTATTCTCCACTCCACATGCCATTCTCCTCTCCACTCCACATGCCATTCTCCTCTCCACTCCACATGCCATTCTCCTCTCCACTCCACATGCCATTCTCCTCTCCACTCCACATGCCATTCTCCTCTCCACTCCACATGCCATTCTCCACTCCACATGCCATTCTCCACTCCACATGCCATTCTCCACTCCACATGCCATTCTCCACTCCACATGCCATTCTCCACTCCACTCCACATGCCATTCTCCACTCCACTCCACATGCCATTCTCCACTCCACTCCACATGCCATTCTCCACTCCACGCCACATGCCATTCTCCTCTCCACTCGCCATTCTCCTCTCCACTCCACTCCACTCCACATGCCATTCTCTTCTCCACTCCACTCCACTCCACATGCCATTCTCTTCTCCACTCCACTCCACTCCACATGCCATTCTCTTCTCCACTCCACTCCACATTCCATTCTCCACTCCACATCCCACTCTCCACTCCACATCCCACTCTCCACTCCACATCCCACTCTCCACTCCACATCCCACTCTCCACATCCCACTCTCCACTCCACATCCCACTCTCCACTCCACATCCCACTCTCCACTCCACATCCCACTCTCCACTCCACATCCCACTCTCCACTCCACATCCCACTCTCCACTCCACATCCCACTCTCCACTCCACATCCCACTCTCCACTCCACATCCCACTCCACATTCCACATTCCATTCTCCACTCCACATGCCATTCTCCTCTCCACTCCACATGCCATTCTCCTCTCCACTCCACATGCCATTCTCTACTCCACTCCACATGCCATTCTCCACTCCACTCCACTCGCCATTCTCCTCTCCACTCCACTCCACTCCACATGCCATTCTCTTCTCCACTCCACTCCACTCCACATGCCATTCTCTTCTCCACTCCACTCCACTCCACATGCCATTCTCTTCTCCACTCCACTCCACTCCACATGCCATTCTCTTCTCCACTCCACTCCACATTCCATTCTCCACTCCACATCCCACTCTCCACTCCACATCCCACTCTCCACTCCACATCCCACTCTCCACTCCACATCCCACTCTCCACTCCACATCCCACTCTCCACTCCACATCCCACTCTCCACTCCACATCCCACTCTCCACTCCACATCCCACTCTCCACTCCACATCCCACTCTCCACCCCACTCCACATTCCACATTCCATTCTCCACTCCACATGCCATTCTCCTCTCCACTCCACATGCCATTCTCCACTCCACTCCACATGCCATTCTCCACTCCACTCCACATGCCATTCTCCTCTCCACTCGCCATTCTCCTCTCCACTCCACTCCACTCCACTCCACTCCCCATTCTCCTCTCCACTCCACTCCACTCCACATGCCATTCTCTTCTCTTCTCCACTCCACTCCACTCCACTCCACATGCCATTCTCTTCTCCACTCCACTCCACATTCCATTCTCTTCTCCTCTCCACTCCACTCCACATCCCACTCTCCACTCCACATCCCACTCTCCACTCCACATCCCACTCTCCACTCCACATCCCACTCTCCACTCCACATCCCACTCTCCACTCCACATCCCACTCTCCACTCCACACTCCACATCCCACTCTCCACTCCACATCCCACTCCCCACTCCACATCCCATTCTCCACTCCACATCCCATTCTCCACTCCACATCCCATTCTCCACTCCACATCCCATTCTCCACTCCACATCCCATTCTCCACTCCACATTCCATTCTCCACTCCACATTCCATTCTCCACTCCACATTCCATTCTCCACTCCACATTCCATTCTCCACTCCACATTCCATTCTCCACTCCACATTCCATTCTCCAATCCACTCCACTCCACATTCCATTCCATTCTCCACTCCACTCCACTCCACTTTCCATTGTTCCTGGATCACGTGAGGAACTTGTTACCTTTTTAGGTATGGCCGAATACTATAATAAATTTGTGCCTCATTTCGCTACTCGCACTCATGCTCTTAGATCACTTTTAAAAAAAGGTGTAACATTTATTTGGACAGCTCAATGTCAGATGGAATTCGAAGAGGTCAAGCAAGCTCTCAAGTCAGCTCCTTCCTTGCAGAGCTTCGACACTGCCTTGGATTCTGTTTTAATCACGGATGCAAGTTCTAAATGTTTGGGGGCGGTTCTCAAACACTTCAAAGGAGGGAAGGAAGAAACTATTATGTTCCTGTCTAGGGCACTTGTTGGACCAGAATTACAATATTCTGTTATTGAGAAAGAAGCACTTTGTATCTACTGGGCTATCAAAAAGCTAAAGAAGTTCCTGTGGGGTTCTTCTTTCCTTGTTCATTCTGATCATAAGCCTCTAAAGGATTTGTTTGGCAAGAAGGATCTCAATGCAGTTTCTTCAAGAATTTGTAAGTGGATCATTGCATTACAAGATTTCGACTTTCTTGTCAAATATATCCCTGGTGTGGACAACAAAGTTGCTGACTGTTTATCACGGTTGGTATCTGTAGGTCATGTGGGATGTGACTCTGAAGACTGTTGGGAGTTTGATACATTCAAGGTGTGTGAGATTGTCGATGGTGTTGTTTCAGAGTTAGAGTGGCGAGATTCTTTAAAGAGTGACAAAACATTACTTGAGGTTTGTCAATTTGTGTCTAATGAATGGACGGGAATTAGATCTTTATCTGAGAGTGCAAAGAAATTTTGGAATGTGCGACATGAACTCTCTTTACACAATGATCTGCTGTGGCGTGGTTCTCGTTTGGTTCCACCTAGTTCTTTGCAAGAGAAGATTGTTCGTCTTGCACACGATGGCCACCAGGGTATCTCAAAGACTAAAGAGCGGGTTCGGATGCATTTCTGGTGGCCGGGGGTTGATATCATTGTAGAACGGCTAGTTAGGGATTGCTTGGAATGTAGAGTTTCAGACAAGGTTTGCAAAACTAGGACTCAACCTATGATCATTCGCGATCCTCCCTCTAGGTGTTGGCAGGATGTTGCTTTAGATCTGCTGGGACCAATTCATTCCAACTCTGGTCAGTTCTTTGTTTTAGTTCTGGTTGATATGTACTCCAGATGGCCAGAGGTCAAAGTCACTCAGAGCTCTGAAACCAGAGATGTAATAAGGTTTTTGGAGGAGATATTTTGCAGAGAAGGTCTTCCCGAAACTTTGTTAAGTGATAATGGAGTGCAACTTGTCTCGAAGTAGATGGAGGATTTTCTGTGTAAGAGGGGTATTGTTCATAGAAAATGCTCTCTCTATCATCCTGAATGTAACAGGATGGTTGAAAGATTCAACCGTGTGTTGAAGGAAGCTATACAGTCTGCTAAAGAACTGGGGCGTGACTGGAAAAATGCTATTCAAGAGAAGGTTTTAGCATATCGTTTAACTCCTCATTCTACAACAGAAAAGGTTCCTTTTGAGTTGTTTAGAGGGCGTACTCCTAACACTCAATTATTTCAATCTTGGATGAGAGGTTATGGTTCTAATGTAAGTATTCCTGAAGATCCTCAGTGGAGGATTCGTCAAGACGATAAGTCTAGCAAAATGAAGGCGAATTTTGATGTTAGACATGCTGTTGCTCGTACATTAGTCAATGTTGGGGACTGTGTACGGGTTAGGTCTCCACAAAAGAGTGGAGGTAGCAAGTTCTCCATTCCTCATAAAGTTGTCAAATTGTTTAAAAATGCAGTGAGGCTTGATGATGGACGTATTTGGAATCTCAATAGAATTGCTCCTGTACGTAATGTTACCCCTACTCAGTCTTCTACTCAGCTGTCTTTCCCTGTCCAGCATCCATCTCCTCTGCATAGGAGTTCTCGCACTTGTTCCATTCCTTCTAAGTTCCAGGATTATATTTGTGACTAGTGTACTCATTCTTGTTTTTTTTTTTGGGTTATGTTCGGGGGGAGGTGTGTGGTATCCAGAATCATGAACAGAATGTTCATGATTCTGTTTCCAACTTATTTATTGATTTGCCTCTTTCATTGGTGTGTGATCTAGAATGTAGACTGTAGAATGGGGTAAGCTACTGTGTTCTGTAGGCGACAGTTGTGATTGAGCCTAATGTGGCTGGGACGCTTGGATGGATGTTCCTGAAATAAAGAAGACATCATTTATCCTTCAACTGCGTGGAAGCTTGTTTATTACAACCCCCCCCCCCCCAAAAAAAAAACAACTTTGCGGTTGTCTCTTTTCAATATATCAATACAGTAAAAGAAACATTCTGGCTGCTATAGGGTGTACCTATTTCAGTATTGGTTGTAATTCAACCAGTCTTCGTCTGTGCAATACTTGGGTTGGTATTTTATGCAATTTCTAATCATCTGCACTGTGCAACATGAAATCAACTGGCAAAAGAGAAACGTTTCTTTTTACATATTTCAAACTAAATTATTTCAAAGTCAAAGGTTTTATTTATAATCCATTAGTCAATCCACCTGAATATGTGTTTGATCCATCAGCACTGGGTCTTTCAATAGTGCCACAAACTTCTGGGGCTATGCTGCACATGTGTAAAGCAGGAACAGATGCTATCTCTGCCCTGGGCTTTCATATTAAGCCAATTTACTAGCTTTAAACATGCAAGTGGATGGAAGTATCAGCAACTGTGCCAACATTTGGCATTGCTTGTTTGATTCCTTCCACAGTTAGTAAGTGCCTTCTTAACCTCAGTCAAAATGGAACAGGATGAGGAGAGGATGTGGTCCGTCGGCTAGACTGCAGACTTTGGTGCTGGAAACCATATTGCCAATATCGGCAACACTCCTCAGTTCTCATATAGCAACATACATAAATAAACCCCAAGACACCTTGTTAGTGGAGAGAATTGCTGCAGGTTTATTTGCATAACAAATATGCCAACATGGTGGGTTATCTTACGAGCGATCCAAGGGCAGGCCAGCCCCTATGCCACCTGCTGAGCCAAATTACATTGTGGCGTCGCCAATCGGTGGCTACCAATTTTGGGAGGGGCCACCCCTCCCATCAGTGGACCGCCAGTCCATGGCCTTATTCACGCCCCCCAAAAGGTGGGCGGACCATTCCAGGCAGCCCCCAGTTGCTCAGACCCACAACCGCCAGTTGGACTAACAGGGCGCCGTCGTTCTTCCAGGGGACAACGCTAAGACATCCCTGGGTATCCTTGGCTTAGCACCCTTGTTGTGCTGCTGCATATAGTACCCTTCTGTACCTTGCAGAGTCTGGATCACCCTGTAACTCCTCCACAGCTCTGGGGGTGGCCACCGTCACAACCAGGGCCCCCCACCAAGGTAGGCATCTTTACCTACATCCCACTGATTACTGGGCCTCTCCCAGGTCCAGCCAAAACAAGTCAAGCCCATACAGGACA
This sequence comes from Triturus cristatus, assembly GCF_964204655.1. Taxonomy (NCBI): domain Eukaryota; kingdom Metazoa; phylum Chordata; class Amphibia; order Caudata; family Salamandridae; genus Triturus; species Triturus cristatus. The sequence goes on along the minus strand of NC_140592.1, from coordinate 571,633,311 downwards.
GGAGGGCAGCATGCCCCTTCTGGACAGGTGCCCCCATCCTTTCTAAACTCCCTGTGGACTTTAGACTGGTAAAAACCAAAACAGCTCTGTTCAGGGATGGATGCATAACTTACACCAGGGGGGAATTAAATTCTGGCAGCAGGACCCTCCTACCCTGGAAAGTCCAATCATTGCCTCCCAGCTGTCTGACCCCAGTGCTGAGAGGAGAGACACCACCCCCTGCCCGGGCTGCTGCTTCTACAGAAGCTGTTCAGTGCCTGCACAATTACACCACCCCTCCCAGGGTGGCTTACGGCCGGTTGTCCCCTTAAATGCCTTGGGATTCCATCGCCCCACCTCTTAGCATGTCCTGCTGAGTCTGCAACTCGGAGGGGGACCCAGTATCCGTGGTCCCCGCCTTGCCCAGCCCTTCATGTATATGCGCCCGGATGACCTAAAACCAATAGTTTAGTGTTGGTTCAATGTTAACATTGCCTGGCTGAAAAGCAATACATTTGACAAGCCACTCCTGACAAGAAGTGCCAATGCGGGTGTAAGTAAGAGTTAACAAGCCCGCCTTACTTCCTCTTTCACCCAGTTATCTGTGTATAGCACTTGTCGGAGTATGTCCATCGCATTCAGTCAGTCACTACCCTAGGTGACGCCTTGCCCTCCCCAACTTCTGCTAGTATACCAGGGAGCATACAGGACAGTGTGAACCAGAGGGGAACCATAAGTATAAATACCTGCCCTTTTTTGTATACTGGGAATGCCAAGTGTTCTTTCATACTATGTAGCCCCATTTGTACTGAACCCAGAGGTTGCCCCAATATTTCAGTCCCTAGCACACTTGTTGGATGACAACTTCCACAACCTGCATGGCTGCCAACCAAGGATATGGGGCGGGAGAATTTGCATATGTTATTATTACTAATCTCAATGGTACCCGTTTCATCGACCTCAGAGGGATGAAATGATAAGTGGACCTACTAGGATCTGAACCTGTGACCAGAGGTCGAACCCAAGCCCCTTTCAGTTCTGCCGCTCCACATTGCTGTGAACTTGTAACCCAGGACAGACTTCAGGCCCCTTAACCCATTCTTGGACATGCCTGCGCTAGAACACATCTAAAAGGCCTGCCGACCAGCTAACCACCAAAATTGCAGTCTGAATGTTCGCTGACAACTCCCAAGGAAAATTTGCTTAACTGAAGCAACTGTTAACATGCCATCAATTTAATCAATTTAACCTTAACCATGACTGCAAAATGTGCTCTCGTTGTTGTACGTATTAGTGCTCCATCCCCTCCATATCAGTAGTATCAAGGCAACCCACACCCTCTTGGGAATGGCACCCTTAGCCCCAGCTGACAGAAAGTGCCTATTCGTGTGTAGCCCATAACCTTACGTTTATCACTGACGGTATACTAGGATTATGTTGAAACTCAGCTAGCTCTGCTGCTGAGTGCGCTTTGCACCATCACAGGTATGTCTTTGCCTATTCAGTTTCAGGCTGCAATGTTTGATGACATTGCCAGCCCGAATCCCGGGCAAAAAAAACACGGAAGCTTTACTGCTACCCCTGTGAGCCGCTGCCGGTGCTAATGATGGTCCAAATCGCACCGGTAAACTAGCTGCTGTACTAAAGCAATAGAGGGCCATTGCAGCACTAATTAAAGTCCATGGCTAACCTACTCCCAGTATGGAAGAGACAAGAAAGGCTGGAAATTAAACCCCTTTGAGATGATCGTTGGATAGACCCAACAGGGAGTGATCCTGTGAAATAAGGTAGGGACCACCACACCCCGATGTGACTCAGCCCAGATTTATTTTGCCATGACCCCTACTAAGCCCTTAGAGATCACCATCAGCTACCTGCAGTGGCCAGGTGGCAGGCACCCAGCGGGACCTGAAAGTCCTATTTACTCACCATTATGTGTTGAAGGCTAATTAGTTTGAGTTCTCCTCTTGACAGCATCCCCTCTAACCACCAGTGTTGAGTAACCACTCAAAACTGTTTCTTGTCCAAGTCGTCCCCTTAGCCTGGCACTGTTAGACCAAATGAAGCTTTAGAAGCTCCCTCTACAAAAGTATATAAAGTATTGCGCCATTTGGGAAACTATTACTTCATCACTACGTACGTTCAAGGCATGACAATACTGCCAAAGGGACCCCCACCTTAGTACCTGTTTAACCACTCAAATACTGAAGGAGGGAAAAAAAGATTACCAGTGCACCTTGCCTTGGGCCTAAAATTAACTGACAAAGTAAGGACCCTCATGTGTGAAGCTGCTCGGTTGGGTGTGGGCAAAATGCCACTGATGGTCCTTTTGTGTCCGCAATTGACTGTCCTAACCGTCCAGAGTACGGTAAAGGAGGCGCATAGGCACATGTGGGTAGTATAATAGTACCTGAACAGTCTGGTATGCCATGGCACTCAGCTATGCTCCACTAATTTTATCCGGTATCCCCAGTGCTAAGATAGAAAATCAGCAGTGCAGGTACTCTGGCCCAGAGTACCTGCTTGTATCTAAGAAGAACGTACGTCAAGCCACCCGCCAGTCCAGTGATTCTGGCCTGTGCGATGGGCCTCTCTTGGCGTGGGTTCACATAAGGCTGCAATCTTTCCCTAGCCTAGTGCTGCACACAGAACTGGCTCATCTGTCAAGTTTCCCTCTAATTAAACAACCTGTAACCTTTGGACGCATTGCCAGTCCTAATATTGCCTTTGTCAAAGGAAGATAGTTGCCTAGGCAAAGAAGCAACAGATATGGCTTCCTAGAGGGAAATTGAAAATTGCTACAGTACTGAATCATGAGACTGTGCAAGATCTAAACTGCAATTGCTAGAGGTTAATCTGTCTCCCACTCCCCCCTTACAACTGAGTAGCTCCAGTGCGACTGCTGCATGTGGGCCACTGCTGACACCCTTGACGCCCCAATCATTTGCACTGTTTTACAAATATTTTCCATGCAACACTACACTCTTGGACGTGCCTTTTTGCAACTTTTAATTTCCAGTTTACAACTTAATTGCACATTTCCTTGTAGTATTTTTGTCATATTGGACCTTTTTCTTTATATACTACCCCCTCAATTCTACTTGTTTCTTATCTTGGAAGGATGAAATCCTGAGTTGGCACTGCCGGGGGTGCAGAGAACATAACATACGTGTTTGTAAAGTGCACTTACGCCCAGGGTGGTCCTAGCACTGAATAGCAGCTATTTATTGTTACCCATCTCCAAGCAGCGGACGAGCGCAGCGGGAGCGCCGTTTGCGCGCCGTTTGCGCGCCTAAGGCAAGCCCGTCTGCGCCCGTCATCGCCAGACCATCGCCTCTCGCCAGTCCCCCTGCACAAATCATTCATCATAGAACACAGTACGATAGGGAGCCTCTTATCGCACTCAACCCTGCCGCAAGATGCGACAAGCTTGGAGGCTGTCTCGGCCAATCAGGTCTGTATTGCAAGTCCTGTAGATTCTCGACACCTTCACCTGGTCTAGCTAGGCATAGAACTACTGCGCCTAAGTACTCTTCCCTCACAGTTCTCCAACTTAATGTCAGATCCCTTGTGAAACATCACGCTGAAGTGTTCTCCCTTATAACAGACGAAAGCCCAGATATTATGTTTCTATGTGAAACCTGGCTCCATGATGAACAAACCAGCATCCAGAACCTCTCGCTGCCCGAGGGCTTCTCTATGAAAACCATAAATAGAGACTCTAGGGGTGGTGGGATAGCTGTCATCTACCGAACTACATATAACTGCTCCTTCACAAAGGAAGTTATCTGGGGGTTGCGAAAGCGCACGGTTTAAGATCTCCACCAGTCCGCAGTTTACCCTCTCTGGACTCTATATCTACCGTCCCCCGGGCTCTACCCCTAGGTTCATTGAAGAACTTCTAGACGTAGCTCACACTCTAGTGGTGTCTTCCCCCAACTTCACCATCCTGGGAGACCTCAATCTCCACTTCGACTCCATGTCTGATCCAACCATCAAGAACCTACGGGCGGACCTTACTGCCCTTCAGCTAAACCCACTTATCCACACCCCCACTCATTCTGCTGGGCACTTATTAGACCCTGTCTTCTCCAACCTCTTAGAGGCCACGGCTGACCGCCCCAAACCCATGGGCTGGACCGACCATTTCCTTATTAGATTCTCCTTGATGGTCAGAGACCCGCTCACGAAAAACACTTCCAGTTCTTGCTATAAGAGGCCTTGGCACAAACTTTCATCTATTGATCTCACTAATAATCTAGGCGACTTCCACTTTAACTCTGAGAACAGAGATATAAATACAGCCTATGCTGCTTTCCATGAGTGGATCACCTCAGGACTTGACACCCTAATCCCAGCGAAATGGACCAAAACCGGTAGCACCCCTTCTAACCCATGGTACAATGAGAATCTAAAAACCATGCGGAAAGACTGCAAAAGAGCTGAACGCTGTTGGAGGAAAGAGTATAAGGATACGGATAAAGCCCTCTACATGTCAAAGTTGAGGTCATACCACAAGGCGGTACGTACCACCCTTGCATCCTTTTATGCTAAGGAAATCAGCTTAAGTGCAAACCCCTCCAAAACCATCTTTAAGCTAGTACAAAAACTCCAAAACAACTCTAACCCAGCTCCATGCATTACCTCCTCACAACAATGTGACGACCTCGCTACTTTCTTTATAGAAGAAGTGAGAAAAATCTACAACGCCTTTCCACAGGATCTTTTGGAGCTCCCCAACCCTCGTAAACTCTCGCCCAACAACTCCAGTTTGCCACTTATACCTAGTATAACCCATGACGATCTAGCCAAGCTATGCACACAGGTTAAGTCCGGCTCTCCTACAGATCCTATGAGACCAGCCAAATTCCTAGAATCACTGGATTTCTTCCTCCCCCCCCCTGGCCACCCTACTCAACCTCTCCTTCTCCTCGGCGGTGGTTCCTACATGCTGGAAGCAGGCATGGGTCTCCCCGATTATCAAAAAGCCCACGCTAGACCCCTCAAAGCCAGAAAATTTTAGACCAATTTCGCTGCTCCCATGGGCTTCGAAATTGGCAGAAGCCCATGCGAACAAAGTACTGTCCAACTATATGGCTCAAAATCTAATCCTGGACCCCTCACAGAATGGCTTCAGGCCAGGATTCAGTACCGAGTCCGCCCTGCTGACTACCATTGAACACCTCCGGAACATTCTGGACGCCGGTCAAAGTGCTGCGCTGATTTTACTCAACCTCAGCGTGGCCTTTGATACGGTCTCCCACACTCTTTTACTAAAACGTCTCGAGGCTATAGGGATCAGTGATCTGGCCCTTGAGTGGTTTCGGTCTTTCCTGAAGGATAGATCCTTCCGGGTCTCAGCCCCCCCATTTGTCTCTCAGCCTCACTCCATAGAGCAAGGAGTCCCTCAGGGGTCGGCGCTTAGCCCTTCCCTTTTTAATCTCTATGTCCAGCCTCTCGCTGAAGTGGCAAAAGAGTGGGACCTCACGCTAGTGTCGTACGCTGACGACACGCAGCTGGTCATCTCTCTAACTGAAGGCCCCTCAATCTCAGCTGCGAAATTTAAGAATGGCTGAGCGGCAGTCGCGCAGTGGATGACACACAACTACCTACAGCTGAACACTGGAAAAACAGAGGTGCTGCTCCTGGGAAAAAATCCCTGTTACTGGAGTGAACACTGGTGGCCGTCCCTACTTGGCCCCATTCCTTCCCCCAAAAATGTGGTGAAAAATCTTGGTGTCTGGATGGACTCCTCCCTCAATTTCCAGTCCCACACCAAGAAAGTGGCTGCTACCTGTGTGGGCCTGCTGCGGAGCCTTCATCCGATACTTGTTTTTTTTTACCCCAGTACGCGCCAACTGATAATCCAGTCGAGCCAAGATGATAGATTGTACTATGTCAATGTCCTATTCTTAGGCATCAACAAAGCAGAGATGGCTCGGCTACAACGGGTACAAAATTCAGCAGCCAGGGCTGTGGTAGGCCTCCCTCGCAGATGCTCTGCCAGAAACACCATCAAGAAGCTACACTGGCTGCGTGTTGAAGCCCGAGTTCAATTCAAGGCTCTCACCACTGCCTTTAAAATTCTTAGATCTGACTGTCCGGGACTCCTCCGCCCTCTCCTGGTACCTTACACCCCCCAGCGCGTCTTACGCTCCCTAGGACAACACCTGGTGGTTGTCCCTCGCACAAGGCTCAGCAGAATGGGTGGCCGCTCTTTCAAAGTTTTGGGGGCGAAGCTTTGGAATTCCTTACCACCCCACATTCGCTCTATGACCAACTTGTTGGCCTTTCGTAAGGCAATTAAAACTCTTCTGTTTTCCCTGACTTAATTTTTCTGCAGTCCCTTTCCCTCCCTCCCCTCCCCTCAGGTATCTGTTATGGTTTAGCGCCGGGACGCCTCGTTGCTGGGGCAGCTGTTTTGCGCTTAGTAAAATATTAACATAACATAACATAACATAACAGGTACTGATTTTTCATATTGCTGTATTCCCTTTCTAAGTTTACCACAAACCATCAGAAACACCGTGGACTAGTCGCCCTGGGACCTGCTCCAGACATCTGCCTTCTTGTTAGCTGCAGGTCTTGGAAGCTGGTCTATAACGTTTTAGTACATCTAGTACTATCATGTTAGACATTTTCGTATACGTACCATCCCGCTGAACTGTGCATGTTTCTTACTTTCACGAGTTGGCACAACTGGGGTTGCAGGGAACATAATCCCACATACTTGTAAAGCGCATGTCCACCCCCATCTAGGCACTGGATGAAAGGTGCTTATTGCCGCCCAACTCAATGGTACTGATTTTTTTTTTGGGGGGGGGGCCATATTCTACCTAGAAAAGTGTCTCAAATCAATTGTACCATTCCTTTTTCCAATCTCAGAAGAATGAAAATCAGATCGGGATCTGAAACCTGTGAGCATGAGGTAAAAACAAGATTCCTGCGGTGTTTTCCTTGCCACAAGATGCTGTTCATCTGTGAGATAACCACAAACCAACAGCCTGCGAAACTTGCAGCATATAATTGCCTCCTAACTGTGCACTCCGCCTTTTTCCCCTTGGAGCCTATAACTATTATTCATAGGTGGGTAAGTCAGTGTATATGAAATGTTACATCAGGCAGGGGTGGGTTCACCTGTTCTCTATGCAGGTGGGCGGTATAGTTGAAGAGTACTTGCTATGGGTCAGCACCAAACTCTGAATCTAATATGTAATGCAATGGGGCATGCAGTTCTTTTGACTGTTAATCGCTCCCTGTAAATCGCTCCCTGTAATCGCTACTAGCATAAAGAAGTCTCTGTCTGCATGTTACCTGCCCAGGTCAAACAGGATTACTTTAGAAGCCATCCTAGAGTCCTCAGATGATCATGCAACTACATTGGATGTCATTTTCACTTCAGACATCATCAAGCTCTTGAAGTCATCAGCAAAGCTGAAAAACACAGCCTGATGATTTGAGGATGACTTGAAAATAAGTATCTGATGACTTTAGTAGGTGTCATTATTCGTTATGATTTAAGGATGACTTGAAAAAGACTCTCAGATAACTTTACAAGCCGACATTGTTCCTAATGACTTTGGGCTGATTTGAAAATAAGTATTGGATTACTTCAAAGGTACTATTGTGTTTTCAATAAGATGTTTTTGCTTCTGGTGATTTTAACAGGAATTGCTTGTCTATTTAAAGAGCACGTCCACCACTTGGTTTCAGGTTTCCAGAAAAATGTAAACTGTTGGATGATTGCAGATAAACGCAAAATGACATACAAGTTTTCTATTATACACAACTGAGCATACATTGTGCTTTAGCAAACTATGTACAAGTTAGAGGTTATTTTTTTAAAACATTTATATTTGTCACTTTCTTTTTGTACAAACCAGGTAAAATAAGCATCCACTGTAAAAAGATCAATGCCTAGCATTAACGAAGATGAACATTAGCCATCGTATGCATGGTCACTGAGGTTAAGGGACAATTAAGTATGAAAATATGCGGCAGAATAAACTAAATAACGTAACAAAAATAAATGCAACACATTATGCAATCACTGGAGGCACATTATGCAGCCGAATCTTTATCTAGCCATCTGATATTTGATTATTTCCACCGCAAAACAATACACCAAATGAGGGAAACAAGCATCCATCAAACAAATACACAAATTATGAAATATTTCATTGCAATCACAAACAAATGCAAAAACAAACCCAACATTTATCTTGTAATGGGAATGTTTAAGTTTTCTAAAATCAATTCAGACCACCCATTGGCCATACTGTATTGTATTTGATGTACTTGCCCTGCTCCCAAAAATAAATTTGAGGATACCAAATGAATTTTTAGCCTCCAATTTCATATTGCTGCACATTTATAAATACATTTTTGAATGTTCAGTTGTACATTTTGCTTCTATATTGATATACACTTTATTATTTGGCCAACATTACTATGTTTTATGAGCAGTCTAGGACCCCTGGGAAGGTGTCAAGGACACCTTGGTGTCATTGGAGCACAGGTTAAGAATGTTTATCAAGATAATTTCTAATCAAATGCGCTATAAAAAGAAACATGCATGTAGGAGAACTTTCTAGCATGATTTGCCTTAATCTATTTGAAATCGATTTGGCATTTCACTTACAAATGATTCATTTTCTATCTCAATGTAAAAACAGGCACATTTTATCATTAATATCCTGATAGCTGTGATGTTATTTACTACAACCAGATGAGCTGGTTCCCTGATATCATAGGATTCACACTTAAGTGGAACCATGAGTGCTAGGTTAACAGACACGTCTGCCTGCTTACACTGAATGAATCTAGTCACCCTGCCATAGGCAAACACTCCAGATTCTGTTACATATTTTATTACACTTTGGTCTCACCTCTGAATACGAGTGTAATTTGAGTTGTAAACAAGAATATTACTTTGTTCTAAAAATATTTTGTTGTAGGCTACTACATCAGAGCTTAAAATATGAGTAATCTAAGTTACTGCTATATGTTCATTCTCTGTTAAGCTGTAAGGGTATGTAGAACCAACACTGTAAATGCAATTTTCAATTTTTAAGTATCGTCTGTTTCTCTTATATGAACACATTATACTCTGGTAAAATTGTGCCTCAACACTATCAGGAGGCAAATGATTTTCCATTAACACAGGTATTACTTGTATCATATTTACTGGATCTAGAATTTGTGTTTCTATACCTACTGTACCATGCACATGTTGTAAAAGGAAACCATTAAGATCTTCAAAAACAAAACAATTAGCAGTAAACAGAGGCCCTGCTGCTCTTACACTGTCTACTAAGTGGACCAATTGATGAACATTAATTGTCAAAAATAGTTTTTCATATAAATCCTTAAACAGTTGCACAAACAAATGTAAACACTGTTCTGCTATATTTAAATCTTCCGGACTAATGTCATCATTTAATAGCTTATGAATTGCTTTCATAAGTACACAAAAGTATAAATAGTGTGATCTATCTAAAACATGTTATAACACTAGCATTCTATAAAATAAAAGAAAGTTTCGAAACTCTGAGGCCTTTCAATATGGTAGTTCATCAACAGACCTTGGAACTCTACTAACATCCAGTGTGGGTTTTATCTGTTTCAAATATCCATTAACTACTTTGACTTTTTCATAAAAAGGAATATGAATGATGCTTATATTCTTTAGTGAACCAGATGGTCATCATCAATTTCATAGTGCCACTACATACACCATGCATGTAATCAATCACAAATCCTCTGCTTACACAAAAATGTTTCAAAAACATGAACCACATGGGACCTTGGATCCCTCTTACACTGTAATCAGAAATTCCACTCTCGATATTTGCTATTGCACTGTTTACATCTGATTTACTACCATCGAGTGTCCTTGGTGGGCCTTTTGGGTTTTCAGCATTGTAAGGAAATACTCTACAGTGCCCTTTTCCTGACACAGTGACTTCACCCTCTTGTAGACAATGCCAGCACCCAAACTTCCCATTAAACTGGGTGTTTGAAACAAGACAACGAGCTGGTTAATCACATGTGATTGTCAGAAGGGTAGCGTGGCAAGTAAAACTACAATTGTTGTGATCTTTAAATGACACTCCACTTTCCAGCTGTGTAAGTTCAATATATAATGACTTTAAGAAAGACCAGATTGGCTTTTTTGCGGAAACCCAAATACCATATAGTAATATATTTTCACGCAGTTTTCTTTGAGATGCAGGCAGCTCGTTTACCATTAAGTACACTGGCCACATTGATATTTTGGAACTTTTAAATACAGGAACACCATCTGTGTTCGTTGCAAATGAAAGGCTGTTAGGGTTTTTCAGGAATCCACTCTTGAATAAATCCAATACATTTCCCCATCATATACATCTTTCTTTGTTTGTTTCTCATTCTCCATATAGTGATCAAATCGATGTTTCCTCACCTTTTCTGTAAAATGTTTTCGCCTAAACATAGTCTAACTGTTCAATTAGGCTGTGCTGAATGAAATGAGACACTGAGTCACTTTGAATCAAATCTTTCATACAGTGTTGGTTAGGACAGGTCTGAGTGTTTTTATCAGCATGTGTGTAGCAAGTGGCACAATAGTAAGTAATATTTGGGGCCTTAACACTTTTTTTGATATATTTGTGAAGGTGATACATAGTTTTGAACATTCTATTATCACGTGGCAAGAGCAAATAGATGAGATTCAGCATATAGCTAGCTGCCTCATCACTCAAGCGAAAACAAATAATAAAGCAACAAAGCAATAGTATGACCACCCCTAAGCATTTGTTGGAGCCCTCAAAAATAGGTGATTATTTATCTGTGGTATTAGTTTGATCAGAACAAATTTGAATTTCTTCGTACTCATTTTGAATCGTATATCCAACTTGATCCAAAAGTTGTTCCAAATCAGAATCAGAGTCATTAATTAAATCATCTTTAAGCAGAGCATCCCTTTCACCTTTTAAGCTGCTACAAAGCGTATCCCAAACAGCGTCAATTGGATCTTCATCTGTGTCATCTACTGGTGGGGTATAATCTGGTATTGCTGTACAGTTGTCTGAATGCAATGCTAGGATAAGATGGGGTGATCAAGGGCAGACCACAGAGAGTATTCCAGTAAGGAGAGGCATTCGCCAGGGTCGTGTTCCGGCCCCCACACTATTTTCACTCTATGTGAACGGTGTGGTGAATTTCCTGAGCCAAATTCCAGCAGATGCACCAACCCTGGCGGGGAAAAAAATAGCTACGCTTCTCTTTGCGGACGATACTCTCCTAATTTCCAAATCTCCCATGGGTCTTCAAACGTTACTCACTCGCTTCCAGGCTTTTTGCACATCAAGGGGCCTCACCATTAACATCTCAAAAACAAAATGTATGGCTTTTAATCCTGGGAAACAGTTTAGACCCAAACTTGCTCTTAATGGTTTATATCTTGAGCAAGTTCATTCCTTTGACTACCTGGGGATAAGGTTGTCGGACAAGATGTCATGGGGGCCTGACCTGAGCAAGATGCTACTAAACCATAAAAGGGCAGCGGGGCCATTTTGAGAGAGCAGTGTTTGTCCTCTTCCAGATTGGTCTCCCCTGTCCTGGTCGTATACGAGGGCAAGGCAGTGAGTTCGGCATCTTACGGTGCGGAACTCTGGGGGTTTGAACAAACAACAGAGATCCAAAGGTCGGAGAACAAGTTCCTTAGAGACTTGGTCGCCGCCCCCCATGCACTCCATTAACACCTTTGTTTCTCAACATGGGGAGACATAGGTTGAGCGAGATAGTTAGATTACGCCCCCTATTGTATTGGGCAAGACTAAGATCTACCCCCGAGTTATCCCACTATGCGGCAGGTCTTAGCGAACTGATCACTTTGGACACTGGCAGAAGGATAAAATAGTTAAGAGAGCTTAAGGAACTCTTACTGTCTCTGGGCCTAGCTGATGCGTGGGAGAACCAAGCACATCTGCCAAAGGTGGAATTAAAAAAGATCTACTGGAACTGGGTACATCAACTGCTCCTACTTCACCCGAGGCATGGGAAATTAACTGAGGATTTTCTTCTCCACAAACAAGTTGGCAATTGGAACCTTATTTTGATTTTATTAGAGTTCCCATGGACAGGAAGTTGTACATGCTTTTTCGGTTTGGGTCCCCATATCTTAATGTTACAGTTGCCCAAAGGGATCCAGCCAAAAACCTTTCACCAAGCTGCCCGTGTTGTAACGATAAGCAAGAAACCATAGCCCATTGCCTATTTGTATGCCCGGCCTATCGTCAGGCTAGGAACAAATGGCTAAAACCGATCTGTGTTCAGCTGGGAACTAAGAATTACCAAGTCGCACTTCGCATTTTGAGATCTGATGCATCCAGGCCTGCTTTTGTGTGTGGAGTTGCTAAATTTCTGGGCTGCGCCTGGATCATCCGTGCAAAAGCTACTACCAAAGCTGTCTAAACATATGATGCTGCTATATAACGATCTTGTAACTATTATTCTTGCAAGAGGGTAGAGGGGATGAATTGTGCTTACTAGACCACCCATTGAAACGAGTAATCTGTTTACTATTGGGAATCTTCCCTTTTATGAATTACTGTTTTAATTATTTGCGTTACAGTCTGTGTTTTAATCTTTTAAAATCTCTTTTAAGTATAACATTTTTTTTTTAATTGTATAATATTGATCTTATGGATGCAAAAGCTTTTATGGTATTAATTATCGAATAAAGCAATTCAACAACAGCAATGTACACTGCTCTGCAGAAGGTGATGCATGAAGAACTATAACAAAAGAAAGTATGTCAGTGTACATTTAGTAAGCAAAATATGTTGTAATTAGATTGTAAATGTATTATACGTCAGTAACCAATTAAATTTTTCTGTGGCAGAAACTCAATGTGGGTTGATTAGGATCTTTATTTTTGCAAGTGATGTGCTTTCAAACTATATACTTTCATACATCAAATTGTTAATTCAAGCAGTATAAAAAGGAGTTTATAATTTCATACTCTACCTTTGGGGATTATGTCATCTGCTGTGCTTGAAGTCTGCAAGGATCCTTCTTTTACTTTCTTCGGTGCTGCATATTGTATGTTGTCATCTGCTTCTTCAATGAAATGTTCTGTCTACTCTCATGCATAAAAAGGACCGATTAATTCAATTCTGCACTTTGTCACGTTTAGAACAGGTCTTTTTGATACTTCTCAAAGTCCCCCAGTTGTTGAGCAATTCTTGTACCTACAACATTCATTATTTTGTGTCTTGTGTGCATTCACCATATATGCATGGCTATTAGGATGGAACATGAGAATGAACAAATACTGTTTCGGTATAATAATCGAGCTGGTTGAGTGTGGTGGTATTGATTTGGCTTCATGCAAATCAGAGAAGCTGGTTTGGTGACTTATGTTAATAATTTATTTTCAAAAGTGGACATTATAACTTTGTGATGACTCCAAACTGAGAAACAGACGCACGTACACGCTGCCGGTTACCGAGCCGGTAAGATGGAAAGGAGTACTTCATAAATTGTCTAAACAACTGACCTTTTACAGACTGATGATTGAATGTCAACAGTGAAAGTTCTATGATATATTGTGGAGCCCTGAAGAAGTCCCTGAGCGGGACAAAACGTGTCTGCTATGGTCATTGAATTTTAACAAGAAATTAAATAAAGAACTACTTTGAACAAAAAGAAACTACTGAGGACTGGTAGTTTTTCAATGTGCACACAGAGACTGTTTTGATTACCTTGATACATTGCTCAGTGCTGAATCTACTGTGTTTGTGTCAGATTTGGAAATGTTCATTTCCTGGTATTTGAGTATATAAGGGTGTACTCCATGGTTCTTTGCACTGTTTTATTGCTCACATATTGTATTGTCAGGTGTGGAGTGTTATAAGCCTCAACCCTCTGTCTATTGATATTAACTTTGTGATCACGTTAAACTTGCTGCACCATTTAATTCCACAACGCAATGCTGTGTCTCCGCAGAACATGAATTAGATGATGATTGCAGTAATATATTAAGTACATAGCTAATAATGTAATTACTTACATGTTCCTTCTCATCAATTTATCTTTATTTCGGTCGCAAGGACCATAAAAGAGTACAAATAATGCAACAATAATTATACAAAGTAAAGTAAGCGATAATGATTCAAAAACAAACAATTGGACTAAAATTATCAGAATAATTCATTCGGTTGAGAGGACTTAAGACCGTGCGTACGAATAAACCACATTGAGGTTAAAAATTTTGCAACCGCAAATACAATAGGAGCAGAAAGATCTGATTTCAATATTCTGAAAGCTGGGACATGCTGTCTGAAACCCCTATTTCTAAGAAGGGGACGGAGCCAGTAATTCCTTGGTGTTTGATAGGCCGGGCAGAAAAATATAACATGCAAATCTGTTTCACAGGAATGCGCACAAGTGGGGCATTGGGCTGTGTGATTTGAATGTGCCCACAGAGCCGTATATGCCCTAAGGGGTAGTGTGTTAAAGCGCCATTGCATGTAAAGTTTCCTAGTCAGTGATGGGCCCATGTCGTCGAATGTAAGCTCCAGGTGGTAAAAATCTTTAAAACCCAAGAAATTAGCGGTTTGGGAGCCCTCTCGGGAGCTCATGATGGCAACATTCAAATTGTGTTCGTAATAAGCCTTCGAAATGAGCTTTCGGGAGAACCTGGGACAAGCAGATGCCGGATCACCGACTGCCTCACAAATGCGCTTGATGTAGCTGAGCCATGGGATTTGAATACTTTTGCAGAGACGCAAAATCTCCAACAGCTCAGCTCTGTATTTCAGGAGATCCGGGGAAGACCATATTTTGCACCAGAAAGTTAAGGGTTTAAGACCCAGAACCTCTGAGATCGGTCTTAAACCCAGATCCAATCTGAGTGGCAAGAGTGGGGTGCTAGTTGGTAAAGCTGTTAGTTGCCTAAGGAAATTATTCTCCGTGGTCTGCAGCTTCTGCGTTGACTTATGGCCCCATATTTCAGCTCCATAGGTCACTGTTGCTCTAGCCTGAGTTTTATAAATTTGCAAGCGGGACGCGAATGGCCTATCCTTTCTTCATCCTTGCAATACCCCCCACAAACTGAGAGAGTTTCATATTTGCCTTGGTTTTGTGAGGGTCCCACGACATGGACTGATTGATTACTACCCCCAAATATTCAAACGTATAAACCCGCTCTTGTCTTGAAGTCCCTATGAGGGGAGATACGCGGGTTTTGGGGGGCGGGTTGAAGATCATATACTTAGTTTTTCCAGCATTGATCTCCAATCCGCGGTCCACAAAAACGCGTGAACCCATCCAAAACCCGCTGCAAGCCCATGGGGGATTTAGAAAGCAGCAGGGTATCATCCGCAAACATGATTGCGGGGACCCTGCTGCCGTCAAGCTTAGAGGCGTCGATGTTACTCAACTCATTGAGATATCTTATAACCCCGTTGACAAAGAGGCAGAAAAGGGTGGGTGCAAGGACACAACCCTGCCTGACCCCCCTGTCAACGGGGAAGGCATCCGAGAGAGAGCCCCCCCTGCCACATCTTACCCTGGCAAAGTTTCCCTGATGCAGTCTCCTCAGGATTGTTAGGATGTCCGTGGGAACCTCAAGGTCCAGTAAGACAGCCCACAATTTGTCCCTAGGGACTAGGTCAAAGGCGGCACGTAAATCCACGAAAACCGTGTATAAACTGCCGCCCTCGAACAGCACCGTCTTCCAGTAGATGAGATTCAAACGGAAGATTTGATCAGTAGTCGAAATACCCCTTTGGAACCCTGCCTGGTATGGGCTCATGATCACATTCACCTCAATCCAATCCTGGAGGCGTTTTAACATAAGTCTGCCAAAGATCTTTTGTGGCAAATCAATAAGGCTAATAGGTCTGTAGGTGTCTGGGAGCAGAGGAGAACCCTTTTTAAAGATTGGGACAATCTCTGCGCCCAGCCAAGTACCCGGTATAGCCATGCCTTCAAGGATAGCATTGAAAAGGATTGTGAAGTAGGGCGCCCAGACATCCGGCTCCTGCTTGAATAAATCACCAGGCATGCCATCCAAGCCTGGTGTCTTTCCAGATGTCAGACCAACTACAACCGCTCGTACCTCGCCCACCGTAAACAACTCCCCAGTCCCAACTGGACAGGACGTAAGAGTGGAGCTTGTCGAGTCATCCTGCAGTAATTTGTATAGAGACTGAAAGTGGTTTTGCCATAACTTAGGTGATATATTAGGTTGTATGGCAGAGGCAAGCTCCTCCGAGCCCGTGTTGACAACACCAAAATTTGCGTGAGTCCCCTCTAGCCAGAAAGGTAGTAAGTCTTGCCCATTTGTCGTGCTCCCATTCACTTTTGGCATTAGTAATCAAAGACTTATAGACAGCTCTTCTTGCCCTGACTTCCTCTTTGCCCTTTCCCTCTTTAATTGAGAGCGAAAGTTCAGTTTTTGCCTTTCGACAAGCGTTGTTCTACCAATGGGGACCGGCAATTTTTCTGTTAAACCTATTTATATTCTGGGTTAAACATTCGGAGAGTGATTTCACCATGAATCTGCCCCAATTGAGTGAATATGTCCTGGGAAGTTTCTTCCATCTTGAGTGCCTGGAGCTTTTAAAAAATGGGAATTACCTGCGCATATAGTTTGGGTATCTTCCTAGGGTGTGAAGCTAGTTGCTCCCATTTTACTCTACGCCTGTTGTTTGCAAGAGCCAGGCCGTCCTCAGGGAGCACCCTTTGTTGATCTCTGGCCTCAAGCCCAGGATGATCATAAGCTAATTCGAGGGCATTGTGGTCACTGTCATCCCTAACTATGACACAAAAGTCTCTGATGTGTAGCCATGAGGTCAGGGGAACCAGGACGTAATCTAGACGTGATTCGCTGCCCACTCGATTAAAAGTGCATCTGGAAGGGATGTCCGATTGAAACCTTCCATTGCAGGCCTGAAGGCCAAATTTCAGGGACAAGGAAGTGATTTGTAGGGCTAAGGGGGAGCACGATCTTAGGACCGGAGCCTGTGAGGGCGGGATGGACCACAAAAGGTCCTCATCCGAGGACAGCCCTTCCAATATGCCTGGGAGGGGCTCATACTGGCAGTTTAAATCACCTCCAATTAAAAGAGGGGTACCCTCCGGAATTACATTAAGGACAGACACAAGCTTCGCAATTGTAAGCGATTCCTGTGTGATGTTAATTGGCCTTGAGTAAATATTTATCAATAGGAGGCTTTGGGAATTAAGCCATTTCAGCAATACAGCTAGAATGTCTTCTGAATTTGTCGGGAAGATAGAAGCCCTACAGCCCAAATCGGTTGCCACCCATATTGCTAGGCCTCCTGAGGGACGCCCTTTTCCCCCCCGAATTGCGCGAGTAGAAAATTCTGCAAATCCCGTATTGGTGGTGTCTTCCATTGCCCAAGTCTCTTGGAGCAGACAAATATCTTTGTCCTCGATAAAAGAGCTCCAGGCCGGGTTATTCCATTTAGTAGCTAGACCCGCAACATTCCAAGATAAAATCTTGAGGGGAGACGGAACGCCCGTCGCAGGATGTACAATTGAATCAAAAACCGGACCAGAATTCGACCCCATAGATAGGTTAGAAGCAGAGTTGCATTCATGGGGACACCTGTCCATGGCCAATTTGGATGCAGGGCAAATAATCCCTAGACCTCCTTCTGCGTACGATTGGCTGTGTTCCAGGTACTCCTTCTCGATGGAAGTGTCTAGGTAAATGGGAGATGTGTAAGGCTTGTTTTGGTTCAGGTCACCACCACCCCCCCAAGACAGACGGTCAATCCACCATATCTAAAGTGCTAAACCTATTATATGTGGGAAGGTGGTCAGATCGAGGGGGTCCCTTGACAGGTTGTTCCCTTCTTATCCCTTGGCCGCCCCTATTCCCTCTCCTACCAACTAATACCCATCGTTCCTCCTCCTGATCGGACGTCATATGCGGTTAAAAGAATGAGAGTGGAAGGGATTGAATGGAGGACCCCTGGGTATTATAAGGCCAACTGCATTTATGGGAAACTGTGCGGGGGTCCCTGAAGTTGATCAATACACAGTCTCCATGGATGGTTTTTCTGGTATTTCCTAGCCAAGGAACTCTCCTCACCATAAGGACCTCACTATGACTACCCTGAGGGAGGGGTCTATTTGAGGAGAGCCAGTGGATGACCTTGTTTTTTAGAGCCTCAACTGGTTCCTTGACAGATGGTTGGAGTTCAGGAATACCGGTTAGGATGACTGTATAGGGGACTGCCTCCGGAGGTAAATTAATTGGCCTACATCTAATACCATTACCTTGTGTCACTGCTATAGGTTCTGCTGTCTTCCCATGAGAGCTAGAATTAGCGATATAAGGTGAAGTCAGAGATTTTAATGTGTGAGGGGTGGATGGCCTGGGGTGATGTATTTGGGAGGGATTAGGTAAAGGACAACCTTCCTTAACTGGGGGTGCTTGCGTAGGATTCGCATGTTGGCTAGCTTATCTAGAAACATCCAAAAGTAAATCAATTCCCTTTTGGAGGTTCGCTAGGGATGTTTCTAGTTGTGCCAGACGATCTACTAGTGGGGTAAGTCATTTCTTTAAAAGAGAAATTACATCCGAGAGAGAGAGACCAGCCTCTCGCGGTGTAACATTATAACTCTGGAGTGTGTGATCAGATATGTCTAGTAGGTCAGTCCCTGTATCAGTTAATCCTAATTGATTGTCTACACTCCTCGGATTAAGCTTTGTAATCTTAGACTTTTGCCCCCTTATAATTTGTGCCCTTCTTTTCCTCTTCGGGATTGCACCTTCCTGCTCCCCCTGACTTGACGGTTTAGTTAGATGCTTTCTGTCCAAGGTGAGAACCTGGTCAGAGGTACTAGGTTTTAGGATAGCTTGAGCAGGGTGGGATCTAGGTGGTGGGAGGGATAAAATACTAAGCTCTGTTGGGGCTGAGATGTCACAATCTGCGACTGGAGTGATCAAAATGTTTGGCTCTGGGATGCCAGGTTCGACCCCCGCATTAAGGGCCACTGGGGAGGTAACCTGTGCAAGGGGTCCCAGGGAGGATCTCCTCACCCAATCAGTTTCCTGAGAGATACGCCTTTCTAAGGTAGTTATTTCATCGATCAACAAGGAACCTGCCTTGGAACAATACATATCCAGGGTGCCAGTGGCCGCTCCAGCGGCCAGCGCTGATTTACTCCTGGTTTCTCTAGGAGACATGATCCGTGCGGCAAACCTCAAATAAATCCCTGGTGTACGATTGTTGGCCTAAGGGGTGGGGCCTGGGCCTACCTCAACCGTACTCGAACGGCCTCAAACGGCCCGCTCTTTGCCCGGTCTTCGCCCCGGGCTACGTCCCGCTGGCGCGTGGAGGCGGGACTGTACAATTAAAGGAGGGGGCCGGATGAGGAGGAGTCGGGAAGAGGAACCAGGTGAGATGACCACAAAGCAGCCTGGTCCTCGCAGTCCCGAATATGGTGTAGTCCAGGTGGAGGCAGCGTCCCCTTGCGAGCAGCGTAGCGTCCTCTGTTGCAATAAAACGGGAAATAAGCCCAGGCGAGTAAGAACAGTGTCAGAGCATGCGAGCGGCTCCCGCGAAGCGGGGGCCGCGAAGCGTCAAGTACCTGCTGGGGGAGGAGTCGGGAAGAGGAACCAGGTGAGATGACCACAAAGCAGCCTGGTCCTCGCAGTCCCGAATATGGTGTAGTCCAGGTGGAGGCAGCGTCCCCTTGCGAGCAGCGTAGCGTCCTCTGTTGCAATAAAACAGGAAATAAGCCCAGGCGAGTAAGAACAGTGTCAGAGCCTGCGAGCGGCACCCATGTTCCTTCTATTATTGGCCTGCCTAGCTAAACTATCACAAGAAAGAAAACATCAGGGTAAAACAAAACTCATGCAGAACAGATTATACTCTTTGCAAGGAGGCCTGTTTCACACACTTGCCTCAAAAAAGAATGAAGAGACATCTGTAGCACTGTTAACTGCATCTTAGTTGAAAGTGACTGGTGTAGAAAGCAGACTTTAATAAAAAAATTGTCATTATAGAAGAGTGTCTCCTGAGGTTACTGACCGTTGAGTAAATCTGTTTTATAGATTGAAGTGTCCTCTGAACAGATTTGGTGTAATGTTTTATGATGTGCGCTTACCTCTAATAACCATTTTTTGTATGGCCCACGTTTCTTTCCTTTTCCAAGTTCTTCTCCTTTATTCACTGGCATCATTGTTTCTGCTTCCAATAGTCTTTAAATATGGAAATTGAGCTGTAGTTCTTTCTCAAACAGACAATACTTTGACTCCCTCACTTGGTATTATTTTATGTCAAACATCTCAGTTCAGTATTTTCCTGGCTAATGGAAGGCCGCTAAAAGGTATTTACACCTGACAAACATACAATGCTCTTGTAGCGGCGTTTTCAAGATTTACATTTGTCATGTATTACTGATATTTCCCTTGTAAAGTGGTATATCATATACCCTGGCCTTGTACTTGCAACGTAATCTGTGAGCTTCTAGCACCTATTACGCCAATATAAGTAGCCTTTCAAACCTGTCTCAGGTCTGCCATTGTAGAGCCCGTGTGTGCAGTTTGTTGCAACTTCGACTTGGCATTTAAAGCTACTTGCCAAGCCTCAAAATCCCCTTTTATCTCATACGTCACCGTAGGCAACCCATCGGAGCAGGGTGTCTTGTAAATAAAGGACAATCAATCAGTCATTTGTTAAGCGCACTACATACCCGGAAAGGGTCTCAAGGTGCTGGGGGGTGGGGGGCACTACTGATCGAACAGCCAGGTCTTCAGTGTCCTTCTGAAGGTCAGCAGGTCTTGGGTCTGTCGTAGGCTCAGTGGGAGGGTGTTCCAGAAAAAGAGCAAGAAAGAACGCAAGACAGAAAAAATAAATAATCTGAATGAGAGCAACAGAGAAAGTAAACGAAGCACGTATGTAAATAAAGAGAAAGTCGGAAACAAATAAAGAAAAGTAGCATAAAAAGAAGATGCCAGGAGAGAAAAAGTAAAGGAACTGTTGTTCAGGCTCGCTTGCAACGCTCAGTGCAGTATGCCAATCATTTTACACACCCACCAGTTTCAAATGTCACCAGCTGCCAGTGCATGGTTGTGCGCAATGACATAGGTCTGTCTCATGGATTGCAGTCTTGTTGGATCAGGAGAGGTGCTTAAAGCACTACTCTCATAGCTGTGGAAGGCTACCGCCTTCAACAAAAGTTAAGCAGCACACGTGTGGTGGCAGGGGCAGCAGCATACCGTGTAGTGCTGATTACAAGTAAACAGGCTTTTTTAACCTGTGTCACTAGGAGTGAGGCCTGCAGAGTCACTCACCTTGTTGAAGTTCTGTTACTCTGTGTGTAACTCACACTTAGCCTACTCGGGTAGATGGTGAGTGCTGCGCAGTGCAGGAGTAGTGACTGCACTAGACGTATGTGTGCTTGGGAAGGGTACAGGACCGGTATAGAGCAGTACTGTGTAGTACATGTATGGTCAGTGCATGTACTGAGGGTATGTGTGTTTGCGAGGAATACATCACATGAGAGTCCGCTCTGGCTGTACGGTAAAACCTGTTCACCCTGCCATACGCCCGGTAAAGGAAATAAAAGTTAGTTCATTTAAACTGGGCATTCCCAGACACGTTTGGAACTTGTTTCAGAATTTTTGGCCAGTCTGCCTCCTGGATTGGACACCTAGAACTTCGTCCCATTTCTACCTGAAACCAATCAGGGGAGCACCAATATCCACTCTGAGTGCCTGATAGAAGCACGTGATCGCTCTATGAATGCCTGCAGATCTGCAAATAAGATGACAGCTCTGATATTTCTTAATCACTGCTATCACAGCCCTATGCAATAAGGACTGACCCCCGGCAACTCATACTCCAGCCGCAGGTCTGCTAATTGGAGCAGCACCCCTGCACGAAACAGACTGCCCACAGGAGTAATGCCAGAGGCCACCCACTCCATCAACCCACACCAATCGCCACTGTGGGGTATTAGTTCCAGGCACTGCGGTGGTATATCGGGAGTATTCGAGCCGTGCACGTGTTTTCTACAAACAGTGCATCCAACAATGCCTCATTCCCATGAGCGCTCTTGGAAAACCAGTGAAACCACTAGGGATTCAGAAGCAGGTGAAATAACTCCCAGGGCGTGGGAACGAATGGCAATACTGCTGGCCCGCGAATCAGGCAAGCACCTTTCCACTGGCCGCATTCTTTACCATAGCTTTGATCTCTAAAAGCGTAATATCACCGCCCAACAACTCGGCTTCATCAAGGGTAATAATAAAGAGGGCCAGCGGTTCTAGAAAAGTGGCACTCCGATGTAGCGTTTGATATGGGGCAAGACCAGGTTGTGATCGAAAAGCATCCTAGCCAGATTTTCAACATCCTGCACTGGGTACAAAGGTATGTGTGGAGGTGGACCTGCAACTTGTGTATACCCAAAAAGAAAGTGATCCTTGGTCATCTGGTGGGTGCGCCTCCATGAGTCGACATGTCCTCGCTGGAGCTGCCAGCAAACAAACTTCTGGGCCTGTCTGATAAACAGGGAGTCTTGTAAAGGCAGGTGAGACCTATCCGGAGTGGGGTCCACAATACTATTAAAATCTCTGCTGCAGTCACGGTTATTCGGTATATTGGCATAGTGCCCTATACTTCCTGCTGGCAGGGTAGTTCCCCTGTACATTGCCTGACATTATATAGTCAGATGTAATTTATGATATAGCTTAAATAGAACTAACTTAACAAATATTGTGGGGTATCATAAAATGAAGCAAATTAGGAGGATGTCGGGGATGAGATTTTTAGGTAATGTAGCGGAGGCGATGGATTAACAGGCGGTATAGGACAAAGGGTATAGTAACAAACAACCGCTGGCAGCAGAGTGCTTGGTCCAGTTCATGTTGGTCTTTTTCAGTTCAGTTCAGTGCATGGGCTCAAGTTGATGAAACAATGTTTTATCAGCACACTTCTGAGAGGTGGTGGAGCAAAGATGTTGTGACCATAATTGTAGAGATGTTACAGTGAGACTAGCCTGTCTCTTGAAGAGAGGTCTTCAAAAACTTAAAATGAAATAGCTAAAAACATTCCAAAGTTAAAAATATTTAATTCCAAATTAATTCAACAGTGTAAGGTTACCCTCTGACGTATAACACTTTGTATAAAACATGCTACTGCGAAACAGATTGTGCGACGGAAGAGATTATAAAAACACGATTGCAGTCCTACATAGTCTAAAATTAAATTAGTTTGTTTTATAACTGACAATATGTAAATCTCCTCAGTGCAGATTAAATTAGCAAAAGAGCAAAACATGCATCGTGCTTTGTGTAGGGGAACCTTCACATAGACACTTGCAAATTCTTAAAATAAGAACCTTGTACTGGATAAGCCACCAGAAAATGGGCTGTGTTCAGCCTCAGCAGACAAAAATCTAGGATTGTTATTACCCAAATAAGATATGGTTCAGTGACGGGAGAAGTGCAAATCGTGTTATATTTTGAGACTGTTGATTTCCCACTATACAGTCTCATGGCAGTACAACCTGTGAACCTCTGTACACAGCATTGACAGAAACCTGTATATGTGAATCTCTGTACAGAGCCATATCTCAAGAGTAATGTGCACCTATGAGCCTCTACAGCTATTCCATGACAGGAACCTGTACCTGTGAGCCTCTGTACACACTGACACCACAGGAACCTATAGCTGTGACCCTCTCTGCACACAGCCCTGGAGCCACATGAACCTGGACCTTTCCAATACAGACTCCGAAACTAGAGTAATCCTTCCACCACAGCAACAAGAAATTCCAGTGCCCATGGAATCCTAGTAAAATTGCAGACTGCACGGTTGAGCTGCTTTATGCAAAGGAGACATCGGGATTACCCACGGCCATCACCTACCTTCCAGACACTGCCACTTCTACTATGCATACCGGTTTTTTTCTCACTTCTCTCATGGATTACCTTCGAGGAGACAGCTCTGCTCGTTTCCTGTTGCAGCTGTTTAATTGTTCCGAGATGTTTTTCCCTGGTCAGAGCAGGAATCGGAACTGCCTACACTGGTGAGTTGTGTGAGTTCTGAGGGATCTCCACTCTTCATCCGAATTGGATGAGGGTCTCGGGATTGGCAACCATGGAGGCATCTGAATTAAGCTGGTGACCTCGTCTTGCAATGCTGACACAAATCCAGGAGCGCCGGAAGTGACGTCCGTGTTCTGCTGCAAGAACGAATACCGTGCGAGTGCAATGGCCATAAAAGGGAGACGATGGATCGGCCTCGGTCTCTTTATTTTGCCACTTGACACTACAAAAGCAAGAAAACTTCAGGGATTCCAGCGAGCCCAGGTAAGACATGCTGCAGCTGATTTGGGGTGCATTAATATTAGATTATCCCCAGATCCTGATATGTGAGGCAGAAGGCGGAAAGCATGAATGAGTAAACACATGGTAGCTGTTTGCTCCCTTTGAATGACAGTCTGTAGTGTCCAGCTAAAGTGAAAGGAAGATGTTGAGGCAGTCTCTGGAGTACCTGCCCCAGGAAGGTCTTACTATCTACACCGGTTGGGTGTATTACAGGGATAATACACTCTGTAACAAACTCTCATTTGTCCACAGGGACACCGAATGGAAATGGTTTTATGGTGTTTTGTTTGCAGAGGGTATTCTAAAAGATTTTGAATTGGTCATTTTTGCCAGGCTCCTCAGTGAGGGTGTGCTTAGGTTGACTTAACGGAAAAGGCGAAAACAAGTAAAACTATTTTTTCTAAATTTGAACATCCTTTATTTTATTCTGTGGATATAAACACTCACCCGATTAATATTCAATGATGTATTTAATATATATTGTAAACTTGTCTAAAGTTGAAGGAACCTGGTTTACAGGAGGCGTATTGACAAATTGGATTTAACTAATGTGTTGATGTGCTGATGTTTGGAGAAAACTATTCATTGCACATGCATCTTATTACAGTGTTGTTCGTGGCGGATACATCTAAAAGGTTTGCCAAAATTACATTCTTTAGTTAACACTGTACAAGTTAAGTGAATCACCTATTAATCGGCTGTCGTTTCCTCATGCGTTAATGGATAGACCTTTGCCAATAACCTCTGAGATGTTGGAAAGTTAAACAAATCAACAGGTTTTATGCCAGAGTACGGGGGCTTAATGTCACCCGGCCAAAATATTGTATTGATGATACTGACTGCCAGCATATCACGAAGCTAAGTATGTATTGAGGAATAAAGGCTTACTATTCTTAACTTAACATCTGCTTACCTTGACAATATGATGGTAGTTCGATACTGTGAATCGATAGTTTAGCAGGTTGATGTAAACCATCGGCCATAAGACACGTTAGGACGGAGAAGATGAGGAACTTAGATGGTACACAGGGCAGTGGAAAATGCACTCTTCACACTTGGCTTGTTCATTTCCTTCACAGTTGTTGTTTTCTCCCTAGGTCAGGTCCCTTCTGTCCTCTAGTTCCTTACTTTACTATTTGTAGTTACCTGCTGTGTTGTCCTCTTTTCAGTTTGACTCCTAGTCTAAGCCTCCTCCCTCTCAGTGCAGCATTGGCATTTTATATTTGGCTTCAGAGCAGGCCTCACGGTATGCTGAATGGTAGTAACAGCAATCCCTCTGCTTGCACTGAGTAAGTCCAGTACTATGATACCCTTATATGTAACTTATTTCCTATTGTATCAAAACTTTAGTAGTTTGAGTTCTCCCGCCAGTAGTTGGAGACTTTGACGATTCATAGTATGGTCATGAAACGCTATGCGCCAGGGATTCCAGTCTGGGTTTTCTTAACACCAGCCTGCAGGAGTGTTGCTCTTTCTACTCACCACCTTCACCCCTTTGTATGAATCTTCATTACCATCCTTGACTCAACCCTCGACCTCTATGTGGCGAGATAGAGATTGGCTTCGAAATCCACTTTCTCAAATTGCTGTGTTTGTGACAGATTGTCATACCCAGAAAATGGAGTCCGATACTAATGCCTTTCAGGCAGTGGCACACGCAGTAAGTAGAATCCATGAGGTTCTTGAAGTCACTCATCAAAAGCATGCATTTCTTCCAGAGATATTGACTCAGGTGATCAACCCACCATCAAAGGGAGAAGGATTGAATACCACTGCTCACTGTGAGGTCAACCCCACCCCAAATACAGGAGGGAGTTCTTCATGGACGATGCCCTCTGTTTTAGCGCACCTGAAGAGTTCACCGAAGATCTATATCATTTCCAGCCTTTTATGGCTCAGTGTAATTTGCACTTTGTAGCAATAAGTCAGAGGTTTGTAGCTGATCAAACAAATGTGACTCTTGTGTTATCCTACTTTAGCCAAGTCCCTTTAGTCTGGGTAACTCCATTAATTTAAAACCAAAGCCCTTTGGTGTGGAGTTTTGGAATGTTCGTGCAACAGTTTATGGCTATTTTTGGTAAAACACAGAGTCCTCAACTCATATTGCTTTGCTCTCCTTTTGACAGGGCCAGGAGGGATCTGGCTTTCTATGTTGGCCCTTTCCAGATTTCAACTGCAGAGATTGTCAAATCTAGAAAATATCCAGAAAATATCGCAAAACCAGCTCCGATGTTGACATTACCGGCCCCTCTTTCAAACACATTCAGAGCATGTTGGGAGATAAGTGGCAGAAACATTGTTTCTTGTGGGCATGGTCATAAATCTATACTAATTTGCAACAAGTGGGTGCAGTATTACAGTTACACTGTAGGTATTATCACTCCAGCTACCAATGATTACAAGAAGTGCTTGCAATGCTCCACGGATTAT
The DNA here is from genome assembly GCF_964204655.1 of Triturus cristatus. NCBI lineage: Eukaryota > Metazoa > Chordata > Amphibia > Caudata > Salamandridae > Triturus > Triturus cristatus. The sequence goes on along the minus strand of NC_140592.1, from coordinate 571,606,538 downwards.
GAAATACAGGTAACCAGATTGATGGATATTTTTTCCACATTTGGCATTACACAGAGTTTTACAATGGACCCCGTAGGTACTGTTCAGGTGCATGAAACCTCAGATGACAAGCACCTGTTTCTTCAGTTGGGGCTAGACCAAGGTAAGGGGGCTTTACAGGCTCCTATCCAGGAGATCCTGTCCTGGAATTGACCTGCAGCTCCTCCCTTGCGAGAAGCTGGCAAATGAGGATATTTTAGGAAGCTGGAAGTGTTCAGGAGTGTGTTAAGATGGCACTACCGCTATGCAGTGTGAGAACCCTGACCTGAGTGTATCATAATTATGGAATGTACTCCTGGGCAGTGCTATGCGATGGCCCAGGGGCTCTGTAAGAAGCTGACACTACAAGAAGATAACTTGATGGCCCCGTGTGAGTAGCTGACTCTGGTCTCACTGAGCTCTTTTGGCAGCATGAGTAGAGTACAGTGACTGATTATGTGATTAGCTGAGGCCGTGTGTGGAGCTGGTACACTACAGATGAGTAGTGTGAAATACTGCTACTTGGGGGGCACTGGTGATCAGTGTGAAAAGATGCTACTGACAGGAGTTGTGATAAATTGCCACTAGAAGATCAAGAAAGAAACTGTCACTGGGTGGCAGAGTGAGAGCCTCATGTCCTTTGAGAGTTTTGCACAGTAAAGTGGTTTAGGGAGCAGCACTGGTGATCAGGGTGAAAAACTCCCACCAATAGACAGTATCGGAGACTTTAAATACAGTTCAGGGTTACTTAAGCAGGCGCCTGTGGGCAGTTTGAGGCACAGTGATTGGTGTGTAATGAGAGACGCTGCCACTGCTGGATGTGTGAGGAATGGCCAGCCGTGGGCAGTGTGAATAGGTAGCACTGCTTGACCTATGATACTGGGTCATGTTTGACAGTGTGAGGAGCTTTCAGTGGTGGACCGTGTGAGGAGCTTTCAGTGGTGGACCGTGTGAGGAGCTTTCAGTGGTGGACCGTGTGAGGAGCTTTCAGTGGTGGACCGTGTGAGGAGCTTTCAGTGGTGGACAGTGTGAGGAGCTTTTAGTGGTGGACAGTGTGAGAAGCTGACACTGGAGTGTAAGTATCGAATCTTGCCATGATGGCACTAGCTGCTGGTATGACAAACTGGCACTCCAGGGCAGTGTGAACGTTTTTTACTGGTAAGCACTGTGAGAATGTTTCTATGATGGGCAATGAAATTATGTATTATGTGAAAAGCCAGCACTGTAGAACAATGAAGGTTAGTAGATCAAGGAAAAAGTGGTAGAGAGCTTCTGTCCAGCACTAGGTGCTCTCTAAAGGATAGTTACCCGACCAACATTACAATATCACTTTTATAAGAGGTGCCTAAAAAAAAAAAAGAGAATGCAATTCCATAGTCTCAAAATTCATTAATTAGTAGCACTATATCAATCTCTTTAATAGCACATCAATATGCCGCCGTTTGAAGTGCGCGCGCTGCTCCCTGCAGGCTTGAAAAAAACATTTCTACTCATTTATGTTGCATTTTTTATATTCAAGCCCAGCGTGTTTCCCTCGTCTTCATTGCCTCTCGTGAAGGTGTCACTCATTGTCATTGAAATGTCACTCATAATTTCACTGAAAATATGAAACGTCACACATAGCAGTCTGAAACCTTGGCAGCTATGGGGATTTCTCTGGTATGTGTAAAGGGAGTGGGTTGCAGGCTCTGGCCTTGTCCTGGGACACAGGGACAAACCGGCACAGTAACAGGGGCAGTGTTTTAAATGGGCCTGCACTTCAAAAACACTCTTCTCTTCAGTAACGGGGCTTTTGTTTTGCAGTTTTGTAGCAGTACAGAGGTGTTAAAAATACTACAATGTTCCTTGTATATTGAGCAGTTTTCGGGTAACACACAGTGTCAAGTAAACACTTTACCTGCTGGAGAGATGGGAGTTTCATCTAGTGGCAGGTTTCATTTGTGTGAGGTAGCGCAGGTGGTTAATATCATAGCTGCCAAGTATTCACATTGCTAATGTGACATTTCCATTGTTGCAGTGGCTTATGAAAGACATTCCACAGCTTGCTGTACTAGAAGGTTGCCTCCTCTAACCGTAGGCCACAGCTTCCCCATGTGAAAACACGCAACATGTTCAACCTTATATACAGCACAGTGATAGTTGCTCATTTATCTTCAGCAACCTACAACCATTGACAAAGCTAATAGTCTGTGCTTGTTTCATATGTAATGTTGCGTTCAATGTCCAAACTAATGGACAGAAGCAGCAAAATTCCACTGCATGTAAGATACAGATTTTGGGCTTCAGTAAAGTGCCAGTTCGTTTTTAGTTATTTTTTAGTGAGGGGGAGCCTGCAGGCCAGGGTCAACCCAGATTCTTGCACAGCACAGGGCCTTTCAAAAGAGAGCAGGCAGTCCTCAGACATGGCCCCTTGTAATGAGGAGCCATGTTTTTGGTGGTATTGATGCTTTTTTACACAGTTGCAATTTCCCTTAAGCTGTTCTGAAATATGCGTCATGTTAGGGTGGGGCTTTCAACAAGAATAGCGTGTTGCCCTAACTTTGTTCATAAACATTTTATACCAGCTGCTGTTGCCCTGTGTTTATACCATCCCAATACTTCGGTTCTGTTCTCTGCCACTTTAGTTTGCTACCCTGTTATTAGTATTATACATATATACCCTGCGGTTTACTTGTACAAAATAACAATTTTCATAAGTACTTCGCAATTCAGTTCTATAAATATGCTTAATAAATGTGTTAAAACTTCCACACACAATAATGTAAAGCATAACAAAAAACTTGTAAGGTCCCAAAGGCGAGACCTATTGGCTATGCCAATGCTTGTTTCCCCAGCAAACAGCATCAGAAGTTTTTTCCCGTAGTCCTGTAGGGCTCACACTGGTCTCTTTCTACTCTTAGAAGCATGTCATAGAATGGATGAGATGGGGCATGGTTTATGCTGTGCACAGCTGTATTGCGCTACCAAACACCACCAATTTCATTGCTTTCTGCATGCTGGCAATGAGTCAAATTATTGCAGCTCCATAGGGATCTGCCTACCATTATATCATATGAATTGTAATCCCTTTAGCACATACTGGATTATCATGCAATTTCCTCAACGGCCTTCATTGGATGCTTAAACACTTCTTTGTAGTCTAAAATCTATGCATATTAGATGTAAATTGCACCAGGTCAGTGTACTTTTTGGGACGCTTTTCTCAAATTAAATAATCTGTGAATCAGTTTGATATGCTTTGTATTATACCTATGAAACTTAAACCAGACACAAACTAATTCCTGATTTTTATATCTAGCAGGACAGAATCATGGTTTCATTCAACGTCCTATTTTTCACTTGCGATCGTTCTGTGCGTGTTAGAAAAGATGGTGACTTTCTACTTTCGGACAATCCCAGTGAAGTTCTTTGTAAATCGCTGGTCGAAAATATAGATGAAACTGGTCGGCCAATCACCGAAGAGAGATTTTAAAGCTATGATTCTTTTCTAATCATCTGGTAAGCACAATAAGAAAAGTTTTATATTAAGTTTGCAACTGCAGGATAATGGCACCAATTACTAACCTGATTCAGTATAAACCTACATTTGAGAATAAATTAATTCAATAATTGTCAGTAAAAATGAATATGCATGTCCTCACATATGCCAGAAACAAATGTAACACTTATGAAAAGGGCTGAAAAATTTAGCTTGGCACTACTATAAGGCAGCCATTTGTGGATAAACTATTTTATTTTAGCAACTTTTTTCAGGAGGTTAAAGTTCAGGCTTACAACGTGTACTGTCTCATAAGGAAAATATACTTTGTTATGGATAGACTGTACATTTGTCCTTTAATATCAATACCTGTTTATTTATATATTCTGGATAACGCGTGAAGATATATTGCAAGTGATCAATGTGTTCTCTGTTTTGAAGTTTATATATAAATATTTTCTCTCGTTTTTTTAGTGAAGAAACAGTGTCTTATGATTCAAAATATTATTGAAGACTTAATTGCAAGCTATTCTGGAACAACAGAGGGTCTAAAACAGGTGTTACTTCAAAGGGCACCGTAGGAAAAGAAGTTGATAATGGACTGTGGCAATCGGGGAAGCGCTGGAAGAATTAAGAGGGTGTTACGTGAACTCCAAGAGGAAGAAATTGCAGAGAAAAGATGCATGGACAAAAAAGCCAAGCAGAATGGGCTGGATTATATAAGAGTTGGTAACCAAGCTCATGCCGAAAGCACCGCTTCTCGGCCTGGTGATGCAAGTTCGCGGATGAATTTGCAGAAACTTGAAAACCTGGCCCTTTTAGCAGGGATGGCTAGTGTCCTTCAGCCAAAATCCACAAGTAAAAATGATGCAGTAGAACGTGAAAATGAACTTGTTTTGGAGACCCCACTTAAATCAAAATATCATGGACAAAAACAAGCCTCATTTTCTCCACGTCACCAATTAATACCGAAAAAACTATTTCCTACACAAGAGCTGGCTGTTTCGAGCAATGCAGTAACACCTACTAGACCCTGCAAACAAGATCCCAAATTTATGGTACCCTTGGCACCACATATTTTGACACCACAAAGTTTTTAGCTCACGGCTCACAGTCACACAGCCTGGCCTACAGTGACTTTCCATCTGCAGTAACACCTGTGGGTGTGAACTGTACCCCTTGCCATGATGACCCATTTGCAAGCAACAAAAGCTTTGACCATAATGTAAGCAGAGCTGAATGAGTGATGCCATTATACACCTGTGCACATGTGCACATTGTGAAGCCTGTATGCCAGCCTTTTTTCCTTGGTTAGCTTAACATTCCTTTTGGTGTCAAAACCACAACTTCTACCGGTTATCTCTGCAAAAAGCATAGATACTTATTAAAACATAGAATTAATATGGTGCATTCATTCCCTCAATAATAAGGCACATATACCTACCTGTTGAAATATGAATAAACAAATGGAAAACTGTTTGACATGATCAGTATAAATGAGGGCCTAATGGTTTCTTTTCTTTTTCCCACCCTCAGGACAATGAAGAATCATTTCATTTGATGACGGAGGAAAGTCCATCATTCAACACTGGGGTAATGTTTTTTTTTTCTTAAGGTACCTACGGAGTTGCATTTCCACTTGTATGGCCTAATTATGATTTGCTTTCTCTCTAAGAAAATGGTATATAACTCCTTGGCGATAATCAAAATGAAAGCTATCCTGTTGGCCCTGGTTCCTGTCTGAATGAGGAGTGTGTACGGTTACAAGCTGAAAACGAACACTTAAAAGGTGCGTGCTTGATATTCTACCTTCCCATGTAAACTGCAACAAAATCCCATTAATAATCCTTTTTTCCACCAAAATACATGCATTGCCAAAAGTATGCTTGTTATGTGAATATTGCATTTATCTGCTGCCTTTAACAACTGTTTTTATTTGATTGCAGCACAGTTGCAAGGCACTTGCAATAGAGAGTTGGCTATAGAGTATTTGCAAGCTGCCATGTCGGCTTTGAGCAACTCAAGGAACTTAACAGATACAGTAGCGTCAAAAATATGTAGTCGATGATTCACTGTACAAAAGGTACTTGTTTTCTTTGCCACTCTTTAGCACAGTTAAAGTTTATATAGGACAAACCTTGTTAGATTTACTGCATGACGACTTTGAAATTTTTCTGCATGCAATGTTTTGAAATATGGCTGGTTTATACTCCTGGAGCTAACCTAGCAAATATTACATTGTTAGCCGTGTATAGATGCCAAATCAAACGAGCACTATAAATATATATATATATATATATATATATATATATATATATATGTATATTGCTTTTTTGATTTGGCATCTATACACGGCTAACAATGTAATGATGTGTTTTTTTTTGTTTTTTTAAGTCCTCATTCGCCAATAGATAGATCAGAGCTAGTAGAATCACTCCAATGGCCTCCCTCTTAGACAGCACCAATTGGAGTGCTCTGTAATCAATTGAAGATGCTTTACACAAAACCTCAATATAAATATATAAGTTCTGTATCCTGGACACCCTACAGAACCAAGGAGGTAAAGTATTTATAGTGTAAAGGCTTAATCATTGGACCCGTGTCTTCATCAATCAAGATTACCCAACCAAGACTCACACGGTTCCCAAAAATCAAAACTATTGTTCCTATTGTTATTCATGATTTGTCTCTCCAATTTAACTCTATCTAATCTTATTGTATACCTAATGGAAATAACCCAATCTATAATAGTCAGGGATACATCTCTTATCCACTTTTTACAAATTTCTCTTCTTGCCAACAAAATCAAATATAAACAACTTATTTTCCCATCTAGAGAGCAACTTATATTCTGGTAAAATACCAAAAAATACTAAAGAAGGGCTTTCCTGAATGTCCAGACCCAATATTTCTCCAATACCTTCATTAATCTCCTCCCAAAAATGGTGTATATTAGGGCAATTCAAGAACATACGAATATCATCTGCTTCAGCAAGGAGACATTTTGGACAATTTGGAGCTGGACCTTTTGAGAACTTCGATAACTTTTGAGGAGACCAATACACTCTGAACACAAAAAATATGGTTCCTTCTCAGATATGCAGGCTGCACCGTAGTATACAAGATGTCATGAGATACTTGCCATATATCATTCAATGGAATGCCAGGCAAGCACTCTCCCCATAACTCCGTCGGTAAATTGAATTCTCCTTCCTCCAGGTCCAGCATTAACCAATAATAAGTCGATATCTCCTTTTTCCCAATTTTTTTCCAAAGTGCATTTTCTAATTCATTTTCTCTGCCCACCTCAAACCCGCAATTCTGATGCCAGCTTCTTAATTGCCAATACTTAAACTTTGAAAGTCTGTTCTCCGTAAGCGTACAAAAATCTTGCCATGACAACAAAGATTCTCCTGATACTAATTGACCCCAACATCGAAGACCAGCATCTATCAGGGGAGACGACAGAATCTTTAGTCCATCCCGGTGAGCCCGGAGCGTTCCAAATGGGATCAAAGGCACAAAAATAACTCCTCTTCAGAATTTTTCTGATCTTTGCCCATTTGGCGGCAAATTCCCGTAAAACCTTTAATCAGACTTTTTAAAAAAAATCTCGGGTCCCCATATTTGTATAGAAAACCTTGACTTCCATTATCAAGTTCTAAAAGCATCACATTAAACATCAGTCCTACATCGGAGTCATCCGGAGTATCCAAAAGTAATTTTCCTGCCCTCAAGGAAAAAGCCCTAGCATATAGAACTAAATCTGGAAGGCATACCCCCCCCTTATTCTTTTTCCTACGTAACTTTTTCCACGATATTCTAATCACTTTTGAGGCCAAAATAAAGGAATTAAATTTCAACTGAAGAGATCTTAAGCTTTTTTCATTAAAAGAAAAAGGGATGTTCTGAAATAGGAAAATTAACTTTGCCAAAAGGATCATTTTTATTACATTTACTCTGCCTATCAAAGTTAATGGCAAGTACGCCCATCCTGACAAGGAATTTTCTATTTCCTTAGTAATCTTTTGAAGATTTAATTCTGTAATCTCATCAATATTTTGAGATATTAGAATATCCAAGTATCTAATTACCTTCTTTATCGGGTACACACAAGTACTCACATTCCATACCATACATTCAGTTTTTGTGGCGTTAATTTCATATCCTGATATCTTCCCAAACTTTCTTGCTTCATCATATATTAATGGGATTGAAATGTTTGGGTCCGGAGTAAAAACCATTAAATCGTCAGCGTATAAGGCCACTTTTTTATCCCCTCCCTTAAAACTGAAAGATTGTATATCTGGGTTCTGTCTAATTTTCTCAGCTAGAGGCTCAATATATAGATTAAAAAGCATAGGCGAAAGGGGGCAGCCCTGCCTAGTGCCTCTTTGAATCTTAACCGGAGCAGACAGCATCCCATTCACCAATATTCTTGCCATTGGTGCCTTATATAGCAAAGAGACCGATCTACAAAAGTTATTTCCTAAATTATATTTTTTTTATATAAATTGTAAATAAACCCAATTAACTTTCGAAAGCTTTTGTAGCGTCTATCGCTATTATGGCTAAGGGGAGTTTATATATAGTGGCTCGATCTAATGCTCCTATCAAGTTATAAATGAGATAAAATATTCCTCTACCTTTAACAAAACCCTTTTGATCCCTATGCAAAAGACACTCCGTTAACCCATTCAACCTCTCTGCCAATATTTTTGCAAAGTTTTTATAATCATTATTGAGCAGAGAGATGGGTCGAAAGTAATCACAAGATCTTGGTGATTTAGAAGGTTTAAGAATTAGGGAGACAGTAGCTTCATTCCATGACGGAGGAAGGTCTCCCCCTTTTTCAAATACATGGGCAAATAATAACCTCAAAACCGGAGTGAGGACCTCTCTTAAAAGTTTATACAATTCCACAGTTTTCCCATCCGGGCCTGCGGCTTTCCCGGATTTACCAGAGTCAATGATTCTACCAATCTCAGTCTCCAAGATCGGTAAATCCATATTCCGTTAGTTATCATCAGGAATCTCTTTAATAGAGGTGTGGCCCAGCCAGTCTTCTATCTCTTCTATTTGAACCTTGCGATCTTCACGATATACTTCTTCAAAATGAGATTGAGGAGCCTTTTCAATCTCATCTGGGGAATCAAGTGTAACTCCTGGAATGGAAGAATTCAATTCCCTAAATATTCCTCTGGCCAGATCTTGTTTAGACTTCCATGCCATGAGTTTCCCACAATTTTCTCCAAAAATCGAAGTGGGCTATTTTGCTGGCTTCCCATTTCCTTTTCAGTCTTGACTCGAGAATTGCTGTTAAGTCTGATCGACGATTGTATGCTGGTTAGCATTTTATTATCTAACAAGGAAAGTTGGTGCGAGTTGATATAATTCTCACTTACTTGTATTTCTTTTTCTATTCTGTCAATTTCCTCCTATTTTTGTTGTCTAACAAACTGTATAGATGTAATTACACCCCTAAGAAAACATTTATACGCATCCCAAACTATGTGAATCGGGGCGCTACCCATATTTATTTGAAAAAAAGCCTCTGTTTCTGATCTAAATCTCTCAATTACTTCTTCCTCCAGAAAGATGGCACGCTCTACCGTCCATCTTCTGGGGGATAACCTAGCTAGAATGCTAAGAGTTAGGGAGACAGAATGATCGGAAAGATGTTCCCCAACATGAGTAATAGCCTGCACCCATTTCTTTAATGGTAAACTCAGCAGAAAGTAATCTATCCTAGATTTGTGATTGTATTTTTTATTATGAAAAGTATATCCTCTTTTCTTACCCGTCTTGTTTCTCCACACATCGTACCATGCAAATTGTTTCATTGTATTTCTAATCAAAACTGCAGTTTTATGATTTACAATTGCTCTACTACTCTGTGATTTATCAAGAGTCGGATCCAGGACAGCATTAAAATCACCAGCCAAGACTAACGGGTCTGTGTATTGCAATAACTCAGACAACAGACTGGAGAAAGGTCATTGATCATCCGTATTTGGTCCATAATATCCTGCCACTGTAAACTTAGATGAATGGCATTTAATCCCAGCGATAGCCCACCACCCCAATTTATCCACCGAACTATACTCATGGGATATAGCTGGGTTTTTTAAAAAAGTTAAAGCAACTCCTTTAGTAGGATGTTTCTGAGAAGTACAAACAGTTTGGATCCATTTTCTAGGTCTTCAAAAGAGATCTCAACTCATCCTTTAACAAATGAGTTTCTTGCAGAATGAGAATCTGCTCTGGTACGTCTCTTAGGTATTGAAATATTTTTTCCATTCTATATTTTGACCTCAAACCATTGAGATTCAAGGAAAGCACCTTCAACTTAAAATTCTGATCAACCTTAGGTCCGGCCATTTCTTTGGTTACTCATCCTTCTAAAACTCTCTATGATAATAAATTGGCGATTTGGACCTAAACTATTTTTTTTTTTCATTTTTTCCCGCTGCTCCCCACCCAGTGCTCCCCCCACCCCTTTTCATGTGATCCCCCCCCCCTCAAAGAACCCCCCTTCATCTCCTGCACGGCCACTCCCTAGGCCTATGGGGCACCTTTTCTTGGGTCAGGAGCTTAGTTATTTAAATTCTTACATTCATTCATAGGCTAAGTATTATTCTTTTTACTTTTCCTTAATATTCCCCTGAATTGCACTGTAAAAAGTATTCAGCTTCATCATCTCTTCTAAAAGTCCTCATGATATTATTGTGCATTACTTTCAATGAGGCTGGGAACTTTAGTTGTGCAGTGGCACCCACTTTTTTCAATGGTTCTAACAATTTCCCCAACTCCCATTGCCGTGAGGCCGTGATTGCAGAAACATCTGTTCTAATCTGAAAAGTTATATCATCCACAATCAAACAATTTAATTTCAGTGCCTTATTAAGAATTTCCTCTTTCAGAGTGTACGTAAAAAAATGCACCAACATTTTCCTCGGCCTCTGAATATCCGCGATTAAAGCCTCTTCTGAGCACTCAATCTGTGTTGCTTTCTTTATTAGTTTTGCCATGTACTCTTGTATATTACTTCCTTCTACTCCTTCCGGAACTTTGAGTAAATGTATATTGTTTCTCCTCTGAGAATTTTCTAATGATTCTAACTTCTCTTGTGTCGCTAGATCTCTTCCCTTTAAAGCCACTATAGTCTTTTTATTTTCTTCCACCTGATTTGTTAGCTCGGTTACAGATAATTGTAGTGCCATTGTTCTAGTAGCAAGTGAATCGATTTTAACTTCTAACTTTTCGCATGAGTTTTTAATGTCCACTTGATTCCCCTCCGAGATGGAAAATCTCTCCTTAATCTATTTAACAAGGGCTTGTAACATATCTCACATGGAGCTCGATACATTTTTCTCCCCAAATTTTCCAGAATCTTCATATAATAATTAGGGGTAGGCGGAATTTGCGAAATTCACTTTCGCAAATTAATCGCGAAAATTTTAAAAATCTCTGCAAACACGCAGAAATATCGAGAAGATGCAGACTTTTTTTCCCGCCCGTTCGCGGTATTGTCTGTGTGGTTGCGGCTTGCAAACTTACCCATGCAGTTGCTCACGGACGCGGCCATCTTGTTTTCACTTGTCTCACGGTGCATGATCGCGAGAAGAAAGACGTGATCGCACGACGAATGACGTTAATGCGGGCGCGAACTGTCGCGAGACAGCGCAAATGGCTACCAACAATCCAACATCTCGTGGAGAACGCGACCGGATCGGGAGAACTTGTTGGCGAACGCGGGGATTCAGGTAAGGCGATCGCGCGCACGCGAGAATGTATTATTTTACAGTGCGAGCAAGCAAAAAAGTTCCGGTAAAATGCGGATTGCAGAAATTTAAACATTTTCGCGCTCTCCGCGGAACGCGAAAATGTCAAATTATCTCAATTTCCGCGAGCGGAACGGAATTTTAGCTCAGGCCTAATAATAATCCGGGGGCTTGAGAGCTAATACTGGCGTTCTCCTTTAGATCAATACGGATTTGGAGTTGTTCTGTAGATAACTCTGTAGATTTTTCTGAACTAATCAGGTCAGCCTCCACCTCCACCATATTTTCAGGTTTATTGATTTTATCAGCCATCTTCCATGCTGATACTTCAACCTCGTCCAATAAAGGAGAGTATCTGTTGTCAATAGGAAAGTTAGACAATAGGGCGTTTTGGTCTAATTTATCTAAGCTGACTAACCGATCTAGTGGCTTTAATACTAAAGTAGTGGGAGCTATTTTAAAATAGCTTTTTAGAGAGGGTGTTAACTTGTGGGGGTCTCTAGAAGAAGCAGTGCTCTTTTTCTTCTTAGAACTTGCCAATTTTGCCGGATTTTTGTCTTTTACAGTTTTGTTTTGAACTGTCGGATTCTTAAAACGTTTAAAATGATGATTTCCCACCTTTTCTGCAGTTTTTGAATCAGCATCTGCTTGATAATCAACCATATGTGATTTTAATTTAGCACTCCTTAAGGAGTACCTACTTTGCCTCCAGCCCGAATTTGTTGCATCTGTTAACATACAATGACGGTTAATACCCCCTTTTGGTATAACCTCTACTTTTTGCTCAGAAGAAGGTCTTTCATAAAAACTGCACCCCTCTCTAACTTCACACACCCCACCTCCTTGCTATGCCGCCACCTTAGTCTGAAACTGACCTTGATTCACTTTTCCGGCTGTGCTGCCCCTGCCTCTCCCGCCCTGGAAGAACAGCAACAGCACTCCTCCCACGATGTAGCTTCCGTGCAGCTCGTGCCCAAAGCGGCTTCAAGGTCGCACTCTACCTCAGCAGCCCCCCACTGACCTCGCCTGCAACGAAACCGGTAATCTGATGTCCTGGCAAAACCGGGACTCCTCCAATCGTCGGCTCCAGGCCAGCAGGAACACGCCGAGAACCACAAAGGCTCCCGCCTCCACAGAAAAGCCAACAAGGGCTGCAGAAACCGCAGAATCTGCTAAACAAAAAAAATCACTGGACCACCCGCGTCCTCTCCTCTCTACCCAACCTAGGTACGGACCTCGTAGACACTTTCGTTTTCTTCCAATTATATTTTCTAGTTTTCTCTTAAATATTGACTAATAATGGCTAATAAGCATCACAGTAGATTCCAGGGTTGACGAATCAAACAGCGCAATGTTTTTTCAAGCATGAATACTTAGACTCGCATCTTGTTCGCGACCCGCTACTCACCGGCCGCCATGTTCCTCCGATTCTATGCTTGGTTCAGCGATGTTATTGTTCCAAAGAGAAAATTGCACACACTCTTGGAGGAAGCCAAGGCAGCTCGGGACAGTGCAGGTTTTCTTCTCAATGGTATCAGCTAAATCATTTTCTCCAAAAAAACTTGCATCTGCAAAATGTGTAACAAAGGCTCATGCTGGAACAGCTGTCCTTGATGAGGAGAAGGTTGATGCATTATTTGGTAAGATATTACAAATGTTCAAATTAACATTCAACCAATCTTGGATCGTGACAATTCATTATTATACATAATTTTAAAGCTTTGCATATGTGATCTTGTATCATATAATCGTACGATGACTCCATCATTACTCAACAGATGTCTGCAAGAAGAACAATGGGGGTGGCTTATAATTTAACAATTTGTGCTGAGTTTATGCTACAAATGGCATGCAAATCTGGCACAAAGCCTTGAGTTGTGATTTTATTTCTGAATCTGTAGGTCCAGGTGAGGGGCTCAAACTGGATGAAGGCATGATAGCAAACTGAACTTCTAAAATACTGCGCTCGCAGCTTTTATTTAGACATCTTCAACTCTCCTAATAATTACATCAGTTGGTCCTGTTCCTAGCACTTGGTCATAGGCTCCAATTTTGATTTCTGTTCACTATGCTAGTTTCTTCGACTGTTTTAAAAAAATGCTACTTGGGGCTATAACGGACATTAGGGACCAGGAGCTAAACAACAGTTGTGTGGTGGCGCTTTGTGTTTAATTTCTGTTGTCAGTCACGTTTGCTCTTTTATAATTCTCACATTTAGTGCAGATTTTAAGCTACAGAAAAGTACCCCTGCTCTGAGTCATGCCCACTCCTGCTGCCCTAAGTTATTTATCTGAAGTTTTGAAGGGGACCCAGCCTTTTATCATCAGGCTTCCCATTGCACAAAAGCTAAGACATTGGTTGAAGGTGGACATTTCTGTCCTCTTCCTGAAACTCCAACAGATTTCCTGAATCCACAACTTGCTGCTTCACTCTTAAGTTCATAAACAAACTTTCTTTTTTCACCCTCTGCCCCCCTCTTCATCAATGCCTTGCTCTCACCTGTGCTTCTTTGACCAAGTGCACTTAATGTTACACTTATGAACCGTTGTAACCCTAACCATATCTCATCTGGCACTCTATCTGAAATAATGGAACTGAAACTTTTGATAAGCAGCTCAGCCATATTAAAAACCAAAAATAGTGGTAGTAACAGGACACTGATGTATGCTAATTTGTTTTTTCCAGAGTTTATGATGTCTGTGTGCAGGACCAACGGCTGGCCATCACTGGTCAACAGAAGTATGAGAAGGAAGCTGGCTATAAAGATTTGCAATGCTAGGACAGGACTAAAGATAACTCCGAATCGAGAATCAAACAACGAAGTTGCTGGTTTTCTTTCAGCCATTTGTTCTGATTGCAATAGTCGGGCCTTTTTTCCCTCCTTTTTTTTCCTGGATTTTTTTCCCATGTTTGGTATCCTGGCCCCTATGGGGCCAAATATGTGCTTTTGATAAATTAAATTACATGTTGACACATACCCTTTGAACATTTTTCCTTTAAGCACGGTTTTGTTTAGTCTTTTGCCACTGGTCACCAAGCCAAACAGCTTCAGATAATGCTATGTACCTCAAAACAAGGCAAGTCCCAGTGAGTCAGGAGTATGGGAGTAGCAGCATACGTTGTTAAGCTTATCTGAATACAAAGTAGAACATTGTTGCAGACCACTTCTTTTGTATGAAGGTGCTTGTGGTATTTCTGCAGCACAAACCTAGCCCAAAATAGCATTTCTCAGATTTATTTTATACAGGTGTCTACCTCTCACTGTAGAATTCAAAAAAAGTAATCTTTCCAAAGCAAGAGAAAATTAATCAGATTAATAGGACCAGATTTAGAGATTTGTTGTGTTTGGTTTGCTTAAGTTTTATAATGCAGACCTGAATCAAAATCCTTTTCAGGATTTTCAAATCAGAGCTAATTGGTATTTGGTACAACACTCATCCGAAATAGGAAAGGTTGCACATTTGTCTAGACATAGTATTTTTTGGGTACCAGAAGGCTACCCTTCCAGTATGAAACCTAGGCTAGACTCTCACAGATAACATTGCATTATAGTGCAGTGGTGCTAGAGAGTGGAATAGACATGACACTTCCCAGCTCTCTCTCTATTTTGCAACACAGCCAATTAGGCTGCTGCTCTGCGTTCAGTGACAGTTTTGTAAATCTGGGCCTTACTTTAGAACTCGCAGCATTACAAACAATTCTTGGTATTGTGTAAATATGGCATATTACAGCCAAATGGCCTGTTTTCAACAGGAAAGTACACCGAAGAGGTGGTCCAAAAAATGTTTTCCTACCAGCAAATCGATAGTCCTAAACTACTAGTGGGACCCTGCAAGAGAATACTGGCAGTCGGCTAACATGCTACTAACATGGAATTGTCAAGGTGTAATCCACCCGTAATGATTTATTAGTGATCCACAATCATCTGAAAGTTCTTATGTCGTCATAATTTAGTAATCCACACTCATTCTGTAGTTGGCCTTAAATAATCGAGTAATCCATACTCATTTTAGAGCTGTCATCAAATCGTCCTAGAGTAATCTCCACTCATTCTGAAAATATCATGGGGACATTCCAAAGTAATCAATAGCCATCCTGAAGTGGTCATAGGATCATTCAGGAATAATCCACACTCATCCTGAAATTGTCATGGGATCATTCCAGAGTAATAAACTTCCATCCTGAAGCGGTTATAGGATCATCCAGGAATAATCAACATTCATCCTGAAATTGTTGTAGAATCATCCTAAAGTAATCTGCAGTCATCCTTAAATTGTCTAGAACCCATCCTGGAATAAGTCTCACTCATTCGGAAGTTGTCAATTAGTATTCGTTGAGTTGTAAAAGGTAATCACTCCCTGCCAGTAGAAGTCATCAGAACACCATCCTAGAATAGTTTTTGTGATTACAGTAAGTCATCCCATTTAAATATTTTCCCCTATAGGCATACTTCAGGATGGTTTGGGATGACGTCCCCAGATAATTACAGGAATAGCTCAGCTGAAGTTATTAGATGGCTTCAGAATGAGTCCAGGATGATCTTCCTTTTTGACCAGGGTGTTCTGTGCAGCAGGCCTCCTAACCCTCAGTGCTGCATACCGTGAATAGACACTTCCTCAGAGCCAAGGTTCTTAAAGACAAGCCTCTGCCCTCGCCAGGTGGAACGTTAATCACCGTTCCCTGAACATTGTTCCCCACAAATTGCTGGAAACGGAAATGGCAGCAGGGCCTTTTATCCCAATATAACTGGCAAGACAGGCGCCCCGATGCCAGGTCAGACCTAGTGCGGTCAGACCGCCCCAGAGCCGGCCCTGAGCTGAGCAGCAGCTCCCACGCTGCTTAGTGCCAGCGCTGCCAGGGGTAGATGTTTGTTCACCGGTCAGCATGGGGGGTTGTCCGAGCGCTCCGGTTCCACTTTTATCTCAAGGTCCTTCCGCTCTGACAAGCAGGCATAACAGAGGGGCCTGAAATCAGCCCCCTCCAAAAATAGCATAGGCAATATGGCACGGGCCTTTGTGCAATGAAGGGAAATAAATACCCATTCCCACGGCTGCTGCTTGAGTTATACACTACAGCAGAAATAGGTTCCGAAGACTCTGGTGTCACTGCACCCAAAAAAAAAAAAAAAAATATATATATATATATATATATATATATATATATATATATATATATATATATATATATATATATATATATCACGGCAGCCCTTATTATCGACCAGTTATGGGAGATTAAGCAATTTGCCCAGAATCACGGAATGTTAGGCGTCCCTGCTGAGAGTTGAACCCAGCACTGATAAAGTATCGCCAGCCAGCCATTCTTATCAACCAGTTACGGGAACCCAATAATTTATTGTTAGGCACGGGGAATTTTAGTGCCACATTGAAACCGCTTGCGCTACCTCGTACCGGGGCCAAGACAACTAACTCGGTTCGACTAGTCATTAGCGTGCGAGAACAAGTCTTCCCACTTTCCTCACGCGAAACCTAGCTGGGTTTAAATAGCAGTCGGCACGTGGGACTACCTTCAATAAAACCTTAACCTGGTGTAGCCTAAAAGCGTGTTTATGAAATCGCCCCCCCACCTGCTAGCCGGACGGCAGTGTGTCCATCTCAATATGAAACCTCTAACGTTCTGAATCGTGAACTTACAATCAAGCGCTCCGGGTAGCCCCGCAGACACGCCGACTTGCACAGACTATGAAACAATTAAACACCTTTAGCCCTTTAAACTTTATATTCTGCCACAATAGGTCGCAGACAAGCTGACCTACAACTTAGTACCTTCCAGCTGGCTATGGCACTGGCATACCTCCCTCAAGTGCGGTCTTTGTTTGGACGCGGCAAGCCCATAGGGTATTTAAGACCGCCCGTTGTTGTTTTGAGCACACGCCCGAGGGAACCAGAGCGCTTTGTCTGGGTGCCTGCCGCACTACCGACGGGTGTCAAGCCTGGGGGGGTACCAGTATATCTATCTTTTTGCTTGATGTGGCCTGAGCGTGAACAGCAGCATAACTCGATACTGCTGCACACGCTTTATTCTCGCATTATCAGGGTCTGCCCCTGGAGCTGCTGGCTGCTCATCACTCCTTGCCCATTGCGCCAAGGTGGGCCATGGTATTTCGGTATTGGAAAGCATGTCCTCAAAGTAAGCGCTTCGACCATCTTCCTTACCCTTTGCTATTGCTGGCCTGTTCCCACCGGTTCGTCTGCCTGGAGCTGGGGGTCGTGTCTCGCGTCTCTGATCCCCCTTAGCCTTGGCATTCCAGGGGTGATCGTGGTAGCTGGGTGGGTGCCTCCATGGCAACTTGCTTCCTGCGACTTAACTCTGTGCGGACCTGGTGCAAGGGGGATGGGGCTAGTTTATCTGGGACCCGTGGGGAAAGGGAACCCCTAACGGCATCCTTAACTGCTCTGCTGTGAGAGCGTGAGCACAAAGCCACACTGGGGTCGAGGCACACTCCTCCACCCTCCCGGTTCCACCTGGGCAAAACGGGATCCCCAGCAGATGGGCCAGAGCCAGGACCGCAGGGGAATGAGGGAAAGAACATGCCCCCGCCTGAAACCGAACCCACAGAAATGCAAGACCAGGGGGCACAGCGGTGTGCTGAACGGAGTAACTGGCAGCAGTGGTCACCGGAGTCTCCGAAAGGATGGAGCCAAGCAGAAGCGCCTCCCGGCAACATGCGCGTGCGGGCTGAGGCACTGGTGATGGCCCCACCACAGTAATAGTGCTACAGAGGGGGACTCCGATGGAATCAAGAGAGCCCCTATCGCTTGCTGCTCCCCCCCCCCCCCAACAGGTATCAGCACGGCTAGCATGGTGGTGCAATGG
Source organism: Triturus cristatus (assembly GCF_964204655.1). Taxonomy (NCBI): domain Eukaryota; kingdom Metazoa; phylum Chordata; class Amphibia; order Caudata; family Salamandridae; genus Triturus; species Triturus cristatus. The sequence continues at coordinate 571,588,421 of NC_140592.1, read as the reverse complement.
AGGTGGGAGCCACGCGGCTCTCTGCTCCCACCCCCACCTCTCCAGGCCCACTGGTGGGCCGAGGCCCCGTGGTGGTAGGCAGCACAAGTTCTGCCTAGCCAGCACTACCAGAGGTGGAGGAGATGCAAGCACATTGTGCTCCTCCCCACCGTGTGATAAGTGCTCCTGCCCCAAGCCGCTCGGAGCCTGGCTACACTCACTGGCCTTCTCGGCCCCCACCCCCAGCCACAACGGGCTTCCTGAGGGGCTGGCACTTGATAACATGCATTTTGGGGGCGGGTGAAATGTCTTTTAGCTTGCGTCTGCTGCAGCGAGGTGAGCGCGCACAGCCACAGACCATAACCTCCGCGCACCCTGGATGCCAACGCTGCCTTTGTGCCTGGACATGGAGTTCTCCACCCAGCGCCCTCCTTTCCGCCTCTGCATCGCTTGCCCATATCTAACCTACGCTGATTTAATGGCCGGAGTGTTTCTAATAGCAGTGCGCATGAGGGGCATGCACATCGTGATCGCGCACCCCTTAGTGCTAGCGCCGGAGCATCTAGCCACCCATTTGGTGCCCAGGCTCAACCAGGCCGCGGGCCTTCCAAATGTGTTGCTCTCCCCCTGCCACCAGGCAAGACTGTGCAATATGCTGTGGCTCTGGCCACACAATCAGTCCTCACTGGGCTCAAAACAAAACCTGTCTCTTTCAGATCGGGACCCCGGCACGCAGTGGTCAAAGCGCACATCTTGGGGCTCGGACCCAAGAACTTGCCATGAAGACCTGCCAGGGCAACCCAGTGATTGGGTACCCCTATGCCACGGGAAGTCTTAAACGGGGGGCGGTAAAGGCCCACACTTACTGCATCAAACTCGACGCCCATGGTATCCCACAACCATATAACGCGACCCTCCCCGTGGTCTGGACACAGCGTGTCCAGCGGGGAGAACACGCTGTTCAGTCTTAAACAGCGAGACGGGCAGCAGTGAAGAGGCTGCACAGTGGGTGGGGGAAGGCATTTGAACTCTTGTCCCCCCCCATGGCCAGAAGTGACGCAGCCAGCTGACCCCCTGGTCCCTAGCCCAGGGAGCCTAGTCTGCTGACGGCTGTGCCTTCCTGTGGCACTAAGGCGGCCGCCCTGTTGGATGGTCCCCTACGTTGTTGCTCCCCCCCGGGCATCCTTGGCAGGGTTTGAGCCTCGGGGGTCGCATCCACATCCTGTGATTCTGGGCAAATCACTTAATCTCCCCGTGCCTGAATGTGTAACGTAACCGGTGCTCATGTAAAGCACGCCAATGCCTTCGGGTTGAGTTTGCGCTATATATAATCTGGAAAGAAAAAAAAAAAAAAAAACACATTTCTGTTGCATTATTAAACAACATTATTTCTACAGCCTGTTATTAGAGAGATGGAAGTTCTATTGGAGTTTGCACAAAAACCTAGTGACAATTTAAACCTTTATGGTAAACAGTCGATGGAACGTTGTATATCAGTATACCCCTCCAAAACCCCCAAAATTGATGCCAATTTTCCTATTGCAAATTATGTTTTTATTTAATTTACAGCCTCCATCAACTCATGAATAAAGTCTGGCACATGTGGCAATTTAGTGCAACTTACACTTCCCACATAAATCTCACTAAGACTAAGTGAAGAGAGGAGGAGCCAAGATGGCGACCGGGACGGCAGCGTAGATTCCCGGCTCCGCGAACCTCCGCATCCCGCACGGATATCCTGCATGAGATCCTTATTCTGCGCTACGCGATCGTGTTTGTAAACGAAAGTGGCAACCGATCGTGTGATCCTGAGGTTTCTGACTGCAATACCGCCGGAGAAATCAGCGATTGAACTTTGCGGCCCGTGCGGTCCCGAAGCCGGGACCTCGAGTGGACGCCTTGGCCGGGCGGCAGTTTAACAACAGCGGCCTGTGGTGACTGGGTGGAGTCGGTCCGCCGGAGTGTTGCTCCCCTCGGCCTGCATTTTGCTGTGGTCGCTCCCCCCCTGCTGAGCGCTGCGGACCGAGGACATGCCCGGGTGTGCGATTCTCGGATTCTGTGGTGTTTGCCCCTGCCTTTGACTGTGAGCTGCCCGGACGCCGTCCCTGGTTCGCCCTGATCCTTGCGGGCTGCTCCCGGCTTTCTGCGGGAGCTGGTCCGTGGCGGAGACGACTATTGCCCGTGACCGCGCAACGGTTGCATCTGTTCCTCCCCCAGGATCCTTGTCTTCAGCGACGTGGACCTTGAGGCGTTGGTCCCGGGGTCCTGGCCCCAATACGAGTCGGGCCTTCCCAGCGGCCATTTTGTCACTATGCAGCCTACCATCCTGTCCGCTGGGACGCAGCGGGACTGGGGGTGTGTGACGGTCGGGAGTGTGGCAGAGCGATCGGAGAGAGCTGCCCTGGGGTACGGCGACCTCCTGGAGGCCCTTGGTGCCCTTCATTACTCCTTGGCTCATGGCGCCGGGGTCCTGGGGAGGAAGCTAGATGGTGTGGTATCAGCGTTGGGACAGTGGCGGCATGCTGGTCCACCAGTACACAGTGGCTTTCCACACTGCACACAGGAGGAAGATGTTGCGGCCCCCCCCGCGATTAGTGTACAGCCGGACACTCCGGACAGTATGCTACCGTGTGGTCAGCTAACTGTGGGCTTGATCTGCTCCGGAGGTATTGGACCTGAGCGGAAGATGGAGGCCTTGTCCCGTGCGCGGTCTCTGGCGGCCCAGGGACGATTCCGGCAGCGTGTGTCTCATTCGACTGCTTCAGCCTGTCTGGACCTTGTGTGCAGTGTAAATCCTGGGGCAGCACTGGAAAAGACGCCCCCCCATGAAGCGGTCCGTGCTGATGCTCGGGGACTTCCACCCCACCTGTGTGCGTCGCTTCCCGACTGTTTTTGGACACTCCTGTACCTTGGGACATCGGACATGGTGCTGGGTCGGGGGGCGGGCATGGGCAGAATTGCAAAGAGCGGTCAAGGCTGAGGCTGATCCTTCGGGAGTGGTCACCTAGTAGACAGGCGGACTCATGGTTGCGTGCTCTCATGGTTATTCGCATAGTTGGTGCATAATGCTCCCCACTCCCCCCCTCCTTTTTTGATATGATCAACTTGGTGCTGCTAATTGTTTGCCGTGGGGAGACTTCACCGTGCGGGAGGGAGAAGCCGGGGGTATGTTTTGAAGGCCCTCCTCCAGTTTTATTACATTTCTTCCGCCCCCCCGTCTGGGGGGGCTCTTTCTTACTCCTTTTTTCCCTGTCTCTTCTATATTTCGGGTCTAGTTCCAGGGCGACAGGCACACTGCTGGGGGGTGGGGCCATACTCATTCGCAGAGGTGCAGGGTGGGGGGATGGGGGAGGGGACTCTTTAGTCTTTATCTCTTTTTCCATGGCCTCCTTTTTCTTCTCTGTGTCTTTTTGCTTGTTTTTCTGGGATCAGCGCGGTACACCTCTCTTATCGTGAGTCGCTTGCTCTTAATGTGTGCCACAGTTTCCGGGGGGTTCGCTGGGCTTTAGGTACGGGGACCTGTAGGCGCAACTATCTTTGATATTTCTCCCTATCCGTACTTTCCCGTGTCTGCGCCATTGATTTAATGTATTGCTGCTTGCTGCTTGCGTCTCTTATCCTAGCCCTTATCGCTGTTGGGAAACTGTTTGGCACCTGATCCTACTGTTTTGTTTTATTATAAAATGAAAAACCTTTTCTCTCCTGGTGTCCTACCTGAGCGGCTCATTGGCCGGACTATACTGTATTGTAGACTTTGCTCTCCGAGGTGCCGCCTGTGTTTACACGTGCTTTTATTGTTCTGATTGCTTAGCGGCCGGCCCCGGGGGGTTGTAGGCCCATACGTGTAAATGATTGAAACGTCAATAAAGGTTTTTCAAAAAAAAAAAAAAGACTAAGTGAAGATAGAACATTTGTTAAGATAATACTTTCCGTAATTATGAAAAGGGAACTAGACTCATCACAACATGCATTGTCAAAACATGGGTTATTTCAGTACTTACATTGAATTTAAATTAATTACCAATATAAAACGGGGAATAGGTTAATGTTAGAAATGGGATTTCTGGTTGGCTAAGGCTTGCGCCAAAGTCAGGCAGAAACCACCACTCTAGTCAGGGCTGGGGAGTTACACGCCAAAGATAACCCCTGCTCACCCCCTTGGTAGCTTGGCACGAGCAGACAGGCTTATCCCTGAGGCGATGTGTAAAGCGTTTGCGCGCGCACCCAGCAACAACACCCAAGGCCCACCACAAAGGAAACTCCACACAAGGTATTCTATAAAAATAACCTTTGTATTATACACAACACATTAGATAAAAACACACACTTTACAATGTGCCAACAGGCACGGGCAGAATTTACAAGGGATTATATATACAGGGGACAGGGCCACATGGACCACTGTCAGGAATTAGCACTTTGTAGAAATAGCACTTAGAACGTAGGAATAATGTTTTAGAACATAGCACATACAATCACTGTAGCACTAAAAATAGAACATATAGCACACAACCAGTAACTACTGGTAACCAGAAAGTACCACCTACGCAACCCTAACCACCTTTAGGAATATCACGCAGGGAACTAGGACCTTACTAGTACCACCTGTACTAAGGAGAAAACAACCACCTAAGTATCACTCTACCTGTAGGGGTCTAAGCACATAAACACAGGATGCATAAAATACATTTAGAGGTGTAAAGCACATGACGCATAAACACATTCAGAGGTGCAGGAAAGGAAACAAGAACACACTAGTATAATTACTACTAGTAAAACAATCTCCAATGCATAAACACAGTTTAGGAAGGAGAATATCATAAAGACATTGCGCAGGCGCCAAAGTACATATATAAAAATCACCAGGTACCCTAGGGGAGGGCACAATACAGAAAAACTGTCCCCCAGGCCAACTGGCCTCTCAGGGGTGCAGAAATGCCCAATCCAATAATATCAGGGCGCGACTTGCGCAGGCTGCGCAAGCCAGGCGCACCCTGCACAACCTAAACGTTGCAGCTGCCCACTAAGTGCTGGGCAGCTGTAGGGACTGGGGCCTGGGCACCTCGGGGCCCTTAGAACACTTATGGGAGTCGTTGGAGCCTGTCTGGGCTCTGAATCAATAACGTGCCCCTCGAGCCTCGCAGGCTCTAAACAATAATGTGCCCCTTGAGCCTCGCAGGCTCTAAATAATAATATGCCCCTTCGTTGGAGTCCGCACAGGGGACTCGTCAACAATTAATGCCCCCGAAAGCGTGGGAGCCTCGTGGGCTCTGCACCAACTGTGCCCTGTTGTTTGGAGTGCACTAGCGCTGTCCGCCGGCACACAATGCCCCCAACAATTGGATTGGAGCCCCACTCACCGGGACTCCTGCAGGGGCGTCTCACTCATGGAGGCAGCAGCATGCACGGGGCTCACTTCTTCGCTGGCAGGCTCCCGCTGAACCTCCTGCTCCGCGTCTCCTTGCTTCGGGGCCATACGCGAGGATCCCACCGTCACCGGGGAGCCTCGCTAGGACCAGCGACACTTCTTGAGCTTCTGACTCGGCCTTGGCACTGGAGCGCGGGGTAGGCTCCCGTCAGCTCCTTCCTTCAGTACCGCGGCCTCCCTCAGTCACGGCGTTCTCCTGCACCGGCGAAGGCGAGGTAGGCTCCCGCCCTTCCACTTCCGGTTGTCCCGGAGGCCCGCCCTCGGCCGCCTGACTTCCTGTGAGCCCGGCCGCGGCGGTGATTTCAAAACTCGGCAATAAGAGGGGTAGGCTCCCTCTGCAGGTGCGATATACGGCGGGGTGGGCACCCGCCGTAAAAATAAACAAATAAGCGGGGTGGGCACCCGCAAGCACACCACAATGCGGGGTGGGCACCCGCCAATTAAATCACGGCAAATAAGCAGGGTGGGCACCTGCGACAGCACCAGTATGCGGGGTAGGCACCCGCTATCAGAAATAAAGCGCTCCTGGCGCTGAGGGCAGAGGTGGAAGCGCTTTCTGCGCTAAAGTAGAGTCCAGCGCTCCCAGGCGCTGGAGGCTTCAGCAAAAGTCCCAAATCAAGTGCTCCTAGCGCTGAAAGTCAAAATGAAAGCGCTTCCAGGCGCTTTGGGGGGAATAAAAGAAAAAGAGAAGGTCCAGCAAAGTTTTAGGAAGGGGGCAAGGCTGGGCCAGGGGCCAGCTCACTGGGCCCTCCAGGGCAGGGAGGCAGTCCCAAGTGGCGGTTCCTCCTAGCCTCCAGCAGCAGCAGCCCCCTCCTGTCAGGATCCAAAAAGCAGAACAGTTTGTGGGGACACAGCCCCATTTTTATACAGCAAACCCCTTTGTTCTGGGTTCAGGGTGAGGGGGAAAACCAGTCGCAGCTGGTTGGGGAGCACCCTTGATGTGCTCAGCCCCTCACTCTATTCACTGGCAGGGCTAGGGTCGTCAGTCGCACCACAGGGGGCGGGGCCAGCATTGTGTGTGGAAAACCCTGTCCTATTCAGGACCCAGGTGTACTCCTCCCACCCATCTAGCTGCTGATCTCCCCATTCACCACTGGGTGACTCATCCTGACTCTGGGGAATCCCTAGCCCGTCACATGACATGACCAGCCAATCACGCGACAGACACACTGCACACAGAAGTGCCCACCTCTAGAAGTGGCACTTCCACACTAGGTACACGCACGCCGCACACATCATCGCGCAGCATTCACTCCCACGAGTCCGCACATACCAAACTCGGGCCTGCACACCCCACGCATCAGGAACTACTAGGGACACATACATTCCCCATGCATTCCTATGGGAGGGCAGGCCTATCTCACCACATGCACTCAGAGCACGCACGCACTTTACCCTGGGACACAGGGAAAGTGCGCAGGAAACCAAAAAATAACCACACCAAGTCATCAGTAAAAAGAAAAAAAGTTCAGGGGTGAACCTGCCAGAAGGGCCAAGTCCAACACAACCCCCTTCCAGCCAAAACGCAGGGCAGCCCAATCACCACCGTGATGGACTTCCCTGCTTGGGGCGATAGAACACGGACGCGGGCCCGCAACTGCAGGGACACCCTCCGGTTCTACGCCACGGTGAACCCATGGAATTCTTTCTAACACCACTGTCTGGACCAACTGGGCTACCCCACTGGTACTCCCAAGCTGTCCGCGGCCAAGACCAGGCCCTAGGCCACCCAGGTGCCACTGGTCTTTGCCTAACCACAGAGTGGGGGGTAGTAACCCCTGGCACATAGCGGCCATTCTCCACTCTTCCTCTCTGAAAGACAGGACTAGACTGCCACTGGTTCTCCAGCCTAGGGTCTACACCCTCAGGCGGACCAGGAGTCTCAGGGAAGGCTCTCCTCCCCCTACCTCTTCTCCTAGGGTTCCTCCTCCTCTGGCGAGGGGTACACCTAGAACGCCATTCCAACCCAGGGTTTAACCCCTCAGGTTGTACCGGGGGCAGAGGTGGGCTCTCCCACCCTCTGCACCCCCTTCCAGAACCCTGCTCCCTACCAACTGGGGCGGTACCTCTGGAAGAAGAACTGGTCGGGACGCTGATTACAGACGTCCCACCCTTCAGGTCAGGCTGATCCCGAACCTGGCCTTCCAACCTCCGGCCTAGAACCTTTGGTGGAATAATTGCCTGGCACTCCAGGACTCCTGGGGATCTCCACTCCATCCCCCTGAGGCTATCAAATGACACATATGTCGAGCGACTGTCTGTCTGGCGCTGATCTCCCGTCCCCTGTCCACCTGACAGTGCGCGGAGATCCCCCAGAACAGAAGTGGTGTCACCCTGGTCACTACCCGGGAACCTAGCCCAACTGGGAAGTCCCTGACCCACCGGCTCTTCCACTGGGGAACTCATCCCCCAATCACTCACGCTGGACTCCTGTACCCTCCCTACCGGAGCGGTACCGCCAGACTCCAGAACCACAGGAGCCCTGGTTACAGGTTCTCCAGGTCCTCCACTCACTAAGAGATCTTCCTCAAGTGGACTAACAGGACAGCCTAGGTCCCCAACTTGGTGTTCCCTCATGAAACCATCCAAGTCCTGAGGCAGGGTTTCGGGCGTCTGGGGACCCTCGGTCACCCCCTCACTCCTGCTCCACTGAGCCAGGCAGTGAGCCCCTACACCCTCCTCGCTATCCTGGGACCTAGCTGGGCTACACTGAGCCTCCTCCACCACGCTGGGCTGGAGGATCTCTGACCCACTATTGTTGGAATCACTCACTAATGACACTAGAGAACCTCTGGCCCTTTCCCAGCGGTCTGCTTCCTCTGCAAGTTCAAATGGACAAAAAGAGTTATACCTCAACAGGTGTTGGCGCAACCCTGGAGAACAACTACTGAGCATCTGCTCCTTGATAATCATATTTAGTACTCCATCCAAATCCTGCTCCGGGTTAAACACCAACCAGTGCACCAGGGCATCATGACATTCCTCCACAGCCTCCTCCCAAGACTGGTGAGACAGCTTCTTACTGCCCCTGAACTTCAACCTACATTCCTCCTCTCGGGAACAAGGTACCACACTCGGGGAACTGGGACTGGGACTCTCTATACTGCACTTTATATTGCTGCCCCCCCTGGACTCCACCCTCACTGGGGAATCCAGAAAACTACCACTGCGCTCAGGGGTCAGGGAAAGGGGTGAGGCGCTATCTTCTACGCTGGACCCAGCAAGGGACTCCCTACCTACGGGGTCCTCACTCTCTACTGGCGTCCAGGTACTGTCATCTTCTTCTGAGTCTTCAGGGCTCCCCACAGACCCACCACCCTCCAGGTGTGAGGCCCGGGCCCTTTCTTCCTCACTGCGCTCACGTTTCCATTCATCTGCTTGCCATCCAATCATGTAGTTCCTCAATTCGTACACAGTGTCTGACTCTCTCACCCCTATGTTTCTTTCTCTACAGAACCTTTCCAACTCCTGCATACTGTAATAAACTAGATCACTGAGATCAAAAGCAGGCTCCATTCTGGCAGACGTTCTAGAGAAAAGATCACACAGGGAACCTAGGGGTCTGAGTTTAACAGGAGTACACAATTCACAAAAAGATTCAGCAAGCTCTCTAACCCAGAGAACTCACACTCACTTGCCTAGTGCCACTCACCACTCATCCACACACAACCCTCCCCTCGGACTGGTAAGGCAGTTTCTACCACCCCTGATTCCTCAACCTGACCACCACGTGACACAGGTACCAACTCTGGGCGCAGGGCGGGGGACAAATGTACAGGACACTATTACGCTGCCACCACTGGATCCCACCCTCTGGTGAATCCAGAAACACAATGCACTAAGGGGGATGATCTACCCTCCCGAGCTAGGGACACCTAACTCACAGTGCACAAAAACACATTTCCAAAGAAATGACAATTAAAAACAAACTTAGAACAATAATCCCTATACCATGTGATTTATCTAAATGCAGAGTTTTGTAGTGTGGCCAGTTGCCGCTGCGGTACAGCGCAAACGCAAGTCCAAATCCCACCGCTGATCACCAATGTTAGAAATGGGATTTCTGGTTGGCTAAGGCTTGCGCCAAAGTCAGGCAGAAACCACCACTCTAGTCAGGGCTGGGGAGTTACACGCCAAAGATAACCCCTGCTCACCCCCTTGGTAGCTTGGCACGAGCAGACAGGCTTATCCCTGAGGCGATGTGTAAAGCGTTTGCGCGCGCACCCAGCAACAACACCCAAGGCCCACCACAAAGGAAACTCCACACAAGGTATTCTATAAAAAATAACCTTTGTATTATACACAACACATTAGATAAAAACACACACTTTACAATGTGCCAGAATTTACAAGGGATTATATATACAGGGGACAGGGCCACATGGACCACTGTCAGGAATTAGCACTTTGTAGAAATAGCACTTAGAACGTAGGAATAATATTTTAGAACATAGCACATACAATCACTGTAGCACTAAAAATAGAACATATAGCACACAACCAGTAACTACTGGTAACCAGAAAGTACCACCTACGCAACCCTAACCACCTTTAGGAATATCACGCAGGGAACTAGGACCTTACTAGTACCACCTGTACTAAGGAGAAAACAACCACCTAAGTATCACTCTACCTGTAGGGGTCTAAGCACATAAACACAGGATGCATAAAATACATTTAGAGGTGTAAAGCACATGACGCATAAACACATTCAGAGGTGCAGGAAAGGAAACAAGAACACACTAGTATAATTACTACTAGTAAAACAATCTCCAATGCATAAACACAGTTTAGGAAGGAGAATATCATAAAGACATTGCGCAGGCGCCAAAGTACATATAGAAAAATCACCAGGTACCCTAGAGGAGGGCACAATACAGAAAAACTGTCCCCCAGGCCAACTGGCCTCTCAGGGGTGCAGAAATGCCCAATCCAATAATATCAGGGCTCGACTTGCGCAGGCTGCGCAAGCCAGGCGCACCCTGCACAACCTAAACGTTGCAGCTGCCCACTAAGTGCTGGGCAGCTGTAGGGACTGGGGCCTGGGCACCTCGGGGCCCTTAGAACACTTATGGGAGTCGTTGGAGCCTGTCTGGGCTCTGAATCAATAACGTGCCCCTCGAGCCTCGCAGGCTCTAAACAATAATGTGCCCCTTGAACTTCGCAGGCTCTAAATAATAATATGCCCCTTCGTTGGAGTCCGCACAGGGGACTCGTCAACAATTAATGCCCCCGAAAGCGTGGGAGCCTCGTGGGCTCTGCACCAACTGTGCCCTGTTGTTTGGAGTGCACTAGCGCTGTCCGCCGGCACACAATGCCCCCAACAATTGGATTGGAGCCCCACTCACCGGGACTCCTGCAGGGGCGTCTCACTCATGGAGGCAGCAGCATGCACGGGGCTCACTTCTTCGCTGGCAGGCTCCCGCTGAACCTCCTGCTCCGCGTCTCCTTGCTTCGGGGCCATACGCGAGGATCCCACCGTCACCGGGGAGCCTCGCTAGGACCAGCGACACTTCTTGAGCTTCTGGCTCGGCCTTGGCACTGGAGCGCGGGGTAGGCTCCCGTCAGCTCCTTCCTTCAGTACCGCGGCCTCCCTCAGTCACGGCGTTCTCCGGCACCGGCGAAGGCGGGGTAGGCTCCCGCCCTTCCACTTCCGGTTGTCCCGGAGGCCCGCCCTCGGCCGCCTGACTTCCTGTGAGCCCGGCCGCGGCGGTGATTTCAAAACTCGGCAATAAGAGGGGTAGGCTCCCTCTGCAGGTGCGATATACGGCGGGGTGGGCACCTGCCGTAAAAATAAACAAATAAGCGGGGTGGGCACCCGCAAGCACACCACAATGCGGGGTGGGCACCCGCCAATTAAATCACGGCAAATAAGCAGGGTGGGCACCTGCGACAGCACCAGTATGCGGGGTAGGCACCCGCTATCAGAAATAAAGCGCTCCTGGCGCTGAGGGCAGAGGTGGAAGCGCTTTCTGCGCTAAAGTAGAGTCCAGCGCTCCCAGGCGCTGGAGGCTTCAGCAAAAGTCCCAAATCAAGTGCTCCTAGCGCTGAAAGTCAAAATGAAAGCGCCTCCAGGCGCTTTGGGGGGAATAAAAGAAAAAGAGAAGGTCCAGCAAAGTTTTAGGAAGGGGGCAAGGCTGGGCCAGGGGCCAGCTCACTGGGCCCTCCAGGGCAGGGAGGCAGTCCCAAGTGGCGGTTCCTCCTAGCCTCCAGCAGCAGCAGCCCCCTCCTGTCAGGATCCAAAAAGCAGAACAGTTTCTGTGGGGACACAGCCCCATTTTTATACAGCAAACCCCTTTGTTCTGGGTTCAGGGTGAGGGGGAAAACCAGTCGCAGCTGGTTGGGGAGCACCCTTGATGTGCTCAGCCCCTAACTCTATTCACTGGCAGGGCTAGGGTCGTCAGTCGCACCACAGGGGGCGGGGCCAGCATTGTGTGTGGAAAACCCTGTCCTATTCAGGACCCAGGTGTACTCCTCCCACCCATCTAGCTGCTGATCTCCCCATTCACCACTGGGTGACTCATCCTGACTCTGGGGAATCCCTAGCCCGTCACATGACATGACCAGCCAATCACGCGACAGACACACTGCACACAGAAGTGCCCACCTCTAGAAGTGGCACTTCCACACTAGGTACACGCACGCCGCACACATCATCGCACAGCATTCACTCCCACGAGTCCGCACATACCAAACTCGGGCCTGCACACCCCACGCATCATGAACTACTAGGGACACATACATTCCCCATGCATTCCTATGGGAGGGCAGGCCTATCTCACCACATGCACTCAGAGCACGCACGCACTTTACCCTGGGACACAGGGACAGTGCGCAGGAAACCAAAAAATCACCACACCAAGTCATCAGTAAAAAGAAAAAAAGTTCAGGGGTGAACCTGCCAGAAGGGCCAAGTCCAACAGTTAACATTACAGACATGGAACTGTCTGGGAGAACCGCCAAGGACCGTTTTTGGGTAACAAAAAAAAAATGTAAAAATGTCAAATCTATTGTTGTACAAAGGATTATTTGGTCAATTAACCAGCAGCAAACTTGAGGCTTAGCCACCTCATCCCAACGAATGCTCTGTACAACTGGTCTCTTAGCAGGGGTGGTTCATCCATAGGGGTGGAGGAGCGTCCAACCCACCTATGCTGCACAGAAAGCATAAAAAATAAAATGGTGGTAAAATTTGTATAACTTTTTTTTTTCCTCCCCTCCCCCTGGACCTGCGCTTTCTTTGTGCAGCCACCACTGATTTGTCCAAAGAGCTGTTATTACTTGAGTCTGACAGGGTGGTGGTTGAAGTCCCATTTCCCAGTATAGATGACACCTCCGGGTACTAGTGCACATTTATTATACATTTCTAGTTCATTTCATTCATTTCAAAGGCTATTGATTGGCTGGGGATAACTTGCATCTCAAGCAGGCATACTATCCCGGATCCCTAAGCAACCTGGGTGTGGGAGATCATTACCTCCATGCTCTATCTTTGTTTTATCACCAGATGCCACATACCTCAAAGACAAAGTTTCTGGAACCAACGAGGGTAGGAAAATTGTTGCCGAATCCCCAATCTTTCCATTGCTAGCATCGCTCTGGCTTGCGGTCAGGATTACTGTAGGTGTAGCCAGTGATGTCTGATCCTGACGGGACCACCAGTACGTCTACGTCTTTTGCCCCTGGTGACAGTTAAGAAGTCCAGTATTGAAAGCTGCTCTTCTTCAGATTCGATAGCGTTGTTACCTCAGGCAGGCTGCTGCAATTGCCTCTTACAGGTGTTAGTATCTAGTTTCCCTCTACCCATTGACTCATCGCCTTTTCTCCCATTTCTTCTTTCACTCATTGCTTTTTGATTGTTCAATGCCTGTGTTGTAGCCTGCACACCTGGCTGAGCTACTCTAGCTGAGAGAGCTGTCATTGCAGGTAGGGGTCTAGTTTTTGCTGTGTTTGCCCCTCTGCTTGCCATTTTTTCTTTTTACTGCTTCTCTCTTGGAGCGAACGCCACAAACAGCTTCACTGACTACTTCACGGTCTCCGCTGACAATAGAATCAATACAAGGTTTCAGACCACAACGATCTTTTAGAGACCACGTGTAAGACTACCACAATGCGAGTGACCATTACTCCTCTCCCATTTCTCCACCATCACAACAGGCTCCCCCCAACACCTGGATCCATCGCGTTGCTTAGGTATTCCAGCATACAGACGAGCTATCAAGGTGAGGGCAGAGCAGTGAGTAGCGAGGAGAGTTACACAGACACCATCTTGCTCACAGCAGATGGGGGGGGGGGGAAGGGAGTGGGAGAAAAGAGAGCTCCCAACAAGATGGATTGGGACGGAGAGACACTCAAATTAAGATGGGATTATTCAGTGACACAGCTACTTAACCAAGAAGGTGGAAAATCGGAGAAAGCAGTCTTGGACGGCAGGAGGTGCTGGTGGTACAGTAGATTCAGAGCCACCCAACATGGTAGAACCCTCTCCCGCTACTATCTTGTCCTCCATTAAACAGATGCAGGAAGAAGTGAAGCGATAATTGTTGGGCCTGACAAGCCAAAAGAAACTGCAGGGCACAGTAAGGAAGATAATAAATGTACGGATATAGCAGGGAGAATGACAACGATTGAGGCCCACACAGAGTCCCTCGAATCAGAGGTCACAGAATTAAAAATGTACAGGACATCCCAAGATAACCAATATGATGTGGAAAATAAAAAAAAAACAGGAAAATTGGCAAAGAAGAAAGAACTTAAGACTCTTAGGGATACCCGAAGGCAGTGAAGGTTGGGGGGGGGGGATGTGAGAAGATGTGTAATAAATCTTTTGAAGGGTGCCTTTCCAGATCTACCAGGTTGGGACTGGGATAAAGAAATTCAAAGAGCACATTGTTTTCCCCTAATGCTTAAAAATCAGCACGCAGGTAACCAAGAATTACCCTGAGCAATACCGGTACATTTTGGCAATTTTTTGCTGAGGGAATGTGTATATGCTCAGGCGTGCCCAAATGCCAAAAAAAAAAGTTTGAAGAGGTTTGCTATTTTGCAAGACCATACTTTGCTCATGCTACGGTGGAGCACAGGTGGCATCTGAGGCAAATGTTCACACCTTTCCAGAAGCTGGAAGCTGAGGTATGTATACAAAACCCTGCAAAACTGAAAACAATTATAAGGGGTGTACCGGTAGTTTTTTTTCTGAGATTCAGGGCAGAAGTATCTAAAGGAACTGATGGTGGAGGTATGATATTTGAGATAAGGTCAAATAATTTAAGCTTTAAAGGGTGCAGAAAGGAGAGATTTACGGTTTGGAAAGGGGGAAATGAAAACCTTAAGACAAGAGGGGATGGATATCCCAAGGATATATATTTTTTTAAAACTGATAGTGTATGGCTTGTGAATCATGGTGATATTAGGAAAGGTAGTAACAGACAGATCGATCATGAAGAAATTATAAGGTGGGGATTGGCGAGAGTGTTAATACAGACAACCTCACACAGGCTAGGCTTGATTTCCCACATGTTGGGGGAGGGTGGAGGGAGGAGGGGCTTTAGTTTTGTAGGGTGGTGGCACCCAGGGGTTTGGGGGGGGGGGAACAGCCATTACAACGCGGTTTTTACCACGCAGTGCAGTTACATCGCATGCGTTACAACGCATGCGATGTTACAACGCTATGCCATTACAACGCAAGTCTTTACATCGACTTGCGCTAGATGGCGTGCTAACATTACAAATAGTGTAGTTTACTATCCCAACACCTTCCCTACTGTTAAGTGGACTGGAGTTGGAATAGTAAATTGCACTTTTTTAATGTTAGCACGCCATCTAGCGCAAGTCGATGTAAAGACTTGCGTTTGAATGGCATAGCGTTGTAACATCGCATGCGTTGTAACGCATGCGATGTAACTGCACGTGTGGTAAAAACCCGCGTTGTAATGTCATACATCCGGGGTTAGGGGTAGGGAGGGGAGGGAGGGGGGATCCCACACCCTCAGAAGGGAAGAGGACAGAAGAATAAACTGTGTAATGTGAATTATGGTGGAGCTTTACTCTAATTATATCTGAATGTAAGAAACAAGTCTCAAGTCTCAGCCATGAAAATCAAGTAATGGGAGGGCAAGGAAAGGTGCATATTGCCTCTATTGATATATGCAGGCTGAATTATGTAAAAAAAAAAAAAGAGTCTCATTAGGTCTTCAAACGTTGAAGGCAGATATTGTTAGGTTTTCAAGAGACCCATATTGAAGGATCACAGAGAGATGTATTAGATTCTCTTGGCTTCAAGCTAATTTGGGACCACACAAGGTGTATGAATGGGGGTGACAATTTTAGCTTGAGGTAACAAGATACGGTATTCGCAAGTGCGGGTTCATAGACAAGTTAAATAGGTGATCTCAGGGTGTCATTCTAAAAAATGGAGCTAAATTCCCTCTATGTTCTGTGTATGGGAGCATTCTGGATGATCCTCATTTTATCGATTGCTTATGTAATCAGCCGACTTACTGGCCTTTGCCAATAATTTTATGTGAGGACTTTAATATTAATTTGCCTAGTGATTGGGATATTGGCAAACATCAAAAATACACAGGTCGGAAACCCAGAGTATTTTGTACCCTAGAAAGTATCTGTAAAGATCATGGGCTCATTGATGTTTGAGCAGGAAGAGACCTCTAGAGCACAGGTACACATATTACACTGCCACACATGGGTCACAAGCCCATTTGGACTATTTTTTTATTTTGAATACACTCACAATGAACTGAAGGTTGAACAATATCTGTGTTTTCTTTTGGACCATGAACCTTTAGTTCTGGAGATTCAGGTTGTCAGGAGGGAAATTAAAACTAACTGGAGTTTTGAGGGGGCCCTGATTGCAAATGAGGATTACTGTAGATATATGAGAAACTAGATTCAGATATTTTAAAGAGCATATTGGTAATGCACCAATAGGAGTTGATTGGGACACGCTGAAGGCGTGTAAAAGGGAGGGGGAGGGTTCTCATTGAGCAATGGGAAGAAAGAAAAACAACATATTCAAAACAAACAAGATATTCTAGCTGCTGCTAATGAGAATTTGTTAGAGTAGTTCAAAAGGGAGGAGAAATAAGAGTCTCAAATAGGGGTGATTTCAGCAAGGCTGGTGCTTAATGAGATATTTGCAAACAGGGCAGCATAAAAGCTTACAGTTTGGAGGGAAGATATGCATGAATGTAATGAGCGAGCAGGGCATCATCTGGATAGGAGAGCTAGACAGAGAAGTGTAGCAAATGAAGTTAGAGACATTTGAGACCCCTCTTTTGGGTAGTTTGAGCCCAGCAAGATCAGGGATGCCTTTAGGACATATAATTATCTTTTATATACTGAAAAAATAACAACCAGCTCAGTGCAGATAGACTATTTTGAACAGAGTACCTTTTTACAAATTGACCACAGAAAAAAAGAGAGCACCTTGAAAGGGCAGCGCAATGGGATGAGATCCATTCTGCATTGTCTTGCTTATCCTCTGAAAAGGCTGCTGGGACCGATTCAATCCCTGTGGTATTTTATAAAATATTAGCACCCCAAATAAAAGATAATATGGCTGAATTATTCAACCAAATCTATAGCGGAGCTCCCCTTCCAGGTTCGTGGTCTAGGGCCAAAATTTTTCTTAAGAAAGAACAAAACGGCTGTAGAACTTGGCTCATATTGTCCAATAACTTTAATGAATGGGGACGCAAAAGTCTATTCTAAAGGTGCTAGCAGCATGGCTAGCACAGGTGATACCAAAGATAGTGTCCAGCTGAGAACATGGTTTTATAGCAGGGAGGGACAAAACAGATCATTTTAGGACAGCGATTACGCTGCTTGATGCAGCACAGGTGTCAGGGTACCCAAAGGCCTTGATCTTACTTGATGCAGAAAAGGCATTTCATAGGGTCTCCTGGCACTTTCTCTGGCAGCCAATCTGTATCGGACGAGGGTTTTTGAAGGCTGTAAAAGCTGTATATTATAAACCGGAAGCCAATTTTTTCGTCTCAGGTGACAACAGAAAACATTGAGATTACAAGAGGGACCAGAAAAGGGTGTCCCTGCCCCCCCCTTCTGTTTGCAATGTATATCGATCCGCTTATACGCAAATTAGAGCAAAACACAGCAATTCCACCAATGGTAGTACAAGGATACGATAAACATTTTTTAGCATGCAGTGACAATATAGCCTTAGTGACCCCCAAGCCAGAAATGGCAATTAAGATAACTGGAAAGTAAGCTGCCCAATTCAGGGAGATCTCAGGACATTCTTTGAACAAAGACTAGACCCAAGTTGTCAAGAACGATAAGATCTTGATGGTTGATAAGTGAGTGGTTAAAAAAGCGGTCTATTTGGGTAACCCTGGGCGTAGTTTGCGACGTAGCGCTACGCATAGCTACGTGAAGTGCACTTCGCGCTATGCGAGCTACACGGAGCTTCGCAAACTGCGTAGTGCAATGTGCAAGATGCTGTTCGCACTAATTGCACAGTGCCGGATGCTTGTCCACACTGTGCAATCAGTGCAAACTGCATCTTGCACAGTGCAAGCGGTCGTTTCCTCCCGCTCGAGTAGATTTCTACTCGAGCATCAGCTTTCTCAACACGGACTGGTAGTTTCTCATCGCGAGCGGTCGCGAGCATACGCGACCACTCACAATGAGAAACCTGACCTCCCCGCATTGAGAAGCTCGCCGGGAGGTTTATTTTCCATGCTCTCGATCGGCAACTTGATGCTGCTGGTTGCGAACGAGGACAAAGTCTCGCCGGGATGTCATTTTGCTTGCTCGCAGTCGCCAACTTGACGTTGAGGACTGCGAGCAAGCAAAAAATGACTGCTATGCGTGTTTGCACTGTGCTATATGCAATTTGCGTAGTGCGAAGTGGCGCAAACTTCGCAAACTACACGAGGGTAGCGTAGTGCTTTGCCCATTTGCATTTCATCGGAAGTAGACAAAATTGTCAAAGATAATCTGGACCCTCTTATAGAGAAAACAAAAAAGGAGCTTGTTCGATTGAACAACCTACATTTTACAGTTGTGGAAGATGTAATATAATCAAAATGATTTTCTTCCCTAAAATTAATTTATATCGATTTCCTTAGAATTTTCAAATTATTGGTTGAGGATACTTGAGGTAGTGTTCTCAAGATTTTTATGGGCTTATTCCAAACCTAGAAGGGCACTAAACTATCTCTCACTTTTGAAAGAAAAAGGAGGGAGGGCTTTACCAAACGCCAAACTGTATTATGTGGCCACTATGTTACAATATAGTACTATATTACTTCGGGAACCACACATTAACAGGGCACACGAATATTATTCCCTCTACTTAAGAGTTATTAATTGACAATGATGCATGGGGCTGTTTTAAGAGATAATTAGAGTTTAATTACTATAAGAAATGTACATTTTAAGTGCCTTCTGGGAGCTTATAAGGTGTGGGCCTTGGTGCATAAACAGATGGGAATAGGAAGAGTGAACATCTATACTCTTCTTCAGAATACCCAGAAATGTCCCTTTCATTTTTAGGGATCAGTGTATCCAAAAGGTGGTCACAAGTAGGCATTGACAATTAAGGTTTTTGTTTACTCTCCCTTTGGCGTTGTTACATTTGAGGATCTAAAGAATGAGTTTGGTATTAATCATGGGGAGTTCTTCAAGTATCTTTAAGCTAGGGAGTATCTTCTGCATGAGGGGAGTGGCCCTGTGGGTTTTGGTAGAAACAAATTGGTTGAGAAATTAATATCTCGGAGCAATAGTGGTCTTGGAAAATGATGTCACTCCTGAATTCCGAGAAAAAGGATGATCTAGATAAGTTCTCTTTAAAATGGTAAGAGAAATTGATAACCGATTCAGACTTTTATAAACCTCTTACTCTATCACAAACTGTTTTTATGTCAGCTAATTTGCAAGCGCAGTTTAAGACCTGCTTTTTGTTATATTATACACCTGCCAGGTTAGCTAAATGGGTTAGGGGCTAATGAACTAGATGTCCCCAGTGCTCTGTGTCTTGTGCTGGCATAGTCCACATTTGCCACTTGTAGCACCCTGAATTCCTTAAAGAAGGAAATCACAAGGTTTTTTTTGTGTAAATGGTAAATAAATGTAAGTCTGACCTCAAGCCTTATTCTATCAGGAGTGTAAAAAGAAAAAATCTCACAGGAGGTAGAGTATTTTCTTGGTGTTGCAATGGCCGTTTTACGACTGACAATAGCCTCTGCCTGGCTGGACCTGAACCCACCACCGTTTCAACAATGGCTGGGTCGGCTATTGTCAGTTTATAATCTGGAGGAAGCCGTCTATGCTAGAAAAGGTAGACAGGCAAAGGGGAAAGAAATCAAAATATGGTTACCCCTAATTAATTGGGTTAGATTAAGCATGCCTAGCGTTTTCTGGGGGAATCTGTATATAATATTTGTATGTGCACAATGTACTAGGAATCACAAGACTCAAACAAGTGAGGTAGATGGTTTCATATGTAAAAAACTTTGATCTCTAGGTACATTGGCTACATAATACAATGTACTTGAAATCACTAAAGTTAATTTTTAATTGTTAAAATGTTTGCTGAGAATATGACTGTATATGTATGTGAATTTATATTACTCCATGTGAAGAGTTTTATAGGTACATATGTCCCCCACGCAAATGGGGTAAACTGTATGATATGTATGATTTCGGCTTTCTTGGGAATGGCCTCATCTAAATTGTCTACCTCCGTGAAATGCACTTAAAATTACAGGCGATCGTTTGTTAATGGGTAAATTGTTAGATCGAGATTATAACTCCTTATGTATGTATGAATTTACATCAAGCCATGAGGAAAGTTTTGGAGTCTCCTTGAGAATGGGCAGACCAGTGGTCGATACTTATGAGCGTGGGAGGCGGGGAAGGGGGGTTGGTGTTGTAAGTATTTATTGAAAATGTGCAATTAAAATAGATTTGTTTTACATGATTTTATTACCAGTTTATTTTTTACTCTGCCGAGTGAGTGTGGGGCTGGGCCAGTGCTTCATTGTTGCTGATTGGCAGCAATGAGGAGTGGCCACTTCAGTTTGTAGAGAGCATGTCTTGTTTGGCAGGCTATCTTGCTTCGGCCAGCCTGACATGAGCAATTCAAACCTCTCCAACCTATCGGTCTTATACAGTCGAGTTAAGAGCAGGTGCAGGCCTCCAGGGGTTTTTGGAGCACTGAGCCAGCCTGCTCCAGCCAATCCAGACACTTCACTCATGCAGCTTAACATTGTTAACAGATGTAAGCTGCGTCTGGATTGGATGGACCTTGTGCTCCGAGGAGTCTGGTGCCAGAAATATAGAGGACATGCCGCAGGCAGTGTGGTAAGTGAAAAAATGTATTTGTCTCTTGCTTGCACTGTAACTGCGCTGGATGCTATTGTAGCATGCTGCGCTCCTTACGCAGGCGCTCTTATTATAGCACTTCTCACCCTTGATCCATGAAAGCGTATCAGGCATTTACATGAAGGAGGAAACAATTGGAAAGGTTAGTGCACTGAGCACAAGCCTGGAAACACTTCAAAACTTCAAGAGCTGCCAATCCACTGAACAAAGAGCCCCTCCATTATTCAGTAATCAATGGAAAGTGGCCTCCCAAAGAAAGGTGTGGGCCGGGTCCATCAGTGGGGCAAGGTGTGTGTTGGACAACGTAAGTCAATAATCTTTTGAGCAGGGGCATCCATTTTTCTTCTGGCAATATGTTTTCACTTATTTGACTCAAATACTGTTTCCCAGTTAAAGCTGTATTCAAACCTTATGTGCAGAGAACACTTCATAGGACACACACCAGATAATAGACTGCTGTGTTTGCACAGCTTAGTGCAGAGATGCACTGTGGTTTTTAGAAATAAGGTTACAGAGATGCATAGGTGAAGACCAGGAGATGGTCGGGCGCAGTGGTGAGAGAAGCGCCCAGCCCGGAACAGTGTGCACATATAGTGTGCATAGAAATAGTGACAGACCGGGGTAAAGGTGGGGCTTGGGTGGCGGGGTGCCTTTCACTTCAGTATATTTGTGCATATAGGGCCTCATGTAGGAAGCCAAATACCGGTCGGTAACGGCCGATTTTCGGTAATTATACCGTTACCGACCGGTATTTTGGCTTTTGGTATGTAGGGGGATCATTTTTGTATTCGGTAATTTACCGAATCGGTAATTTTACCGATTCGGTAAATTCCGAATACAAAAATGAGATGTAGGGGGAGTGTGTGGGTGTTTTCTGGAGTCGGTATTTACCACCAACTAATAGTTGGTGGTAAATGACGAATGGATGTTGAAAAGCATTTGAAAGTGCTTAGAAGTGTGCAATGTGGCAGACATACATGCCCTTAGGGCATGTATGTGTGCCACATGTGCACACATGGCCGAATCAGGGGTGCAACAGGGTGTCAATGTGACACCCTGCCACCCTTGCATGTGTTCCCCCCATTACCGAATCGGTATTTACCGATTCGGTAATGAGGCATACCTTCCCATCAATGGGAAGGTATGCCTCATTACCGAATCGGTAAATACCGATTCGGTAATTACCGACTTTTACCGAATCGGTAAATATTACCGACTCATTACCTACATATCATTTACCACTTCATAAATACCGAATCGGTAAAATTCGGTATTTATGAAGTAGTAAATGGGTCCCTACCTACATATGGCCCATAGTGTGCATAGGAAATGTGACTGGGGGGGGGGTGACATGGTGCCACTGCAAGGTAGTAGAAGTGGTCTGCACCAGTGTAAGAAAGCAGCCCCGTAACTCCAACAGGAAATGCCATCAGAAATGTAGAACCGAATGCAGAGAGTAGTGAGGGGAGCCAAGGGTCAACCCGCACAAGACAGTAGGATGAGAAAGCAACAGATTCAGAGAAGCAAAGACATTTTCACTGAAAAGAGTCGAGGAAATAGGGACAGCTGGACCTTTGAAGCCTAGGGCACAGAGGCAATTTATACTCATTATGACCAATGGAAAAATATAAACTCATACTGGGGGTGGGTGCGTTTGTTAAAGAGCTGTTCTGAATATACAAGGTCCGTTTATAAAAACACAGTTCAGGGCTGCATTGATTCAGAATGTCACTGTAAGTGTTGGTTTTCTGTTAAGGCCCTTCTATGCCAAGCATTCGATACAGAGACCAGCGGCACATAAGGATGTGGCATAAAGGCCAGAGCTGACTACTTTGGAAACCAGGTTCAAGTCCCGGCATCAGCTCAATATCCTATGTTTCTCGGCATATCACAATCTCCTGTGCACAAAAAAATGAATGTGTCCTTGTGTAATATAACGGGTGCCCACGTAAAGTGCTCCAATAAAATCTGGTTGAGTTCGCGCTATATAATACTGTACATATATTGGCCAAGATAGCAATAAATGAGGGGCCACTAAGCAAGAGGAGACTGCAGAAGAGCCACACTTCTAATGGCACATTCAGCCATGCCCCAAGAGATATTTAGATGTGCTTATCAGTTGGCAGAGGGTGCATGTCCCCTCTTTAATAGTGTGCAACATTTTGTATAAACGGTCCCTGCTATTCTCAATTTGCAAAATGTTTTTTTTCTTGCGCCTAACAATTCCACATGTCACGAACCACCACTTACGAAGGAAAACCTCTCTGGAACAAAGCACACCATATTTTATTTGATTGTGCACATTGCCATGATTTCATTTGTGTCTCACGAAATCTACCGAATAGGACCCCTCTTCTCCCTTTCACCCTTAGATTGCAGGCTCCCTCTTCAGCAATGAATGTTGGGACACTTGTCACTTCCACACCACATAGATTTCACCTTTTATGTCTCTCTCACCATCTATCATTTTTTAGGCAAATCGCCAGAGGCACAAGGGGCCTGATTTAGAGTTTGGTGGGTGGGATACTCTGTCGCATATGAAGCGGATATCCTATCATCTATATTTCATGTGCATTATTTCCTAAGAGTTTGGTGGGTGGGATATTCTGTTGCATATATAGCGGATATCCTATCATCTATATTTCATGAGCATTATTTTCGAAGGCACTTGTTATAAGGCAAACACGACATCAGCCATCCTTGTGACGGAGCATCCTTGCAGCCAAACCTAAAAATAAAGCCTGTAGTAACGCATTCGAGTCACATCATAGCTAGGGGTCCTGGTATTACGGTATTTAACATTTCCACCCGTCTTTATCCATATTTTTTTTTTATCTGTATATATCCGCATTTTTTGTCACAAGCAAAAAAAGACGTTGCTAGTATTTTTCCACATTTATTTAAAGACAGTGCACATGGTTGGTATAGGTTTAGCTATATGTACCAAATTAAGTAAACAATACAGCCATCTGCAACTTTCCCTTTGTAATACAAGTCACAGTGGTGTCCCAGAGATTACTTACAGTAATATTAGTGAACTGCTGCTGTGTTACAATATTGAAAACACAGTCACTAGCCATGATAATTAGATGTAAACACATTTAGAATTTAGACGAGTGCACCTGTGCACTTTCAGTGACCTGGCCAAAGACGTCATAAAAGAGCTGTCTACTTTCATGATAAATTAGAGATATTGGATGCCTCGTTCTCCTTATTATCAGTTCCATGCTCCTTCCTGCAGCATGCTCTGTGGTGCGCATTGACTATCCATGGGCTGAGAGAGCAAACAACCTCCTCTGAAGCAGCAAGCTCTCATTTCAGAAATAAATTAAAGACACTTGCATTAGTCCTGCCAGGCACTATTTCCCTCGCATTTCTGAGGCCTAAAATATCCAACACCACCCATGTGAGCTGGCAGCTTTTGATTTACATTTTTTTTAAACTAAGTCCTTCGCTAATGCAAAACACATTTTCCATAAGTTACAGTCTCTGCCTTGAAGACATTGGGCGTGTATCACTTGTCTTATTTTACTTTCTACAGCCTAGGAGCATTTGAACAATTTACTTTAATACAGTAATCCCTTACAGTTTTGCTTCGGCCACAGTTCTTCCTCGTGCAATGATAAAAAAAACTATTTAACTTGAAAAAGGGCTTACAGATATGCCCCAGCTGTCTGTCTCTCGAATGTTTGTGTTTCTTCATGTGGTGCCAAGTCATAGAGGAAAGTTTAAATTTTAAGGCCGGAGAGTATCCGAAAGCTAATGCAACCTAATTTGCCTAATGTGTTTATGTCCCAAGTCTTTCTGACCTTTTTGGGTCACACTCATTTTCCCGTGCCTACCAAAGATTATTGGCCCAGAAGGTGTTAATGTGGGCAGGCATATACCGCAATCAGGAAGAGGGGCGTGCCGAGGCAACCCTGGGCTGGAACACAGATTGGTAAACAATTTTCAGAATTCCAGAATCCGATTTGGTCTTATTTTTCCCTTTCTATTTATAAATACAGACGGAACAAAAATATTTTGCCATCTGTATTTATATGCAAAAATGTGTTTAAACTGAAAACCGGGAGCCTTAATTATAGCCCACAGACTAGGGCTTTACTCACTGTTAAAGGCCTTGAACCCAAGTTATAGGCCCTCTAAAGAGGAGGACCTTTAACGGCTACAGCCAGAGGCAGATGGGCTGTAATGCTACTAGAACATTCCTTCCACTGAGAGGGAATGTTCTTAATTAAGAAGGGAGAAACAACAAAAGGCAAATGTTAGCATGTTGGAAAGGAAGTCTTATACCAGCCATTATTAGACCTGAGCCACTTTCAATATCTTCAACATTTGGAAATACTATTATTCAATATGGTAGGCGTACACTATGCCAAAAGAGTCATCCATCCATACAACGGAAAGCCTGAGCTACACCAGTCTATCGAGTTAAGGTATGGCTATGTGTATTTGCTTGCATTGTTCCAAGGCTTCAAGCTAGAGCATGGCTTGGACTATTACCATAAAACCTGACATCAGCTTCTGAATGGAGAGACTTCAGTGGTGTAAAATCTGGCTAGGCTCAGCACTTTAGAAGTGTTATTTATTCATATGGTTTTAAATACATGCATTACTGAATGTATGTTATAACAAAATAACACAAATAGTGGTGAAAATGACATGAAAAGAGTGCTAACTGAAATCAGATTAACTATTGTTTTTTTTAATTTGTTGTTATTTGGTTTTGCAAGGAAAGGTGACTAAATAGCCCAGTCGCCCTTCATAAAGATCCATAAACCTTGGTCCTCTTGCTCCACAGGCTACAAAGGAGTCTGATTTTTTTGCAGCCCACACATTGCATACAGCTGCAGATATGAAAGAAAAAGTAACTGGATTGCAGACTGTCTCCTGGGACCATTAAAAACAGGATATCTTGATCATGATCCTTTTTACACAGTAGAAGTGGACAGGCAAAATTTACTTTTTCTTGTAACTTTACGAAGCCGGTCAGTTTGAGGCAGACATGCCTCATTAATAAGGACTGAAACAAGGTAAAGTGGCCTAGTACTAATGGATATTACCAAAAAGGAATTCCAATATTGTAACCATTGAAAAATGCAATATTAAAATAAATAAAAGCTGGATTTAAAAGTGGTTCTCAAATTGTAAAAGTTATTTTGTTTAACTGGGGGTTAATCTGAATAACAGGCTAGAATCGGTGTCCTAGTTGCAGTGATTAAAGATATGCTTGCTCAGAAATGGGAATATGTGCTTTATTTATGGGTCCTCTGTAGCTTATCACGGTTTGCCAAGTTTGCACAACTAAAATTGATTGCATGCAACACCAATAATGTTAGTTTATGGAGGAAGATTCAGGGTGCAATGCTTTAAATCTTCAATCCCACTTCGGAAACTGAACAGAATATGCACACTGTGCGCCCTGGACATGGAAATTTTAGATCACATAATTTGTAGCTGCCTCCTCGGTTCCCTCCTCTAGCCCCTATTCCCCCACCGAGTGTATGTTTCATTGCCAATAATATACACAAATAGAAAGACAAAGAATTATACAATGAAAGGAAAATTCTAGATCTTACATTAAACAGTCAAGTGACTTAACACAAGAAATTGTTATTAGCTATGATACACAATTGTTACACTCTATCCACCTCCCCAACTAATCTCGTTATTCTTTATTTTGTTACACGTGCTTAAACTGTGAAGTCACATATGTCCATAGTTTCCCATGTTTGACTGTCAGGCTGCCCGGGGTCCATGTAGAGGACACTTCTAACAGGGTGGCCGCCTTAGTGCCACAGGAAGGCACACAAGTCAGTGTAATAGTGCCACCGGTCTAGGGACCAGGGGGTCAGTCGGCCGCATCACTTCCGGCCATGGTGGGGGGAGGACAAGGGTACAAATACCTTCCCCCGCCCACTGTGCAGCCTCTTGTCTGCTGCCCGTCTCGCTGTTTCCCGCCCTACTGCTTACCCTGCAGACAGCCAGAAGGTGGTGAGGGGAAGAATCTAACTTATTGTTTTGTGTTGCCAGAGGAGTTGCAGGGCAATCCAGAGTCTGCAAGGTACAGAAGGGTACTATATGCAGCAGCACAACAAGGGTGCTAAGCCAAGGACACCTAGGGATGTCTTAGCGTTGTCCCCTGGAAGAGCGACGACGCCCCGTTAGTCCTACAGGCGGTTGTGGGCCTGAGCAACCGGGGCTGCCAGGAACGCTCCGCCCCCCCCCCCCCCTTTTGGGGGGCGTGAGTAAGTGCGTGGACTGGCGGTCCACTGATGGGAGGAGTGGCCCCTCCCAAAATTGGTAACCACTGATTGGCGACGGTCATGGTGTAATTTGGCTCATCAGGCGGGCAGGCAGCAGAGAGGCTGGCCTGCCCTTGGATCGCCCGTAAGATAACCCACCATGTTGGCATATTTGTTATGCAAATAAACCTGCAGCAATTTTCTAAACTAATAAGATGTCTTGTGGTTTATTTATGTATGTTGCTGAACGAGAACTGAGAAGTGTTGCCGATATTGGCACTATGCTTTATATCCAATAACATCGACCTTGCCTCAGGAACTGTAGACAAAATTTTACAGCAACTAGTATCATTTGATAACTCTATTGGATGAGCTAACAGTGACAAATCTTTACCCTTATAAGATTGTTGAATGTTTCGATTTTGTGTTGTAGGGTGTAGAGCAGTAAAGGAGAGATCAAAGAAATACCCTGTTCACAGTTTTTTAAACAGTAATTTGATTGCCAAATTGATTTTTCAAACCATCAACTTTCTAGCCAGCTCTTATATGAAGTGCACTCTACTGGGCTAGTGTGTGGCGCTACAACCTAGGGGCCCCCGTGAAAATGCACCCTCTCTGCTCTATTGATTCTTTGGCCCTCTAGGGAGGCTACGGGTCCATGGCTCACGTTTCCTGTCCCTTGTCACGTGAATGTGGGACAGGAGACAGAAAACATTTAGGGGACGGCACGTCACTTCCGTTCCCAGTGTTGCTTTGTTGGTGGGCTATTTATGCCCATGACGACTTGGCATTTCTCTATGGGCACCCCCCAGCACAACTCACATCAGGGAGTGTATATTGCAAGAACTTTCATGGTTATGACGGGCTTTGCCAAATGCCTTCTTTGCTTGGTCACATATGATACCTCGCTGCAACTGGGGCATTGGCATTAAGTCAAGTGCCATTGACTTTTGTCATGTGACTTAATTCGCAAATGGCTAAGTTGTGCATTGGGCCAGGGTGATTAAGAAACGTTCCACGCAAGCTGACTTGGGGAAGGGGGAACAACATGTTTCATTGTGATGAGGGGCAGGACAGCACATTGTTGGCGGGGCCTCAAGCGTATGAGGGCTGTAATCACCCCTCAACTATACAGGTGGTTTCACATGTGTGGTCCGAGTAGATTAAGGGAAGTAAGTCCCAAGTGCTGTGGCTTTCATTTCCCCCATGTTGGACTCTCACGCAAAATCTGTAGATCTTGATATGACATTTTGTTAACCCGGTATTCTTAGATGAGATGTAACTACGATGTATCCTGCGTAATTTGCATGAGACAACCCTCCTACTGTGTAACTTGAAAATATTTTTTGTCAAGCTCAAGATTTTTTTTTAATGGTTTGATGTGAATAAACATGACCCGTTAACCAAGCAAATATTTGAGTATGTCTGTCATTGACTTGATTAGGTGAAGGGGGGGGCGTAGTCCAACCTTGGGGTCTCCAGGTTATATAACTATTTTGACTATTATCTACATTCCTATATGCAGACTACAATAAAGAATTTAAAATTAGTTTTGTGCCCCTTTTACTTGTGGTCAGCCCTTTCTCAGCTGTAACATCTTACAAAGCCTCATCAGGACAAACACTAATGTGATTAAAACTTTAACAACCTCCATTTTATGCAATCGCAGAAGCATGGACCAATCTGAAACATGAAAAAAGCAGAGGAGATTCTGTGACAATTTAGAAGCATTGACGTACTTTGTTGGACATTACTTTTTCATTACGATGAAGCAAATTATAGAGATTTCATTACGGTACATGAAGCCAAGGATAAAGAACATTCTTAAACAAACAGTGGTGTTACTCGAGTTGTAACAGCTCAGTGTTAATCAGCTATGTCTTTTTGGGAGGAAGTTGCATATTAAGTATCAAAGAAGAAATAGTATTATGAAATGTTATGGGTGAAGCTGATGAAAAGCGCATAGAAGCTACTAAAAAGGAAAATCGCAGTATAGTTGGAAACATCCTAATAAATGCACAATTTCCATAACTGTCGCCGGCCTGGACGGCACTCGGCCAGGTGCTAGCTGGACAGAAATAGTTTGTTTATATACATTTTTTTTTTTAAATGGCATTTGTTTACGAATTTCAAGGTACACAATTTAATTTGTCATTAAGGGAATTGCTGGTACCTACCAAAAAATAACATGTTTTGTTAGAGTTGCATAATGCTTCAGATGTCACCTTGCATGTACTTCATTTACATTCCAAAAGTATCTGAATCCTCAGTTCATTAGGTATACATACGGATGTATGGCTAAGTGTTGCCAGACGATGTGCATTTGTGAAGCAGACCACCGTGGCACTGAACAGGGGAGTGTTATACAACTCAACAGTATTGATTTTATCGACATTGATACTTCACCGCCACTTTATTCACTATTAATCTTCAAAAAGATTACTAGTTTATTTTATAGAGAAATTAATCTCAGAACAAGTAAGAGGTTTAGTTTCACTCCATTCTTTTCACGCGGTTTTATAACTTTGTTGTGAGGCTTGGAGCACTTCGGACGAACTGCCAACTCCACCACCCCTCAAATACAGACAGATCTTTAACCGAATCCAGATAGATTTATAGGTTACCCAAGGCCAGTAGAATTATGCAATTTGGTAGCCTTGGGGTTACTGGATTTTCCATGTGAGCCACAATACTAAAATAAGTCCTTAGTAAACATGGTATTTTGTATCTTTGCCACAAAACTCGATCGTCTGCTGATTTTGAACCAAAATGTGTCTAGCTCAATCAAAAGTTTAGAAAAACAAAAACGAGAATTACACTTGTTACCATTTGGAATGGCGGACGGGTCATTTTTTTGTTTTATGTCCCGGTTACTTACCGGTATTCTCGATTACTCCGAGACCTGGTCTTCCTCGCCCCAGTAAATGCACAATAAACTATATATACTGTGGCGAGGAGGTAATGAGGGCCTGGGGTGGTAAAAATGTTTGGATGACCAGAACAAAGTATTTCTATCCCCAAAAAATGTGCCTCGTTAGCCCGCCTAATCAGGCCCCCTGCCCTTTGCAAAAATCAAGGTGCCCTAGCAGGCCCGGCTCCAGGAATTTTTATTTGGGTGGGCCAGGGGTACATTCGGGTGGGCCACTGTTGGCCCGATTTATTGCTTATATATCTAGCCAGGCCTGCTTCTGGGCCCTCCTTTATCTCTCCTTAGTCTTACAAGGCACAGTAAAACGCACTCTTTTCCAAGTCTCTTTTTAAATGTTATCACTCTCAAAAAGTGATTTTCTTCCATGTAATGTCCCTTTGATGGGAAGAGGTTTCTACGGTGGGAGTATCAAGCAAGTGACACTACTCAGGCTCCCTCTGTGTGAGCCTTCAGGGAGAAACTCTTCATTACTACCTCCACCTGACCCCTGACTCTGCAGTGCACTCCCTTACAGGCTTGATTACCCACTTTTCTACCCTACCCTCTCCATTAAACCTTATCTCACAGCTGACCTTGGGCCCCAGCTCCATATCAGCCGCCTTTCAGTTCCGCTTTCATTATTCCCAGTAATAAACAATAGTAAAATCACCTTCAAACTCGAAACATAGCAGTAGCAGTAAATGTAATTAGCATGCATGTTAAAGTATGCTCCACAGTTGTCCTAATCACCTGACTGTTAATTAAATAAACGAAAACAGAAAGGCCACGGCAGGGTCAGCTTTAGTGGCAGACTTTTGCTGGTGCAAAAGTATTTTTGACCTCTTTCTCTGTAGATAACTTAACTTCCACCCTCCAACAGTGCCCTTCATCTCTCCGTAGCCACTCCCCCCCATGGCCTCCTCTTCAGACTCCCTAACTATCACCCTCCAGCAGTGCTCCTCATCTCTCGGTAGCACCCCACACCCCATGACCTCCTCCTTAGATTCCCTCACTGCCACCCTCCACCAGCGCTCCTCATCGCTCCGTAGTTCCCCCCCACCCCATGACCTCCTCCTCAGCTTCCCTCACTGCCATCCTCCACTAGTGCCCCTCATTTCTCTGTAGCCTCCTGCCCCATGACCTCCTCCTCAGATTCCCTCACTGCCACCCTCCACCAGTGCCCCTTATTGCTCTGTAGTTCCCCAAACCCGTGACCTCCTCCTTGGATTCCCTCACTGCCACCCTCCACTAGTCACCCTCATTTCTCCATAGCACCCCCACCCCATGACCTCCTCCTCGGATTTCCTCAATGCCACTGTCCACCAGTGTCCCTCATCTCTCTGTAGCTCCCCCCACCCCATGACCTCCTCCTCTGATTCCCTCACAGCCACCCTCCACCAGCGCTCCTCATCGCTCCGTAGTTCCCCCCCACCCCATGACCTCCTCCTCAGCTTCCCTCACTGCCATCCTCCACTAGTGCCTCTCATTTCTCTGTAGCCTCCTGCCCCATGACCTCCTCCTCAGATTCCCTCACTGCCACCATCCACCAGTGCCCCTTATCGCTCTGTAGTTCCCCAAACCCGTGACCTCCTCCTTGGATTCCCTCACTGCCACCCTCCACTAGTCACCCTCATTTCTCCATAGCACCCCCACCCCATGACCACCTCCTCGGATTTCCTCAATGCCACTGTCCACCAGTGTCCCTCATCTCTCTGTAGCTCCCCCCACCCCATGACCTCCTCCTCTGATTCCCTCACAGCCACCCTTCACTAGTGCCCCTCATCTCTGCAGTTTCCCCCAACCCATAACCTCCTCCCCGGCTTCCCTCACTACCACCCTCGACTAGTGCCCCTCCTTTCTCTATAGGCCCCCCCCACCCATGACCTCCTCCTCTGACTCCCTCACTGCCCCACTCCACTAGTGCCCCATATCTCTCCATAGCTCCCCCCCACCCCATGACCTCTTCCTCGGATTCCCTCACTGCCACCCTCCATTAGTGCCCCTCATCCCTCCATTAGTGCCCCTCATCCCTCCACTAGTGCCCCTCATCCCTCCACTAGTGCCCCTCATCCCTCCACTAGTGCCCCTCATCCCTCCACTAGTGCCCCTCATCTCTCCGTTGCCCCTCTCTCATATCCATTCCATTTGTTCTATGGCGCTACTCATGTGTAGGGTGTCACAGTACTTTACATAACACACATTATGCAGACACAATAAATCAGTCTACGGGGAATGTCACATAAACCAATGAGGATTACAAGGTGTAGAAATCACGTCATCCATACTGGTGGGCAATATATTTTACGGGGGGTTTAGTCTGGAGAAGCACAAACTCAGGATTTAAAGAGTACTCCAGTGGTTGGCTTTACTGATAAAAACGGATAACTGCCCTAACAAACTTTTTAGTAACATTAGAATAATGAAAGAATGGAGAAGTTCTAACTATATCACAACACAAAAAAGTGAAGTTTGTATGCAGCTCTTTGATGGCAGTTCATAGGTCACTGTCCTAGGTTAGGATAGTAACTTCTGAACTGCAAGTAACACACGGATATCTGTGACAGAGGTAGTAACCCACTGAGCTATTCCCATAAAATTCAGTTTATCTGACTTAAAAACTACCAACAGACAAATGGTTGCCCTGCAGCAGGATCGTAAATCACCAGTTATCTGGACAGTTTTTATTGTTGTTGTACATCGGTGGCAGATTCACTGCCAGGTCCAAGGCTTCTTTGTTTGGGTGGGCCAAGCTCATGTTTGGGTGGGCCTGGCCCACCCTCTAGAACCGGGCCTGTGCCCTAGGAATAACCAATCAAAGCTCCCACGGGAAGGTACACGGGAGTCTGGGGATGGCGGATAGGACTGGATTACTGGAGCAACCCACGAAAACTCTTTGGAGACCGGTTGATAAACTTTCCAGCATATACAAACAATCCTTGAAATTCTTTTTTGTTAATTTTGGCGAGCAAGAGTTTACTTAATCTACTCTGCACGGTACCACAAGCTAAACTGCCGAGCGCGCCCTTTTTATACACGTCTAAAAAGCTTCCACGTGAAAGCATTTTGGAGAAAATGTAACCTATTTTCAGTGCACGCTCTCGACCCATTAAGGTACATCTTTTTCACGCCCCGTTCCCAACAGAATCAAGCAGTTGACTGCGGAGCACCCCCCGCCCCCAACCGACACTTCCTGATCCACTATTAACACAAACAGCCCAACAAACTCAAAGACGCACATCGTGATGAAAGAAGGTAATTAGATGCAGAAAGGAACATGTTTTTCACGAAAGTAACAAATCGCTTCCTTCCATGTGAATTTCACAGGTTTTTATGAAAAACAACGTACATAATTTTTGTATTTTAAAACCCCAAAACACTGCCCACAAAAAAAAAAATATATATCAAAACAGTGTGCATTAGTATGAGACAGACTAACAAACAGCATGGATGTTACAATCTAAAAGTAACGTTCGTTTTTCAAAACGATCTAGATAAGAAACATTCTGTCCGCCAACATTCAAACACCCTCCTTCCCCATTGCAAACCGAGCTACTGGCGATGCGGACATTTATAGGTGGGGGGCGGAGACTGACTGGCCTTCCTCATTGGCCAAGCCGAGTGAGAGAAACAAGGTGACGAGTCAGTCTCTATTTTCTTTTATCATCTCGTCTTCATTTGAAATTTGTGCTGGTTATAGAGCAAACCTACTCCTTTATATCCATGAAGAAAGTCATATTGTAATCAGTGGTGGAAGTGGGCGGGATCGGGAGGGCACTGCGTGCCCCTACTTCTATAAATCAATAGATCCTGTACCCCTATTTTTTGCATTTTAATAGTGCGTCCCAGGACGGCAGAAATAACCATTGCCTGCAGGGCTCGGCGTTCCTGGCCGTTCGGGACGGGCGGTGGGCAGGGAAGGAAAAGGACTCTGTCCTTTCCTTCCCGCCAGAGAAGACCAGGACAGTGTCCACTTCTGCTCTAGCGCTGGTAGCTGCTTCCCCTCCCTTTCTTCCTCTTAGTCCCCCTTTCTGTCTCACTCCCCCTCATTGAAAACCGGTTCTCATCCTCTCTTTTCTCCTTTCATTTGTTCCCTTGTGAAATGGATCCAAAAAAGAAAAATACTTTTGCTGCAAATGTTGTCTTTTTCTGACATTATTCTATTCCAAAGTACAGCCTCCGGGACGGACAGAAATAAAAGGTTCAACTACGAAAAATAAAGCAAGACAGTGTTCACAAAGCAGCCAGATTGATTTTATTCACACCCAAACACATTAGCGCCACTATACAGAGTTTGTCAGTGAAGCGCTACTTTTGTTTTATCTTTTCTTTGAACAGCATTGTTTTCCCTGAATGACTAAGTGCACAATTCCTGGAGATACCGCAATGCCGGATTGATGGGTGGATTGAAAAACAAAATGCGTACCGCGACTCGGTGTTCATGGATGTGTTTTTTTAAACCATACTGCTTGCGTTTTGTAAGGATATAAGCAATGGACATTGTAGTGGGTCCCTCTAGTCATGTCCTTCACTTTTCAGGCACAAGCACTCACTGATTTCTGAATAGTGAGTGTAAAAGTGTTAAGATAACCATGTTGTTCCTGCTTACATTTCATATTCTTAACTTAACCCCTTGCATGCCCGCCCCTTTCCCCGCCCAGTGCCGCGCCTTGCATTAGCGGGCGGAGTTCATGACGAGCTGGACTCGTCATGGGCACAGCGCCACCGCAGCCCATGACGAGTCCAGCTCGTCATGGGCACTGAAGGGGTTAATATTGCATTCCCTATGAGGGTTTGCTTTTTTGAAGATTTGTTACTTTTTTTAGGCAGCGTATTGCTCTTGTCTAGTGCGTAATTTGAACTGAGTCGCATCCAGGTATGTATAGCATGGCACAATTGGGTTGTAGTTGAAGGCCGTGCGAGTTTCTCTCAGTGGGGCAGTATGGTGTTCTTTGGGGTAGCAGATGTGGCACTATGGTCAGAGCTGCCTAATTTGGAACTGGGGAACCAGGTTCAGCCTTCCTGACCAGTCCTCTCTCCTGAGGGAGCACATTCCCATGCTAGGCCTAAGAAGGCCCCGCTAGACCATAGAAGCCCTGGTGTCTTAGCATCAGCAGGTTTGCCCTAGTGGGGGCAAGTGTGGGTTAACCTTGGAGGCCTGTCCGCCACAACCCATACTGAAGTTCACCTCTAGTCTTGCGGGTAGGCTTATGAAGCAGTACACAGTATAGCAACAGTGACTCTGTCACTGAGGTCACAGGACCCTTGAGAAGTGCCAGCTGTAGGGCGGTGTGACCGGTGTGTTCACACTGGGTGCTGACTTAGGGTGGCAAGTATATTATGGTTTTAAAAGTGCTTGCTGCCTCCCTCCTGGTCTCCAGCAATTTTTGGCAACTATAAAAATGTTATGATAACTCCGTTGATTAATGTTCTTCCTAGAGAGAGATCAAAGTTTTGTCTAGTGGAAGTTTTGGTTCATGGAAAGGTTGCGCAGGGGGTTAAATGTGCCTGCTGCAAAGAACATGTACCATGCAGATCACAAAGTGCACATAATGTAAATAGGTCAGTGGGTTACTGCTTTTGTCGGACAGATCTTTGGTTACTTGCCGTTTAGAAGTTAAAATCGTAACATAGAACAGTGAGCTATTATCATCTAAGAGCTGCATGTAAACTGCAAGGTATAAATGAGTGCGTTATCGTTTTTCCCCCAGTCTTTGATTATCCTAATGTTGCAAAAAGTGTTCATTTGAATTGAAATCAATTCTGATTATTAAAGAGAACCCCCAACCATGGTATTACATTTTAAATTCTGAGTTTGTGTTTGTCCAGACCAATCACTATTAAACTATACTGCCCACTAGTATGGTTGTCATGTGACTTCTACACCTTTTAGTCCTTTGTCTTATGTAACATTCCTATACAGTGATTTACACACGTATAATTGATTGTCTCTGTGTAGTATGTGTGATGTAAAGTGCTCTAAAACCCTACACTGGTATGAGTGGCACTGTAATTCATATTAAATGCATCTCAGAGAGAGTGTGGTTATGGAGACTTGAGGGGCACTGTTAAAAGGTGGAATTGAGGGAATCCGAGGAATCCGTGGCTGAGGAGGTCATTGGGGGGTACCAACAAACATTGTTGCACAGGGCGCCACCAGCGCTAAATGCCCTTGAGGCCAGTCCGCCTCACCCATTAGTACCTCCATTGGCCTTGTTTCAGCAGTAGTAGCTTCAACTCACCAGGGATTGGCAAAGCATGAGTTGCACGCACACAAAACTAAGTTTGCAAACTTCACATTCTCTCTGCTTCATGCACAAGCACTTTTAAGAAGTGCTGCCTGCTTTGGGGCCACTGGAATTATGCAGCAAAAGAAGACAAAATTACGCCAAAGTGATGACTAAATTTTGCAGCAAAAAAAGCTGCAACTTAATGCAGTATATTTCCTAGCACATTATTATTTTGACATTTTTACACATGCTAACATTCTCTGGAAATATTTTACCTTATTAGTACCAGTGTAACATACACATGCAGCAGTGAGAAAGGTGACTAGGCAACCTTTGCAAAGGGCCGTCCACTTCACAGCAGCACATGTCACTTTTTTTGTAACTTGTGATCTGTTTGAGCTGCAAAAAATGTATTAGTTAAAATTGTCAGATTATATTGCAGATGTTGTATTATGTGGCAAATATGGCAGAGCCATAATTATTTAGAAAACTTTTGCAAACTAGGATATTTTGCCATTCATGTTTGAACTGCTCTTGTGGAAAATGGGAAAAGTGCTGAAGACAGAAACTCCATGGATCAGAGACAAATGGCTTGTGCTTCCACTTTTAAGCGTATTTGGGACAGTCTTTGATTGGAGACATATCCCACTTCGTGATTGTATTTTAATGTCAGTAACTTATATTAAACCTTAAATAATTATGTGTATCCATTGATTTAATTAAATATCATTGTTAGCTGTAACTGGTCAGTGAAATGCCAAACAAATACTAAAAAGTGGGATGTTTTGCACAATCTGGCCACACCTCCAACTCCACCCACTGATCCAGTTCTCAGGTTATTCCCGCCCTCTGATTCTCCACCCACAGTTCCCCTACGTTTTTCCCCCCACTTCGACCACTGATTGTAATGCCAGGTATGGACACAGCAAAGTCACACAGTACATCTCAATGTTTCCATTTCCAAGTGTGAGTAGCCCATCAAGTCCAGGTATTTCCGTTGTATGCTGGAACTTGTAGTCCACCTGTTAAGTACATTATAATACCAGGATTGCAAATTCCAGAATTCAAAAATAATTTCTGGATTGGATGAGATATTCAGGTAGAGAACGGGAAAACCTGAGTGCCCCTGTTACAATAAACCCTAAAGGAAGCAAGGAAAATGCCCCCCATCCTTTAATGCATATCTGCCAAGTTTTACAGGTCCATGAATGACTAGCTTTCCAGTCAGGGTTTCATCTTTGCATCCTGTGACTTACCCAGGGCACGAGTCGGGGGTACACGTGGGTGGACGCATCCACCTACTTTTTTCACAGGTCAACGCCGTCCACCCTGCCAAGAATTTGGGCCCCACTGAATAATACGCTGAACTCGTCCCGGTGTAATTTCCAAACGCCAGGACACTTTCAGCAGCGCCTGTACGTTGTCTGCTTTCCTTCTGCAACAAGCAACAACGTGCAGACAGGGACAGGATGTGGCTTTCTTATTTAAGACTCTTGCTGGGCAGGGCCGGACTGTCCGTAGCGGGCACCAGGTATTTCCCCGGTGGGCCATTAGGTTGGGGGCTAGTTTTGGGTCCCTGGGGGCCATTTTTGTTACTGGGGGCCTGCAATATCGGCCTCTGGTAACAAAATCAGCCCAAACCGGCCCTTGCAAACAGCTCGGCCGCACCCCCTCAGCCCCCCCAGGGGGGCTGGCTGGGCAGTTGGCCAGGGACGGTTTCTGTTCCCAGTCCTGCTGCTGGGCCCCTAACATAGGCCGAATTTGAGGGGTAATCAGGCCGCCTTTTGTTCGAGTCTTTTGACTGGGAGCAGCCAGAAGCCTCACACGCGATGCAAATGAAGTGGAGGGGAAACAAAGGCTCACAACTTGTTAGCACTTCACACATACTTAAGAGAGGCAGTTTTTCACTTTGTTCAGTCCCTGTTTAGGAGATATGCACTGTAAGAATATCAGATGTGTTGGCCTTTCCCAGTATTTACAACAAAACAAATTGCATTTATATGGCGCTTACCTCTCCTGAGGAGGCGTTGAAATAATTTAAGTACCATTAATTTTTCTTGTATAGCCTAACTCATTCCAATGCAGGGTGTCAGAGCCCTTTACATCAACACGTGCATATTACATGTACAATAAATTATATGTTTGTAATTGAATGTACAGGATGTGTTACCTAAAACTGGGGGATTACAAGGTGTAGACGTCACGTATCATCTTCCATAGCTCACTGTGCTCTTATCCTCGCAATGCGCTCAAACGTACACATGATAGACCTGCTAAACATATATGCTAGGGCTTTAGATCTGATGTCACTTCTTGTGATGCCACTTCCTGTAAAGTTGTGGCTTGCGATGCTCCTTTCTATGATGTCACTTCCTGTGATGCCTTGCGCGATGTCATGTGTTGTGATGTAGTGCGCCATGATGTCATGCGCCATTATGTTGCACGCCGATGTTGCGAGCCGTGTAGTTGCGCGCCCTGATGTCATTTGCATACTGCCTAACTAGGTTAGTCCCCCCACTTCTTTTTCAGGACTTATGCCCTGGACTTACAGTACTGTTTTTTTATTGTGATACATTATAAAACCAGAATACAAGTTCCAGAATGCAAAGGAGTAACATTGGCTGGAGGAGCTAGTCACACATGGACTCGTGAAAGATGTATTGTCTGGGGAGTGGGGGATGGGGGAGAGGGAAGCAGGGCTCATGGAATACAGCACCTTTTTAGGGCTCACCCCTGCGTTGCAGTGCAGAGCACTGCTCGTGCAGCGAGAGCCCTTTTGTATGGGGTTTGTAAAGCTGCTCACACACTTGTGCGTGTGTTTTTTCTTCCTGCGGCTCTATTGGCTTTCACGTGGCTTTTATTATAAAAGCCAGCACGCAATAGGGCAAAGGCGGACACAAGTCCCGCCTTTGCTCCGCCCATTCCCAACAGTGGCCAGCACACGCAGCAGCGCACCATTCACCTCGCTGCTGCTCTCTCTCCCCCGCTCCTCTGTGGTGCGCGCGCACCACTACATTCGATTCCCGGCCCTGCTCCTCTGTGGTGCGCGCGCACCACTGGTTGAACTGTGCATACATATAATTTTCCAGCCATTTCTAATTTGATTTCTCTAGCCACACACAGCCCTGGCGAGTCCGGTTTGGTGGCCAACGGCCAGACCCAGGATGCTGCCGTAAATCGTCAAGCCAGATCTTGCTGCTTGCTCCCTGTTTCTGATAAAAAAACACTCCGCTGTTAATTTTGTTTCTTAATCACTGTATATTTTTAAATCTTCCGGAGCTTCCGTTCCTTTCTCAATACTGTGAGCCACACACACTTCCTGTTGAAAGCTTGCTTCATATCCTTTTCATTCATATCCTTGTTTTTGTTAGGCACAGGGAGATCAAGTGATTTGCCGAGAATCACAGGATGTTGAGACGATGCCCAATTCATGTTCCCCAGCTCTGTCAGTTAGGCCACCTCCTACAATTTTTGGAGTTGTAGACTAGGTTAATTTCTGCTGAAACAAATGGGCAATTTAAAATAATTTAAGAGTGGGGAACATGAAGTTATCCGGTGACCTTAATTACAACGTGCCCGGTTTTGGCCGCCTGGCCTAGATTCCCTCAAGAGCATATTTAGCTATACCGTTGCCTTCGATTGACTCTGACAGACAGGCATTACTAGTCAATCAATCGATCGATAAGGACTGTGGAAATCTAACTAATACAGTAAACCAACCAGCAAACTCTCACCTCTGTTGTTGGTCGGAGGCGATACCTCGTCCTCCGAGGGAACACTTCTTACAACGTCGGGGGTGGCCATGCTGCACTGAGAACCATGCACTCATCGAAAGAGCCAGCAAGCTGGAAAGGCCACGTCACCCACAGAGGGGGGGGGGGTGTTACAGAAGACAGCCCCTTGATGTTTCCCCCACTGTCTGGGAAGAAAAGTCTTTTTTCAGTGGCTATTTGGCCAATCAGGCTAGCCACAGTGAGTGCGAGATCGCTTACCCTGTCCCCCGGGGGCAAAATTTAGTCCTGGATAAAGTTGGGTGTTCAGAAGGGCTCACTTGCCTGGTCGTCCTTGTTTTCTCACTAGTTTTGATTCCACCCGATGTCTATTTTTCCCAACACCCTACACTTCAAGTGGCCTTTGCTCACTCTAGATGTTCTTTTGGGTCCATGCTTTCCTTTGTAACTGTTTACCTATTCTCTCTCTTCCTCGTCCTTTCTCAAATGTCAGATGATAACAAGCATTTACAATGCAATAGGTCTCGCTTTTACGCGAGTTAGAGCTATTGGCATTGTGAATGACAATGCCTTTTATTTAGATTTAGTTTTTTAAACATAAATAAAAGGCATTGTCATTTACAATGCCAATAGCTTAAACTCGTGTAAATGCGAGACCTATTGCATTGCAAATGCTTGTTTGTATTGTTCCAACATTACATTTCACCATACTTACTGAAAAAACTAATCAAATGTGTAGGAAATAACAAAGGGGCTTTGTAGATAAAATTGTTGATCCTGTCAAATGCATCCTGACAACCTTTTATCACAAAAAATTAGCATTCTTTTTTTAAACGTCACCTAAAAGAAAAGCGACAATGGCAACATTTCTACAAACTTATAATGATATGCAAGCCCTAAAAATAATTTTCAGCTCTTCTTGATCTTTGGATCCAAGTACTTTTCTTTTACAGCTTCAACCAAGTCAAGTTTTGGTTTGACCCCATCTTTAAAAATAGTGTGACCTATATAGGTTACTAACCCTACTCTTCTTTAACAAGTACTCTGTACGGTTAGACCAGCCTTACTCAATGTTGTGAAAACTAATCTCAATGTCTTATTATAACCAGACACATTCATCTCATAAATCAGGGTGTTATCCTGAAAACATACCACGCGGGTAATCACCTTCAGGATATGTTGCATAAGTTGATAAACTATGAAATCTGCGACATACATCTAAACCTATAAACCCCTAAAGAAGTAACAAAGGAGAAGAGTGATCTCAACTCTGAGTGCAGTGCACACTGGTGTTAAGCCTATAACAATTAATCCCTCCAAAGAGGCGAGGCTTTGCACATTAGTAGTACCTTGTTGATTTTGGGAAGGGGGTGCCTGCAATTTTATTTGTTGGAATTAAGCCTCCTTTGATTCGTACACAAACACATTTGTTTCCCAATCTCTTTGTTGGCAAAAACAATAGAAGTCAGACACACACAAAATCAGTGGGTTTAATGACTCCTTCTTTGCCTAACTTATTTAGTTCTTTTTCTTGTGGGTTGGTTATGAGAAAGGGAATCAAACACACTTCGTGGACCACTGGAGTTGCATACTTTCTCAGTTTAATCGTGTGCCAGATATATCTTAATAAACCTAAATGATCCTAGAAAATGTTAAGTAAGTCCTTGGATACATGCATTCTTCCTCACTTCACAAACGCCCTTTCACCAACAGAACAGGATCCTTAGAGTTGGGGTTGAGTTTAATCCTTGGTTACTTTTGGTGTCTCCAACCAGGTAAATAGGAATCTAGTTCAACTACGTATACCTTACCAACAGTGAATCCATGGCTTTCATTGGGCCGAGTCTCACTTGTGCTGCGCACCGGCAGTTTTTTAAAGGGGGCCTCGAAACGGGTCTCTTTTGGGATCTGGCACAGGCGGTCCGTTTTTTTCCAGACTGCAGTGACAGCAGGCACATCGATGTGCGCTGCTCACAATGCTCACTTCTCACTAGCGTGCGCTGCTCACACTGCTCATTTCTCACTTGTGGAGATGTTACAGCATGACGTCATGCCAGGTCAGCATTGTAGGGGAAGGGAAATCCTTTAAAGAGAGTCATTTTCTCTTTTTAAAAATCAGGAGCAGCAACATTGTCGTTGTATCACCAGGGCTTTAAGTGTAAGCTTTTTCAATATTGTATACAAGCCATCGTTGCAGCTTATTTAACTTATGAAACTAACAACCTTTGACAAAGCCAATAGTCCTGACTTGTCGTAGGTATAATGTTACTTGTTGCATCATGTATCTGGATGCTCTGACAGAAACAGCAAAATACAAGTCGGGCGGCACAGTATGCTAAGCACAGATTTTTAGCTTAAGTGCTTTTAGGCCACGCCCTTAATTACATTGGCCACACCCCTTTGACAGACGCCCTGGGGGCAGATTTATAAGCCCCTTGCGTGACTTTTGCGCTGCAGTTGCGTCACTTTTTTGACCCAACAGCGGCGCAAACAATGCGGCCTATTTACAACGTGACGCACCTAGGGAGATGCGTCACGTTGTAAAGCCCTGCGTCACATTATACCTGCGTCAGGTATAATGTATGCAGGGTGGGCGTTCCCACGCAGGAAGGCCTCGTAAAAGTGACTCCGTGAAATCTACAAGATTTCACTGTGCCACTTTTAGGACGCCACTGCGTCAAAACCTTACGCCTGCTTCAAGCAGGCATAAGTAGTGATGCAGTGTAGTGGGAATAGGCCTCAACATGCATTGCTGGAGTTAGGTCGTGCTTGTGTGACTTTTCCTCAACAGATGCGTCAGAATTTCTGACGCATCTGTCAATCCTTGCGCCATAGTGCGCCATATTGTAAATACGGCGCATCTATGGTGGCGCAAGGGTTTCTAAGGGTGGCGCAGGGAAAGTGACGCATCTGTACAGATGCGTCACTTTCTTGTAAATCTGCCTCCTAGTTTTTTCATCCCACTTAAAGCCCTGAGTGAATCTATCCTTGAAGCTAAAGAACATTACTAAAATACTGATGAGAGGTTTGGGGTCTTTGTTGTAACTCTCATATTGAAGTCAAGAACCTTCATAGTGTAATAATTTTTGTTGGGGGAAACACCATAGACTCTTTTGTCAATAAGGGTATATGGTGAACATGAGACATCATGCGTTCTCACAATATGGCCATCCAAAGAAATTGTGCTTGTTGGTGTGTGCACATGTTCACAATACACTGGTAGTTTGGTAAACAAGTTTATCTAAATCTTCACTTACATTCTCAACTACATTAACCTGTTTAACATTAATGTCTGTTCATACTTGGGCTAAGTGCCCAATTTGCCACAGTTTCTAAATGAAGAAGTTTAAGTAAAAAAGGAATTCCAATTTGCTAAATTCCCCAAATTACCACATCTAAACTATTTTACTTCAGGGTTGCCTTTTGAAGTTTTTAACTTAACTCTGGTAGATTCATGTGTCCTATGAGACCCATCTGTATTCTTGCAATTTATTACAATACAAATGCGCTGATCACTAGATGTTTTCATTTTATTACAGCAGTAGGCATATGTTCACATTCATTCACTATATCTACAGCATTTCTTAGATGAAGGTTCTTGGTAGTAGCTTCTCTTGTATTCTAGAACTATTAGTGCAACTCACTATTTGCACATGGATAAGGGAGTCACAAAGATCACCTAATAATTCAGAAGTGTTGGCCAGACCTCTG
This sequence comes from Triturus cristatus, assembly GCF_964204655.1. Lineage (NCBI taxonomy): Eukaryota > Metazoa > Chordata > Amphibia > Caudata > Salamandridae > Triturus > Triturus cristatus. The sequence goes on along the minus strand of NC_140592.1, from coordinate 571,544,826 downwards.
AGAGCAACCACATAGTTAGTGATGTTTTAATTGTTACTTTGTACACAAGCAACAATTTGCGACATTCCAATACTACATTTATTAATTCTCCAATATGTTCTTTAAGTTTTCTCATAGTAGTATAAAAAACATATTTTTTCTCACCACCCTCATTATCATTACTATGTTCAGGTAAATTATCCAAAGAAATTCCCTCCATGGACCCCTAAGTTATGAAGTAAGACATGCTGCTTGCATAACGGTGACCATTGTTTGCACTCCAGTGGAAATAAGCTAGGACTCAAAAACACCTCATCCTTTGTTTCCAGGGAATGGGATGTTTGGATTTACTAGCAAAAGCTATCTTCTGGTGGAAGAGTAATATAGAAGAAGGCAATAACTATCCTAAGTATGATTGAAGAAAAGACTGAAAAGGTTCTCTACAAAATGGGGAGGCGGAGATACAATTCCAAAAAGAACATCTATTGTACAGTTTGTTAAGGACAACTGGCCAGAGTAGACGTAAATGACGTATCCTAACCAGTAGAAAGGAAATCAAAATTAATAATTTACTATGCTTTAAAGTTCCTCAGAGTTTATCACATTTTGTAACATTTCCTACCTAAAGAAAAATGGAGAGGGGAGTCAGAGTCACTTGAGTCCACACCTTCCTGACACTGGAAAACGAAAGCGGCGGTAGCTTCCATTTAATCTGGGATTCCGTTCCCCAGCAGAAACACAGAAGACAGTAGCACATGCAGCTGAGGCAGCTCCAGGTCTATCGAGGAGGTGGTTCCCCAGGACCCCAGAAGACAGTAGCACATGCATCTGAGACAGTTCCTGTTTAATCCAGCATTCAGTTCCCCAGCAGCATGAAAGACAGTAGCACATGCGGCTAAGACAGTTCCAGTCTTATCAAGAAGGCAGTTCTCCAGCAGTGTGGAGATAGAAGAACATGCAGCTGAGGATGCAGCTTCAGTTCTCTGCAGTGCACAGTCACTCTTTGATGGGAAGGCAACAGCATGGAGTCAGCCTGGAGAGAAGAAGGCTCCATCAACTACTACTTTGGTGTGGCAGCCTCCTTGGCAGTAGCAACTCTTTGTAAGGAACTTCAGGGCACAGCTCCCTGCCTCCTGTGAGGCCCCTGCAAGTTTTTCACTTAAGCAGTGTTCATAAAGACACAGGTTTTTTGTTTACAGGAACACTGCAGGTGCATGGGTCAGCTTGCTTTGACTTGTCTCCAGGGTCCTGATGACAGGAGGAGGAGGAACAAGCTAAGGCCTGATCCAGCTACAGAGTGTTGTTTCAAAATAAAACACTCTATAGCTGGATGTTTGGATTGCGCATGTCCGTGGAATGTAGGCCAACTACGATCCCCTCATACTCTATCCTATTTAGCAGACGTACTGCACATCCCTCAGGAAGCACAGTTAATCTGCTAAAATGTGCCTGTCAAGGCACACATCAGTGCATCACTGAAGCCAGTGAGGAGCCACACAGAGTAACAGGGGTAGGATCCCCAGCACTATCCCAGTTTCTTATAGGGCTGTGCTTCTAGTCCTATCAAGAAGCTAGAAGAGGGATTGAGGTGAGTCTTCCCATTTTCTTACCTGCCCTTGCTGCTCCTCTTTGGGAATCATGTATTGCTGGTTCCCAGACCCAGCACCAGATTCCTGCTCTGCTGCTGCCATGGAGCCTCCAAATTGCCAGCTAAGTAAGTAAGGTAAGTGAAAAAAACATGCAATTTCTCTGAGCATGAGTGTTGTTGTGAGTGACTGAGAGTGAATAAGAGTGAGTGAAAGTGTGTGTGTGTTTGAGAGTGTCCATTAGAGTGAAAGTGAGTGAGAATCCGAATATGCAATTGTATGAATAAGTGAAAGTGAGGACAATGTAGTCAGTGAAGGAGTGTGAGTGTGCTAGAACAAGTGACTGAAGGTTGTGAGAGGGAGTGGAAGTTGATCAGAGGTTAGCAATCAATGGTGCAGCATGTGCAGTTGTACCAGGGCCCAGAGTCAGTGAGTATATGTAAGGGAGTTCGTAAGTATAAATGAGTATGTTTAATGAATAACAATAAGTGGGAGTGAGCATGAGTGAGAATGAGTGAGAGAATGTGAGTTTGAGTGAGTGGGAAGAGAGTAAATGTGAGAGGGTGTGAGTATGAGTGAGGCAGATTTTGAACAAAATGGGTGAACTGCCTGCTATTTCGCTCCATCAATTTCAAGCCTCATGTCTCCCAGTGTAGAGACCCCTGTTTTTTTCAGTTTGAAGATGTATTATTGAACATGTAACAAGTGATGAATTGATATATCATCAAATGCACATTTCTGGCATGTGCTTTTATTCTGTAAATGTATAATAATATGTCTGATAAGCAAAAACATTCAAAAACCCATTCGGTGATAATTTAGTGACCATTTAGCTTAGAAAAGTCATAAATCTTATGACGGTTTCCCTCCATATATCAGCTATTTTATCTATTTCAACCACGTACTTTTAGGCTTCTTTGTTTCAATTTTAGATTCTTCAAAACACATTTAAGACCAGTCCCATTTTAACTATAGTCTCCATTCCAGTTAGCCTGTCCAGCCGGTTTACCTTTGGCCCCAAATCCATCCTAGGTATGGAGGTCGCCATCTTAGACCATAGAGGCTGTCATCTTTGACAATGGAGGCTGCCATATTCCCTCAAATTATGCAAAATATTTAGCATTTCTGCTTTTGTCACAGATGTTGTCTATGGCTATCTTTCTAAGAACTGTGAAAGTTTCAAGTCATTCAGATATAGACATCAACAAACCCCCCAGTGCATCATCAGTCTGAGACAGGTGCCTTTTCAAGGTCATATAACAACCGTAACCCAAATATTAAGGTCTATATTGACGTTATTTTACCCTTTAAATACATTCACTAATGTGTATGATTATGTCAAAACATTCCTCAGGTGACATTCCAAATTCCATTTTAAATCTAAAAGGACTACCACTTGACCATTTAGTTAGGAGAGAAACTTCACCCAGGTCACAGACGCAGATCTAGATGAGTATGGCACCAGATTCCTTCTTGACTGAAGAAGTCTCCAGGACAACTCTCTGAGGCTCTGTAAAGCATTTCATTCTTTCATTTTGCTTTTGCGAACTGGCGCCAGGGTTATGTTCTCTCATAGATGCAATCTCCTAGCTCTTGGCCATGTGCTCAGAATAGCTGACAGGATATTCCTGACAACAAACCCTGTTGTCCAGGTATGCACACCACCTCCGAAACTCAGGCTTATTATTTAGTCATTTGCTACACCTAGCATAGCGCTTAGAGATAGCACAGTGATGGATTAAGGGCTATAAATTGTGATGCTATGATCTTTCTCTGTTTTCCCTATGACTGAAAAGTTTAGATGCTTTTTATTATCTTCTGTGATGTTACCAATTTTATAGGCACTAGATCCCAGCATTTCAAAATATCTGTTTTAAAATAAATATGTTGAAAAACATAATCCGTTTCTAGTGATCTTAAGTGTTTAAATCATTAATGAACGGTTGTTTGAATTATCACTGTACCCTGTTAGTAACCTAAAAACATTGACACCATCTCATTTATATATTGGGTGGGGTTTATGGGGCTCCAAAACCTGTCTTTCTCATTCAGAAATGGTGCATTGGACTAGGATCACTTGTGTAACATGTGGGTGTGACAACAAACCCTTTAGAGTTGAGCCAGAGATTCAGTGTATGCAACAGGTCTTAGACTCCATTACTTTCAGGGATCAACATCCACCATTGTTCCTTGGTCCACTGCAGTCTCAGGAATAAATCTAGCTCAAATCATTTCCAGACCAGAAGACACCACAGACCTAATGAACACAGAGGATACAATGTGAGGGAATAAATGCAGCTCCAATGGACTGGTGGCGTGGAGACACCACAGTAGCAGGAACATGCTGTCTTCTCTAGAAGCAATAGCACCTCACACCACAGTGAAAAATATACCTTTCACAGCCTCTTCTGAGCCTCTGTATTCCCATAGACCTGTGGAGAGTGCACATATAATGCCCCACACAGGATAATCTCCTACTGAGGATGGAGCAATGGTAAAACCCGAACCGTCTCAGGATGTAAAAAAATTACTTGCCAATGTTATATCCCAGAAGCACCAGTACTCAAGTTGAAGCTTCATTCACTGTTTTCTTTTATGTAATTCTTTTTATTGATTCTAACATATATTGCAAGGATGGATACAGTGCAGTTTAAGGTATGACCCATACAAGGGTAAATACAAGACAAATAGCAGAAAATTGGTACAAAATAAACATTTGGTACAAAACATCCATGGTATAGAGAGCGGTATAGCTTCATTTACCGTTGATCGGTACAGCAAAAGATTCTCCACAAAGGTTCTCCATAAAGCAGTAACCCAGAAAACTGACAATAGTTCATCTAGGCAATAAGCAAGAACAGTGGGAGTGGGAGGAGGGTAGGACCAAAAAAAGTGATGATGGATAAAAACAAAATATTTGTTCAGAAGACCAGAGGTTGACTTTAGAAGGCTGGCTGTGCTTTGGCATCTGGTTCTACTGTATCCAAAGTCTCCAGTCCTCTTCACTAACCTGTGGTAGAAACAAATGCTTGTAAACAAATGGGTGGTGAAATGCACACCTGTGTTCTCCTTGCTAATCGTGCTTGACCACTTCAGACCTATAGAAGAGTGCATGTTTGATGATTGATTGATTGATTGATTGGGGTACTTATAGAGCGCAACTATCACCCTACGGGCATCTTGGCGCTTGCATTGGGAACCCGTCCTGGTTTTTCCCTGTAAGATAACCCGTACTGGGTATCCCCAAGGTGAAAGCCAGGCATCCCGCCGCCGGGGGCCGTTGTGGAGATTAAGCAGGCTTGTTGCCCAGAGCTGCATAGTGTGAACTCATGCTTAGAGTGGGCACCGAAGCGAGAATTATCGAGTCCGTGGACAATTGGGTTCTGGACCCTGCCGCGTCGGGAATCGAACCCAGGTCCCGGACCTGATCTCTGCTTCAGGGTATGCCTCCTCTAACCAGTGAGCTACACTGCTCCACGCTCTGCCCCACTGCTCTGCAGTATCAACAAACACGACACAACCGGTTTGGGTTCCAATCAAACTGCACTGCCATTTCAGAAACTGACTGTATCAAATCAATTAAGTTCTCCAATTTATCTTAATTTTAACTCCATTTAATTAGCCCTCTCAGCACATATTTAGCTACTATAACCGTAAGGATGTATATACCCTAGGACGTCGCCAGAGACCCAATCCAGTCTGTAGGCATTGTTGATACTTTTATATTTCAATTTTTGGTATTGTTTTCCAGATTCAACTCCTCACCTCTTGCACCTTTGGAGAAGTGTCCAGTAATGTGAGTAAAGATAGATCTGGAAGTAATGATTCCAGGTTGGAACTAAGAATTTCAGTAAAGAGTTATGTACATAATGTAGTAGGAAATATAGCACATCATTGTTTTTTTTGCTTTGTATAACATATTAGACACCAATGAACTAACTAAAGTTCTGGAACGGAAGGAGGCTGTCTTGTTCTTTGAATTACCAATTTCCCTTTTCAGAGGGTGCTGGGGACTGTGCAGTAAGCTGGGATTTTGTGATGCTTTTCAGGAAAATGAGATTGGACTACATTTTAAGAATCACCATTTGTATAGGTATTACAGACCTCACAGGACTATGTCCCCCTTCAGCTTTAACTTACCTCCACACTCTACACCGCATGGAATTGTTAACTTTCTAAAATTGGTCCTTAAGAAACTGTACAATATCTGTTAAGATTGTTAAAATGAGGCTATGCACACAGTAGTAGGTAATAAATAGGTTTATTAACATCAGTCCCATATAAAGTAACAAGTGACAGGTAAGGCAAACTGGTAGGACCAGGCCTAGATCCAGGTTACACCCCAGAAGGAGCATGGTGACTCTTCCCCAGACTATACTGGAGTCTGCTTTCCCCCAACAAACCAATGTGGAAAACACACCAAACATTTCACACACTTCACACATTCTCAACACATACATCACTCATGCAGACAAGAACTGAAAAGCAATCACTACAACACATGTCTCAAAAGAGGAATGTAAGGCACTTAATTATCTGAAGTGCAATCCATTGCTACTATAAAACCAGAAGCCCAAGGGGAGGGATAGTCATTCAACATAAATCAGACCATTATACATTGTACCATCTAATACCTGTATAAATGTATAAAAGCCCATCTCTAATTTCCTTATTACAGGCAACTTGTGACACATCTAGTTGCCTGTAATAAAGATATTAGATAGCTGCTCAACTGTAATACGTTATTACAGTTGAGTTCTGATGCCACAGTGCCTGTTGCCAGAGCCAGCCGCAAGGCTGCATGGCAGGTCACAGAGTATAATTGTAACAGCAGTTTAACAATGAGAAGAGAACTGGCTTTCCTTTCTTCTGATATGTTTTTTCTGAAATGAAAAGCAGAAAGGATATATTTATGGCAATATTTTTATATTTTCCACACTTTAGGCAATTGCACAAACAATAGAATCTCTCCATGGTCCAAAACAGCATTTTAAAAATCTGACTTACATAAAACTGATTCAAAAATCTTTTGGCAAAAACTGCCAACCATGTTTTGGTGAGGACAGGTTCTGCTTTTATTTTTCATGCCTCAAAGAGCAAGACTCCAAGCACTGAAGCAGTTTGAAGGATCATAGATGTTGTGACTAGGTATTATAAGGTATAAAATACCCTATGCTGTACAATAAAAAGATATAGCAGGTCACCTCAGAGTCTTGTAACCTTACTAAGGAACTCTGCGTTCAGCCTCATTCAACTATATGATTATGGAACTCCTTGTTGCATGCAATATCCATACAATGTATGGCAGGGTGATTTTATCCCATATATAATGATGAGACATCTGACAACTGAGTAATGAGTAATGCTACAGAATGTAAGAAATAGCCCTGTGACTCATTTATGTGTGGGAGCTGAACCTCAATAATCACCTGAACCCTAATATTTGGACATCCAGTATTTTACCTATTCAGTTTCAGCTCCAAATATCCCATTGATCTTGTGGTAAGAGACTACACTACTCAACACAAAATCTCACAATTTACCACAGTTAAATCTGAATAAATATGGAAGCATTAATAAATGAGTTCTAGATCAGAAATAAGGCACTAAAGGGGTTTCTTACAGAATTGTTAATAAATGTGGCACAGAGAAAAATATGTGATTCTCTATGAAGGCCCAAATACAGAAATACAAAATCATGAGGGTAGTAAAAACGTCTAGTTAAGCAGTCAGTCAGTTATGTTATGTTATGTTATGCAGGTTTTTGTATAGCGTACAGCTACTCCAAGGAGTGTCCCGACGCTTTAGAATGCATACTAATCATGGAACACAACAACGGAAATAAACAAAAAGAAAATAAAGAAGAGGAAACCTAATAGAACCTGAAACTAAGAAGTAAAAAGCCAGGTTTTAAGCCCCTTCCTGAAAGCCAGCAAGTTTGGAGTGCTACGCAGGGCCACAGGCAATTTGTTCCACAGCTGAGGCGCTAAACATTTGAAGGAGCGGCCGCCAATGCGAGCTCTCTTCGCGCGGGGGACTACAGCAAAAAACAAGGCTTCCGACCTGAGCGATCTGGCCGGACGGTAAAAAGACAACCTGTCCTGGAGATATTTTGCTCCAGATCTGTACAAGGCTTTGTGTGCCAGGGTGAGAGATTTAAAAACTATCCGCTTCCGGACAGGAAGCCAATGGAGAGATTCCAAAAGGCCCGAAGCTCTGGCACAACGAGGTAGTCCAAAAATAGCACGTGCAGCTGAATTCTGAACGACCTGTAGTCGTTGAAGCAGGTATTCAGGCAGGCCGAGATAGAGAACATTGGCATAATCTATTCTCGAGCCTATCATCGCCTGCACCGTGATCTTCCTATGTTCCTCCGATAGCAGAGGGAGGAACTTGCGAAGCATCCGGAGTACGCCAAAGCAGGTCCCTGTGAGGCCGATTACCTGCGAACGTAGTGTGAGGCCATTATCGATCTTAATCCCAAGGTTTTTTGCTACCTGGGAGGAACTAGCTGGTGGAAACATGTTCTCAGGCCACCACACTTTCCAGTCCGGGTCCGAGCTGCACCCAAAGAAGAGGACCTCAGATTTATCCGAGTTGCACTTGAGGCTGTGTTGATGGAACCACTGAAATACAGCCTCAAGGCAACCCTGGATCCTACCTCCATCGAAGTCCGCACCCCTCTCACAGGTGAAGAGGAGCTGGGTGTCATCAGCATAAGAGACGATCTGGGCCCCGAAAGACTCCGCCAGGGCCGCCAGAGGGGTCATAAAGATATTAAAAAGAGTCGGGCTCAGGACGGAGCCCTGAGGAACTCCGACACCCAAAGGCGACATATCGGCGGCGCAATCAGAAGCCCAGACCGATTGTCGACGACCAGCCAGAAAAGATCGAAACCACTGGAGCACCGTCCCACACAGACCAATCTCTGAGAGTCTAGCAAGCAGACCCTCGTCAGTCAGTCAATTACTTTTATTCGATCAATTAAAGATCATAAAAAGAGACAAAACAAACAGATAATCACAATGCATAAAATACAGGGCAAGAATACATCAATTACAAATCTGGTTATAGAAAACATAATCAAAATTTAAAAATTTGAAGAGAACATATTTCATAGGTTCAATTCTAAGTTAAAAAGAATAAATAGAGTGTAAAGATAAAATTTCCATCTAAAAGACTAACAGGGATGGAATACTCCATAACTAAAGACCACCGTCCGTCACAACCGCATCAATTATGTTAAAAATAGGCCGCTCTCTGGCACGCTTCTTGCTGATGCGAACAGCTGCAACTAAAAAATTTGCTACATAAAAAGCAATAGTAATGTTGGGCAGGAGTTGCAAGAACAGAAGCGCTGGCCGAACCTGAACATAGCCAGCCCCTTTAAGTAAAGGTAACAAGTATTTTGTCCTAATCTGTGCAAAATGTTCACAAAACATAATAAAATGTAGTGTGTCTTGGCAAGAAAAATTATCACAATCACATGGGGTAGCATTATCAGGGGTAGCCCATGTGGGATAGAAACCTAGCACAAAATGTATCAAATTTAAACGGAATTTGATTAGGAGAGACCTATGCAGTGGACTGGTTACAAATGCTAGGTAGGGTTCAAGACCAGGAACGGTAATTAGCCCATAGTTCCTTCTCACTATCGGCTTGTTTAATTCTATGTCCTCCCTCTCGGCCATAAATCGTGTCAATAGTGCGGTCTTAATCCCCATGATGTCCTTCTTATTGATACATTCAGGGGAATTAAATAACTCTGGTCGACCCACTGTGGCCAACATCTTTTTAACATATACTAGCCATGGAATTGTATGGGCTCTATCCAGGGCGAGGCAATCCTTAAGTATTAGATGGGTTAAAAGAATTTCTTGGTTAAGCCAGGTTTTTAACCAACATATAACAGGTGCCACTTTGATTAAGTCGACGACAAACCCCAAACCCAATTCTGAATGTGTTGTAAAAGTGGGTGTGGACTGGGGAACAGACAACAAGGATCTTAAAAACTTGTTTTCCACCCTCAGAATACTGTCATTGTTAGTATAGCCCCATATGGCGGAGCCATAAGTGGCTATTGCCAAAGATTTAGCTTTATAAACTTTCAAAATGGCCTCCAGGGGGCGAGCTCCCAACCGTTTGGCAAAGCCAAGTATAGCTGCGGCAGATCTTGCCATTGAGTTGCCTTTTAGTTTACGTTGCGGGCCCCACGTGCCTTTCTCGTCGAAAATGACCCCTAAATAAGTAAAGATTGGGACCCTTTTGACCTCATGGCCTAAACAAAAAAAGGATTTAGATTTCTTTTTCCTACTGGCCTGGCCAGTGACCATGACCTGTGATTTTTGAGTATTAATTTTCAGGTCTAATGATGTCATAAAGTCACCGAAAGAGGCCAATAGTCTGTCAAGAGCCACCCCTGAACGCGCCAAAAGCACGGCGTCATCCGCGTATAGGAGAACTGGGATCTTGGTGTCTCCTGCACGTTGTACATCCACCACTGCGTTGGCCAGGGCTGGGTCCAGGGCATTTATATAAAGTGTGAAAAGGAGAGGTGCCAATATGCACCCCTGCCTAACGCCCCTCTCTGACTTGAAGCAGCTGGGGCACCTTCCCCCCTGGGTAACTCTCACCGAGGCTGATAACCCCGATATCCAGGAGAATACTCCACAATTTTGACCTGTTAACCAGGTCAAAAGCTGAGGAGAGGTCCATGAAGGCCATATACAGAGACCCCTCCTTTGCAATAGTATATTTGCAAATAAGTAAGTGGAGATTTAAACATTGATCCTGCGTGCTCCTATTAGCCCTAAAACCATATTGGGCGTCTGATAATATGCTGCTACCCTTGAGCCAAGTATTCAATCTACCCAGAATGACTCTGCCTAAGATTTTAACGGCAGAGTCAATTAGGGAGATAGGCCTATAACAGGCCGGGTCATCCCTCTGGCCTTTTTTAAAAATTGGGATGATTGTAGATATTGCCCAAGACTCGGGGATATTCTTATATCTCGCGGCATTGAAGACATTAGTTAGTATTTTGGCCAACAGTTTAGGCGCAGACCTATATAGGTCAGCAGGAACGCCGTCAGGGCCTGGCGCCTTACTCTTAGATGTCTCTAGGATGGCTTTTTCTATGTCCTCCTCCTTGAAGGCCGAAACTGGACCGACCTGGTTCAAGGGTAACAGCCCCTCTAAATTCCCAGGCGAGACAGAACTATAAATTTTTTCGAAGTGGTCTAACCACTGCTCGTCAGGAATACTACATTCCATGGCCTGATTCTCGCTACCGGAAAAAAAAGGGTGGTTTATCAATCCCCAAAATTTGGAGCTATCCCGCAAGGTATCCGGTAACAGTAAGTTATTCCAGGCTTCTTCCTGAATCTCGTTTTTACGAGCTTTAATGGCCAATTTATACTGTTTCCTCAGAGATGTAATCAGAGGTCTGTTTCTCGGTTTACCCTTTGTTACCTTCAAAAGAGCAGAATGAGCCTTGGTACAATTGGTATCAAACCATTTTTTGCCTGTAACGCAGCCTGACTTGGATTTAACCAAGAGGGCCGCATTTATATGTAGGCAAATGGTAGTAAAAGCCTCAACTATACTAGAGTTGGTGTTAGCGTGATCTAGGCATATACCCATCTCTAGTTAAGCAAATCAATTCAAAACTCCCAGAAGTCAAACTCATAAAGAGTACTGACAGCATCCCAATAAGCCCTACACCAGGAACAAATTTCTCAAAGAACCCAACAAACTAAAAAGCCCATTAGGAAAAAGCCAAATATTAAATGCCCAAAAAGCCAACTGTGTCTCAAGATCCAGGAGAGTCAATACACATTTCTCCTAAACTATTCATACATTTGGCAAATTCAGCATGGCATTACCATGGTTAAGGATGCTTGGCAAATCAAAAACAACAATGTAATGCTTTACATCTTTAGCAGGAACCCATTTCTTAAGGTAAAATAAATCTCTCACCTTCTCTCTTAGCAACTGCACTCAGGAGATGTAGAACACAAAATGAAACATTTCTCCAAAAATGGGACCTAGAATTAGTATGCTTACAGCAGAACTTCCAACAGAAGTAATTGAAAATGATACTTTGGGTACGCGATGGAAACTTCATTACACACTTCCTAATACAGTGGCCCATTCTCACACCTTTGAAGTCATTCACTTGGTGTTCCACAGAAACGATGGGAGAAGTGACTTTCCTGCTGGATACTGATTGGGAGGAGTAATAAGCAGAAGCATGATGAGCAAAAAAACACCAGTACTGCATTAACATTGAAAGAAATTATGTTTCGTACAAAGATGGGGCTAAATTCTTAACAGTATAAAATGCACTATCGAGTGATTTAGCAAATCTATTTCAAGTTGAAATTTATAAGTTCATAGGTTTCGACTCTATGCATCATTAAAATCATTAATTTTCAAAAATAATTTTCACACCTTAATTACACATTTGCACATTTTCTAAAAAGCTGTCACACATCTGACCCTTACCTTAGAACATTCTAGAACTCACTCAATGGATTAAAAAATATGGACACATCTGGCAGATGGAATTTGACATCTTAAATATGAAGAAACTGCATACTCCAACTATATATGCTCTGCCAAAGGTTCACAAAGGTTTGTGTCCCTGTCACTCCCCTGAAGGCCTGCCGTCTTGGGTTGCACCTCAAATCTGGAGCCTTTTGCCAAGACTGTTACAGTTTCAATAAAGACTTTGTTACCAGTTAAATGACATGTAAGTGATAGTGTGCACTTTATAGGCTATAGCAGCATTTCTCTATGGGTTGCCAGCTGATTTCTGGTGGGTTGCGAAAGAGCACCAAATAGAGATGCCTTAACATTTTCTATTTATCTTGTCACATTTTTCTGCTTCAAAGATAGAGGTCAAATATCAGGCTATGTCTTCTGACAAATTGCTGCCTATTCTTATATCTTGGAGATTTGTGTACACTTTTCTTTCTCTGATTGTAAAGTGAGAGGAGTTTTTAAAATTAACTATATGACAGTCTTGCTGGGGTAAAGAGTGTGAAAGGAAAGGGTGTAAGATATCATTTTATTGTCACACACACACAATTAAATACCTGTAAATGAACTGTACACACATTTCAGAATATATGAGCATTCAGGAAAGCCAAATTAAAACCCATTTTTTAAAAATTCTGAGGAGTGATGGAAATATAGATTTTAATAGGATCAAAACAGATCAAGATACATTTACTTGGTGATGTGTAAATGATAAATTTTCACTGAAACTCGATTTGCCCACACTATTATTTGTGTGTTACAGAGTTTTATCAGTAAGACTGCATGTCTGTGAAACGTTTGTGGCCATTTCAATAGAAAATGTGCTGTCTGTAAATGATAGTGTGCTACCTCACAATGCTTTAGTAATTTATTATTTACTATTGTGAGGTAGCACACTATCAAAGTACCAAAGTACTCTACCAGCTACATACTACACTATACCCCGCCCCTACTGAATACACCTGTTACTCTTTAATTGAAGATAGGGTTTTTCACAATCCCTATGACTTCAGTGATGCAGTATTGATGTCAGCATCCCCTTGCTGAAATTGCTCCAGCATCAGTGGTGAAAAGGTGCTGAACTGTGTCCCTAAATCCAGTTTGAAAACAAACCCTTGCAATTATTTCCAAGCAAGACACCAGGTGAACCTTTAAGTATTTTGTTGCAGCAGTTTTTTTAACTTCACAAAGCCATTTTATATAGTGCATGTGCTCCCTATTTTTTCTCATACATTATCATCCCACTTGTGTATAACTTTCACACATAAATTGAGAACTATGGATGTGGCCGAGCAACCAGAGCTGCCAACTTTGGATCTGTGAAACCAAGTTTGAGTCCCAGCATTGGTTCTGTGCAAATCACTCTGGGCCATATGTACTACTTGCCAAATAGCGACTTGCAAATTACGTCTCTTTTGCAACTCACAATTTGCGACTCGCTATTTGGCATGTACAACAGTGTCTTGGATAATATTTGCGATTACCAATGGGGCCGCAAAATGTGAGGCTCATGAATATTAATGAGCCACTCGCATTTTGCGACCCCATTGGAATGGCTGGCCCTCCCAGGGATGGTGGCCTGCTGGGCTCAGCAGACCACCATGTCTGGGACTGCTTTTAAATAAAGCAGTTTTTTAAAAATGTAGCCCATTTTCCTTAAAGGAAAACGGGATGCATTTAAAAAAAAAAAAGAAAAGTTTTTCTATAATTTTTTAAGGGCAGACAGTTGTCCCTGGGACCACTGCCTTCACTTAAAAAATAATTTTTCATACATTTGCAAAGGGAAAGGGGTCTCATGGGGACCCCTTCCCATTTGCGAATGCATTACCACCTACTTGAAGTAGGTAGTAATTTGGGAGTGTTTTGTGACTGCAATTGCGGTCACAAAACATTAGTACATGGCTATGGAGTAGCTATTTGGATGTGAATGCCTCTTCCAAATGCCGAGTCGCAAAACAGTATTTTGTGAGTCACAATTTATTTGCGACTCGCAAAATACTGTTTGTACATGGGCCCATGGTTTTTAGCGTGCGCAAACAAGTCTAAGACTCTTTTGCGCATGCTAAAAACTGTCATACATCTGTCCCTTAATCTCCTCTGCTTAGAATAAAATGAATCTGAACTTCTGTAATGTGAACTGGTTCTCATGTAGAGCACTCCTTTGCTTTTAGGGCAGTGTTCATTCTATATAAAATTGCAACAAACAAACAAACACACACACGCACACGCGCACACACACCCGCACACACACACACACACACACACACACACACACACATACACACACAAGCAGGCACACACACACACAAACACACAAGCAATATACAAACACCCGTGTACATTTGTTATACTCCCATTACTCTGAATGTTGTATCATGTGACTGAAAATGGTCGTTGTAGTCATTCCTCTCTTCAAATGAAGTTATTGGGGTGCCGGTGGGACATGGCAGTTGAAGGATGATAGTTGCTGTGGGAAACAACATGGTAGCGGCCATTCAAAGACTGTTGGGTTATAAGACTTCTCTGAGCATCGGTTTTGCAGTGCCTGAGATAGAACCTCATATTCAAATCACAGTACATTTTTCATTTGGGAAATTGTGTCGCTAATTCTTGAACTTTTGAAAATATTATTGCTAATTCTTGAGAGTGGGAAGATTCTGTGGGTTGGCATCAGAAGCACAGGAATTGGCAACTCTGAAGCCAGTGGAACAAAGCACTTAAGAAATTGAAGGTGTTATGCACTAGCAGCTGTGACATGGATTATTTTCGGACTGGCATGGTGTGCATTCCATGGAAATAGGGCACAAAGGTGGGGCAGGAAATGCAGATGCTCAGAATAGAGAAGAGAGAATGCAGTGTACTTAAGTCTGGGTTCCAAACCTTGAGCAAGAATTGTGGATAGGCATATATTTGCGGTGTGGGCTATGGTGAAAGATAAAGTAAATTGAAGCTCACCATAGGTACAATACTTTGGAAAATTATAGGTGCATCAACAGATATGGGCCATTCTTTGATCCCTCTCTTGAGGTTAGTTTTCTTGTAGATTTTTTTCTGTGCAGTTTGAGTGTGAATCTCAGGGAAAAAGTAGTTCTGGTTTAAAAATATAAGATGTTTGCAAAGGAAAATAATTTCTGAAGTTAATATTTACATATAGCAAGAAGTCAGTCAAAAAGCTTTATTTCGATAAAAGTTATCATAAAAGCATGTACAAAAGAATCATGGTAAAAATAGAAGTTCATTAGGGAACATATTTTACAAGAGATCATAATGTTGCTTGATGGCTGATTTTAAAAACATTGTAAAAGTACAATTTAAAATAGGGTTAAAAATGCAGTTTTTTTTTTTTTTTTTTTTAAAAAAAACATGTTTAAAAGCAGTTCATTAGCTCATCTGGTACAGCTATTAGGTTTATTTCTAATAATCCAGGACCAGGCCAGAAATTTGGCCACAGCACAGACTAGCACCAAACTTGTGTCGGTACGCAATATACGTAAAGCGACACGATAGTTCGAAATGCCCAGGAGACGGCAGGCAGGAGCAAGCCATCTTTTTCTCGGGTTACTGTACGCTGGGCATTCGAACATAATATGGGCTATGCTTTCTACTTTTTCGGGGCATGTTAAGCAAGTGGCAGGGGTCTGATAAGGAGGCTTCCATTTACTGGTAAATTCACGAGTAGGGAGGGTCTCGGGTCTGAATTGAAAATACAGTGATCTGTCTCTGGGTTTTTGAATAAACTCGAGAAAAGGCTCAAAGTTAACTGTCTGCTTAAAAGTAAAAAAATCTTCAGTTAATCTACCATAACTTGAGCTACCAAGATCTCGATTATCGATCCAGGCCCAATATGCTTTTTTGAGATCCATCTTACTAATCGAGGCTCCATGCTCCCAAAGATCAATTAGACCAAGCTGGATGAGAGATTTTTTAATATTGCGAAGCCAGCTTATTTTTTGGGAGCCGGCTATATTCATGATTTCTCTCAAACCCTCTGTGAATTTGGCTAGCTCCGGGGTGCGCCATAGACGAACCCAAAATAACAGGGGGCGTAGCCTAATAATGTCTTTATGTGAACACCTACCCAAGTCACTAAAGAGAGGTTTCAAGGGAGTACCTCTTGGCATTGTAACTAATTCTCTTAAAAATGTATTCTCGGACAGGGTGAGCTCTTCTATGTTTTCGAAGCCCCAGAGTTCGGCTCCATAAGTGGCCGAACCTACTGCTTTGGCCTGATAGATCATTAATGCGGGGGTAATTGGCTTGCTCCTCGAGGAGCGGTGTTCTTTGGCTATTACCCCCGTGGCTCGTTTGTGGTTGAGCAGCATTTTTTGGATGTGGGGCTTCCAGGTCATAGTGTCGGAGATCCTAATGCCTAGGTAGTCAAATAATTTGACGTATTCCAAGGGAATACCATCAGACATGATGGGTACGCTGGGTGATTTCCGAGATTTTAAAGAGAGGAGCTTAGTTTTTGAAGTATTAATGACCAATCCTCTCATTGAGCAGAACAAGTGAAATCTGTCTATCAACTTCTGGAGCCCTGCAGGTGTTTTAGAAATCAGCAGGGTATCGTCCGCATATAAAAGAGTGGGAACTTTTTCCCCTGCCAGAACAGGTGCGTCCGCCGGGACTTCAAGCAAAAATTTCACCACTCCATTGACGAAAAGGGAAAAAAGAGTGGGCGCAAGTACGCAGCCCTGGCGGACTCCTCTGTTGACTGGGATCTTGTCAGTTCTCTGGGCCTGAATGCCCCATCTCACCCTGGCAAAGTTCCCCTCATGGAGGCGTACCAGGAGATCAAGGATGTAAGGCGGAAGACCTAAGTCTTGGAGCACAGACCATAAGCGATCACGAGGGACCAGGTCAAAGGCCGATTTTAGATCGATAAAGGCTAGATGGAGATTGCCCCTACCAATCGATACAGTTTTCCAGTATAGCAGTAAGAGCCTAAAGACCTGGTCGATCGTGCTCGTAAATGGCCTGAACCCAGCTTGGTAGTGTGACAGAATATCATTGTCGGTAACCCACAGTAGAATTCGCTCTAGCAGAACCCTGCCAACCACCTTCTGACTAACGTCAATAAGGCTTATAGGTCGGTAGTTAGCAGGGTCCTCCCTATGGCCCTTCTTAAATATTGGTATAACCTCCGCCCCCCTCCATGACTCGGGGATGGGAAGCCCTTTGAGGAAGGCATTAAGTAAGATGGTAAAATACTCAGCCCAAGATTTGGGGTCATAGCGGAACAAGTCTCCCGGCAGGCCGTCTGGACCTGCAGCTTTAGCTGGGACCAATCTGTTAATAGCCGCCATAACTTCCATTTCAGTAAAGGGATCAGTGTTAGGCGGGGTAAGATCTGTGGGGATGAGAGGAAAAGAAACACCAGTACATTGCATGCTATCGTCCGAGTACAATTTCGAGAAATGGGTAAACCATTCGTGATTGGTAATGTGGTTAGGAATTAAATCAGGATCTTGGCCTTGGGAGTATCTACAAAGGTTCCAAAATGTGGACCCGTCCCTTGCTAGGCTAGCATTTTTTAAAGCCAGCCAGTGAGATTCTTCCCATGTACGTTTTGCGTTGACTACAGCCCTCTTATAGGCAGACCTAGCATTTTTAATTGAGGTGCAATCCTTAGATTTAATAGCGATTGCAAGCATTTTCCTGCTGGACCTGCACTCAGAATTAAACCAAGAACCGGGTGCTTTCTGTTTATAAGGGTTGTTAGCAGAGAGAGATATAAAAAAAGACCCAATTGACTGAATGGTGTCTGCGTGGATAGACACGGCCCTTGATGTCTCATTAGCATCTGCACATGCTTGCCTAAGTTCACCATTTTTTATTAACAATATTTCTTTAACGGAGGACAGTTTTTGTTTGTCTACTACAATTGTAGGCCATTTGAGATGTCTTTTACAATTAGATGGAATGACATCCCTTGTAAGCATTATCGGGCGATAGTCAGGGGTTAGATGGTCTAAGGTCCATAAGCTCTTTTTAGTCAGGCACAGGGGATTGTGGTCACTATCGACAGTTGGAAGAATAACCATATCCTCAGCATAATGCCAGAGTCTACGGTCAATTAAAATGTAGTCGATACGTGATGGGCTAGAGATTCTATTAAAAGTAGATGCTGCGTGGAGGTCGGAAGGAAATCGACCGTTAGCAGCTCTCAGCCCAAATTCCATGACCAGAGCATTAAGTTGGATTATCACTGGAGTCCACCTTGTTACTGGGGGGACAGTGAGGGATGGTATGCCCCATCTGGTATCTTCATCTGCAACTTCCAGAATATCATCAGAAGCGAGAGGTTCAAAGGTGCAATTCAGATCTCCGGCGACCAGTATGAGTGAGTTCGAGGGGCAGGAGGAGAGTTCCTCTTCTAATATGGTAACAATAGGGGACTTAGAACCTCCTGGGGTACCCCTAACATAGACGTTAAAAAGTTCAAGAGTAGGTCCCCCGTTTAACCCACTCAAGGTTAAATGCAGCACGTCCGGAGATGGACTGTGTACATGTCTAACTCTGCAGGGAAGGGCAACATTGATCCATATTATGAGGCCCCCCGAGGGGCGGCCGCGGCCAGTAGTGACCGCGGGGATACAATGGCATGTGAAACCCGATTTAAATAAAGGTGTAGTGCTCCAGGTCTCTTGGAATATGCAAAGGTCGAAGGTGGCAATAAAATTATTTCAATCTGGAAGTGAGAGTTTAGTTTTCAGACCCGCAATGTTCCATGAAATGATTTTATGGGTCATATTTAATACTGGGGTAGAGGGAGTAACCGAATCCAATGTATTTGGCAACGGGGCGGTCCGTGATGGAGCACCATCGCCCCTAGGCCCGTAGGAAATAGTAGAGGGCGAAGTTTGGGGAGTCAATCTACCGTTAAAAAAGGGGACAACTTGGGTTCCAGCGGTAGAAATTAGTGATGTATGGGAGACAGACGTTAGTCAGTCAATTAGTCCCAGTGATGATTTGCCCTCGAGCCTTTGATAGGACGACCCACCTCTCCACCCTTCCGGGACATGTCTTGGAGTAGGCGGGTGTCTAAACTGGATGGAAGACGAGTCGGGGGAGGAGGATCTGTACTCAAGAGCAATGAGTCCATCAGCTAGATAGTGATTAGCTAGAGTCAGCTCAATCGTGTCCGTTGGAAGATTATTAATCCTTAGTCTACGAGCCCTTAAGAGGTCATCTCTAATGAGGGATCGACAACCTCTGGAGTAGCGAATCCAATGGGTGACTTTATTCTTTAGTGAGTCTTCACACTCATACCTATCGTTCTTGGGAACACCCACCATATGAACAATAGGCTGGTGGTTAACCCTTGGGTTTTGCGCTACAGAAGGTTGATGGAATGAGTCAAGGGCTGGAGATTTTAAAGGACGACAAGCCGAATTAGATGTTACGTTTTGATTCAACATTGGACACCTTCTTTTATTAGGAGTAGGTGGGTTAGTTCCATCTCTATTGGATAGTGATGAGTTTGATCTGGTTTGTAAGGGTAGTACTGACGGCTGGGAAAGTGTGGGTACAATGGAATCGGTGGTGATAATAGAGGAGGTTATTGGTGGATGTGGGTGATGAGCGTTATTACTTGGAACATTAGGTGGTTGCAAAATCTGCGAGTGGGGTCTATTTACTATTGCTAATAATTCCTTAACTAGCGCTTTGAGATCACTGATTTCAAGCTTCAATGCATTTATGGAGTCCATGATTATGCCTGACGCTGGATCTGTAACTGCCACTACCTCCCGTGGGTGACTATCCGATTGCAGGGGTGGTTCAAGAACAGGATCTCCATCATTGGACAGATCTACAACAGCTGGTACAGATAAACTAGGAGTAGTGTCAAAAGATTCTACAGGATCGTTACCCAAGTCGGATAATACCTGGAAACGATTTTTACAAATGATTATAGTAGGGTCAAGAGGTACCATGTTGACCACAGGGGTGCAAGAACTTATGACATCAGTAGTAGCTCCAGAAATAACAGAATGGCTCTGATTGCAGTCCTGGACTGTTAGTAATGATGAGGTTAGGGCAGTTTTTTTGCTAAACATTTGGGGGATAGTAACAGGACCTGGTCGAAGATTACTTGGGGACAGCGTGGTAGGTTGGTTAGGGTCTAAAATCGTGGTGCAATCATCAACTAGGGATTCAATGCGTTGTAAAACAGAAGTAGACGTCTGTTTTTTACTTGATTTTCGGGTCTTATTTCTTTTGGCCACGCTGCCGTTAGGATCCGCCGATTTCCGTTTGCCCATTATGTCCCTAGGGCACAAGCACTAGATGACAAACAGAGTCAGAGCACTGCGGGCGTGGCAGAATGGTTCATAGGGACAGCACAGTACCTATTGACTCCGGATGTAGAGAAGGGGACGCACAGAACCCTGGACGTAGATGACAGGGACGTGGCCCTGCCCTGCCTCCTCCTGCCCCGGACGGCCACAGACGGCCCGCCCTCTGCCCGGGCTCTGCCCGGCGCCGCCCGCGCGCGTCCCGCGACGCGGAGGGAGCCTCTGTTTAAGTAGCGCCTCCGGGCGCGCTGGTGACCGGCAGGAAGTCCGGTGTAGAGCAGAGGATGGCGGGTGCTGTAGTTCCCCCCAGCTGCGGCCAACGGTGGAGAGTGGCGGCGAGGGGAACAAGCGGCATAGGTGTCCCACGTGTGGTGCTGCCTGCGGGTAAGTTCGCCGTCCTTTTCGCCAAGTGGAATGCCCCCCGCTCCACCGAGGGAGCCTCTGTTTAAGTAGCGCCTCCGGGCGCGCTGGTGACCGGCAAGAAGTCCGGTGTAGAGCAGAGGATGGCGGGTGCTGTAGTTCCCCCCAGCTGCGGCCAACGGTGGAGAGTGGCGGCAACGGGAACAAGCGGCGTAGGTGTCCCATGTGTGGTGCTGCCTGCGGGTAAGTTCACCGTCCTTTTCGCCAAGTGGAATGCCCCCTGCTCCACCGAGGGAGCCTCTGTTTAAGTAGCGCCTCCGGGCGCGCTGGTGACCGGCAGGAAGTCCGGTGTAGAGCAGAGGATGGCGGGTGCTGCAGTTCCCCCCAGCCGCGGCCAACGGTGGAGAGCGGCGGCGAGGGGAACAAGCGGCGTAGGCGTCCCACGTGTGGTGCTACCTGCGGGTAAGTTCGCCGTCCTTTTCGCCAAGTGGAATGCCCCCAGCAGAAGTCTTTTGTTTGCAGAACATCACATTGACACTTCACAAATTGAAGTCAATATTTACTGCGTCTTAATTATCAGTTTCAAGTTTGTTTTTTGCATTGTTTCAAAACTCCCTGTTCCATGCCGCAAACTGTGCTGCAATATTAGGCAACAAAAGACTGCGGGACAAATTTAGGAGTTTTTGATGCAGGGTCAAGTCACTTTGCTGCGCTGCCCTGCATCAAAAGAAAACAGTAAGAATGCACCGTATTTATGATATACGGCACATTCCTGTCATTTTCCACTGCGCTTGCACAGTTTTGGCACCCTTACACCATGATGCAAGGGTTTCTGCGTTGTTGGGAGGATTGTTTTTGTGCAGGGAGGGGTGTCTTCCTGCACAAAAACAATCCTTGTTCTATGTGTGCTGCAGAATGCAACACAGATGGAAAGTGGAAAAAACGAGAAATTAAAAATGTATTTTCGTTACGCCTGCTCTGGGGAGGCGTGAGGCTTACATAATTTTGTAAATCCAGGCCAGCGTCAAAAACAATGGGTGCAGCTTGGGAACACCCACTGCAACACCCATGGATCAGCTTATTGACGCAGAGTAAGGCAACACAGTGCTTTGCTCTGCCTGGTCTTACGCCATATCTATGAGATCATGCACAGTCACGCAGAGTGGCTTTGTGTCACCTCATAGATATGACTGAGAGGCCTGTTACACCAGAACATCCAAAAAAGTGACGCTTCGATGGCGCAGGCCTCTTGTCAATGAGCCCCTAAGGGCCTGAGTTTGCCGGACGAGTTACTCCGTCACAAACGTGGCGAATATACCCACTGCCTTATTATAAGCGAATTAGATACAATGAGGCTGATTTAGAGTTGGCGGAGAGAGTACTGTTTTACAATGGCGACAGAGTACCCTCTCTATCAAACACAAGATCTGCCCACCCAACATAGAAGCAAGCAGACCTTAAGTATGTCCAATACTAGGCCTGCTCCCAGTTTAGAGTGTGCAACCAGGGAGCTTTTTTTTGGTGCAGTAAAATAAAAATACTCCCCACGCACCATGGGAGAAGACTTCGATGGTGTGGGGATCATTAGTTTTGTATCTTTCAATGCAAACTCCCAGGATTTTGTGTTTGAAAAATATATATAAACTGACCCATTTGCCAAGAAAGTTTTCTCCTCTTGGCATTTGGTTCATTTAGCAGTTTTCACTGCCCCTTACCAGCAGATTTTACCTGACGTAACAGACGATAAAAACTGAACATGTCATTGTCCACTCTAACTAGTGTGGCTGAACACGTGGCCAAAACTCCAACGGTCCTTTCTCTGTAGGGCCGTTGGAGGTGCCTGTAGGCGGCAGAGAAGGTGTAGTTTCCACCATCTACATACTGAAGTATCACCGACTCTAAATGAAGCAGACATAACTTTGCTTTGGAGGAGAGGGTATTCCATCACCATTGCGACTGAGTGCCCTCCCCATCAAAGTCTAAATATGTCCCCAAGTCAGGTCCTGAATTTGATGGTCAAATAGCAACACGTGTGTATCTGTCACTAAGAAGCAGCAGTGAAACCTAATTATTTCTCTTTTTGATGCTTCTATCTCTCTCTTTATGTTCAGATCTCTAATTACCCCAGACTGACCCTAACCAGGGCATCTGTGAAAGAGGAAGTAAATAAAGTCTACAGCCTATCAAGATAGACTTCATGGACTTCCTGCCTCCACCTCCATGCCTTCAGTATTTCCAAATATACAAAAGAGGCCAGCCTCAGCCACCGCTTTTAAATTCATTTTAATGAATTTATAATCCCCATCGTTGTCCAGGATGCAGGGCAGTGTTTACACAGGACCGGGAGTGGACAATCTGCTATTTAAAGATTTGTCTAGGTCCCTGGGAAGCTACTTAGCGAAAAGGACAGCGTGTTTTCATTGTTTTATTTGATGTTAGCAGTTACTTACGAGAAGTGTCTGGCGGGATCGCACACGCCAAGGGTGTGAAAGAAAAATATATTATCCTGGTTACAAAACAGATATAAATAAAGTATGACAGGTAGGGATTTGGAAACAAAACAACAAGACACTACATAGAAATCTTAAAGGTTAAACAGCTTCAGGATCCCCTCTGGCAAAAGAAAGAAGTTGTCCACAATTGAACACCGTATTCACAATATTTCGAGCAAAACGTGGTTTGGGGACCTCAGAATTGCAATTTTTCAATCCTTCAATATCATTTAAC
This sequence comes from Triturus cristatus, assembly GCF_964204655.1. Taxonomy (NCBI): domain Eukaryota; kingdom Metazoa; phylum Chordata; class Amphibia; order Caudata; family Salamandridae; genus Triturus; species Triturus cristatus. The sequence goes on along the minus strand of NC_140592.1, from coordinate 571,521,335 downwards.
TCTACGAGCCTTATGGAGTAATTAAGTGGTTGGCAGAAGTGGGGCACTAGCTAAACAAACAGCAAATGCGCAGTCGGCCAACTTCACAATTTCCAAGCCGCATTAGGTAATGGGGCACTTGCTGAGTTACCTATAGTAGACCATGGGTGAGCTCCATTGTCAGAATCCCTTGACCCGTTGTCCATCAACCAATGGGCCGCTGTTGGGACGGGAATGTTCACTGCATGACCTCCTGCATCAAGTGCTCAAATACATGTGAATCTGGTATTTTGACTTATTTTAGGCCTGTTACATAACAAGGCAAGGTCCAGAACCTGGCTGTCACATGGATGGGTGCACCAACCTCGTCCTCGGTGGTTTGCGTTGTGCCTAGAATTCTGCCTGCCTGCTTGCAATGGAAGGAGTCCTACTGGTCAGGGGGGGAGACTGTACAGGATGAAAAACCAAGCCTGTCGGCTTGGAAACACCCATAGAAATTGGACTGTATTGGCGAACGAAGCCAGGAGCGACCTGTTACATGAGTGGATCTCACTACCTCTCCGTGAGATTCTTGCTTACAACTGCCCCTAAGACTTAACCAAATTCAGTGCAGATGTGTCTGCTGACAGTCCCTTTGGGCAGTGAGCTGGTGCTGTCACTTCTGACGCAGAAGGAAGATGCATCACTGCTGAGTGGAGCCCAGTTGGCCTAGTCATTTGCAAGTATTTGTCGCTGCTTATGGATGCCGGACCAGCCTGGAAACCTTCAACTGTTGAAAAGACATTCTATGATACCAGGAAATACTGTGCTGCAACCACTTATTAACATGGATGCCAACAAGAAGCTGTCATGATGACGGATGGCACAAGCTTGCTTGGTCTTCCACATCACCTGATCTGTTGAATCACTGTAAACACACTGTATGGCTTCAAGTGCGATTGGAATAAATGACTTGCTCACACACGGAATTGAGACTTTCTGCCTAACTAAAATATTGGGTAAGAATTACTGAATGATTTTCACATCTAAACCCAGTATGAGAGAACAGTGACCTAATCTAATCCTGAGGGTTAGAGCACAGAAACACAGCCAGGAACACAACTAAGAATAGACCAACCTAATTGTATTGTGTAGTATTTAGTTTCATTGTGTGCTTAAAATATTAGCTTTTAGAAAAACACCAGCACTAGACTGGATATTAAATGATTGTGCCTGTTAATTATTTGTTGAGTTCTGAGCTCTTGCCCTCCACACTACCTTCCTGAGAAACCTTGGACTGCTCATCCTTGCTACCCTGAAAGTCAAGTGCAAAAAGGGTTGTATTTGGCCCAATTTTTCTAGCCATAGTGTGATGTATGGATTGATTAATTTAGAAATGTATAAAAAATGTGATTACTCCAAAAATGGTTTGCTGACACTAATGAGAGCCTTTACTAAAAAGAAGTGTCTACGGAGTGAATAGGGGAGGAACACGCCTTTTTTTGATGGTCTTGCCCATTTTTCCCACCCAGCTATTTTATCTTCCTCGGGTGAGCCAAGGCAGGGTTGTGCACTCTAATATCCTTGTCTCTGAATTGTGTTATGGCTAAGGTGAAGACAAATTGTCCATACTTTTGGATTAATCAAGTTTATTCATCATGAACAGCCATTATTCTAATGGACAAATTTCTCATTCTGAAGTCATTTTATCCTTGGGCGTGGTTATAGAGGAAAATAAGGCCCTTTCTTCATTCCCTGGCCTAAGTTCCACCTTGTGTATTTCAATTGTGGTTCTGGATGACCTTAACATGCGCCATTTTTTAAAAACTTGCCAAATGTTTCAGGATTCCCCCTATGGAGATGATCTCCAATCGGCTCATTCTTAACACACTGCTCAAGGGGACCAGGTGAATTTATTAATCCAATCCCTGATTCTGGTTCTACGCAGCATTTGGTTAGCTCCTACCTATGTTGGAAGAGAGTCGGCATCAATTGTGGATTACATTTTGATTACTTGCCTCTTCTCAGATGTTTAGTGGATTAATAGACTAAATTGTCAGGTTGGAGTGACCATAGTCCTCCAGGTGCTAGTTTTAAAATTTCAGTGTTAGAGACCCCCACTACCGGCCCTGTCCACTAAACATCTGGCTCCTTCAGACCAAGGTAGATGTCTGAAATGGACCAAAGTGATAACAGAGGATTTTTGTGGTAATCTGTTCAGACAAAGGAGTCATGAGTTGGAATACTGTTTTAACACAATTTAGCCCCAACTGATGTCCAGGTCGCCTTCTCTATATTATGTGCTGGTGTGAGGACTGCACTCTTCACACCTAGCTGAGGCCATACTACTTCCAAGGAAGCTCCTGGTTTAATGAGCCTTGCTCCAAAGCTCACCGCACCTTAATAAAGGCCCTTGACTGTTCTCCTAGGAACAGGGGAGAGAATAAACGCTTATGTGCCATCTATAAGAAGGTTACAAAGGAGAGAAGAGAGTCCCTAAAAGATGATGTCTGGGAACAGGTAATTAGAGCCAGTGACCTTAATGATAGTGCGACCTTTTGTAGAGCCCTTAACCATCCCTTTTTTAGTCACCGAGGCTGCCCCAACCTTGTCTGCACTGATAGGTGAAGCTAAGTGACAAGACAATTTATCTCAAATGTATTAATTTGAAGTAAGGGGAGAGCCTGTAATTCACAATACTGGTGAAAAGGTACTGGGTAACCCCAGCCTTTCTTTTTCGCCCAAAGAAGTTGTGCGCACTATCAAGCGCCTAGCCTGTAATAAGGCTCCTGGTCCTGACGGTGTCCTGGCACACCTTTTTAGGAGCAATGCAAACATCTGGACTCCCTTGTTGTCAAGCATTTTAAATGCTGCTGTGTTAATAGGACCACCTAGCTCATGGTCACATTCCAGCATGGTACCAATTTTCAAAATGGGGACCGGGCTGACCCAATATGTTATAGGCCCATATCTTTGATTGATACTGCTGTTAAGGTTTTGGATCAGGCGGTCTTGGAAAGGTCTCTGTGGGCCAAGGAGAACATCATCATCTCTGACTCACAGTATGGGTTTAGGCCGAGCCTGCATACAATTGACCAAAGTTTGAACCTGCACCTACTTATCCAGAAGTATTTGGTGGCCAAAAAGGTCACTCTTTTCCCGGGTTTTATGGACCTAACATCAGCATTTGACTGGGTGAATTGTTCTAGCTCTGTCAATGTTGCTGTCTCTAGTTGTTGACTCAGCTCTGGTTCCTGTCTTGGGGGACATTCACGTGGCCATGTCTGCATCAGTTAGATTCTGGGAGGATGGCTAATTTACTAAACTCTTCCCCGTCACCCGAGGCATCATGCAGGGGTGCATTTTGGCCCCCTTTTTATTCACCATCTATGTTGATGGTCGAAGGTGTTACTGGAAAATCAATGCGACGTCCCTTGTGCAGGGTCTCACTATCTTCCAGCCCTTCTATATGCAGATGATGCTGTCCTTATTTCAAGGACGGCATTAGGGCTTCAACTGGTACTTGACTCCTTTGCTGACTTTATGAACAGCTTAGACTTTTGATTAATAATATGAAATCTTTTGTTTTGGTCACTGGTGCTAAGCCCACCAAATAGAAACCCATTTCTGCACTAATACAAAGATTTCTCAAGTCCATACTTTCAACAATTTGGGTATTTTCCTTGATGACAGGAACAATTGGGACCCTTTACTTCTTTCAAAAAGGACTCATGTAAGCTCATTCTGTGGGTCAGCAATGGAGTTTAGTGCCAGGGTGTGCAGTAAACCATTAAAGGCCCTGCTTCATATCTCAAATCCAAATATGAATCCGCTACATGCTATGGTAGTGATATTTGGGGGTAGCATTCAGATCGAAGAGAACACGTTTGCTAGGCTCTTACTGGCTGTCCCACAAAGCACTTCAAACTATTCTTTCCATAAGGAATTAGGCCTCAAATATATTTTGGACACTATTAAACTTAGGCCATTGCTACCGTGGATCTCTTTTGGCATTGGAGTGAAGCAATCCTGAAAAGATTGATCATCAGGGAATGCCTTTCCCTAGATAACATTAGAGTAATCCCTTGGTTGACTTTTTTATTTTTAACAAAATGTTATTATTTTCATAAAGCAAAAAACAAAGGACATTAGCTGCCACGACTTCGTATTTCAGAAATGGAGAATGATACGTGTACTGTGGTAGTGCAGGACATCAGAAACAGACAATGATCTATGCACATTAGTACAGAGTAAAACACCTGCAATGCACAAAGTCTGTCATCTGCTCTATACAGTGATGGGTCGTGCAAAAGCGGTCATGTAACTATATTAAGCCACACATGCGAACATTCTAACTACTCTCACAGATTGGAAGGCTTATGTCACTTAGAGATATGGATGGGCCTTTTCACTGCCTCTGTTGCAACTTAACCATCAATCCTAGCCGCGCTTCTTCGGTGGCTAAGGAGTCGTGTCCAACCCTCTCAAAGCCCTTTGGGTTAAAAGCCTGCCTCATTAATTGTAGGTCACTGCCCAAACACGCCCTCGACATACACCAATCCCTAGTTGACAATGACTGGGACCTCATGTTCCTGACCGAGACTTGGTTGCGTGAAGACTCCAACTCGGCAGTGGCCTTAGCCATTCCCCAGGGCTATAGCATAGTTTGTGCTAATAGGAGAGACAACAGACCGGGGGTGGTGTGGCGATTATCCATAAAGATACCTGGGAGGCGCCAACTGCCAATTTTGGTCAGATGGGTAGTATTGAAGGACTCCCCTTCTGCATTAAACTGTCCTCCTCTGCCTCCTTTGCGGGGCTTCTTATCTATAGGCTCTCGGGGACATTAGTACAGAGTAAAACACCTGCAATGCACAAAGTCTGTCATCTGCTCTATACAGTGAGGGGTCGCGCAAAAGCTGTCATGTCACTATATTAAGCCACACATGCGAACATTCTAACTACCCTCACAGATTTGAAGGATGGAATTGGAGCAGCAGATTACTGATATGGATTGGGAAAAGATCCTAAGACACATGCCCGCAGTCTCCCCTAATGCCAGATTCAAATTAATTCTTTTTTTTTTCTGTATAGAGCTTACCTTATGCCTGGTAGGATCAATAGGTTCTATGTGACTGCTGCTGCAGCATGTCCAAGATGAGGGAAATTTGGAGCAGAATTGTTCCATATGGTATGGTCCTGTCCCTCTTTTACAGGGTATTGGGAGGCGGTAGTAGACTGTGTTAATGATATCATACAACGGGAGATACTACTATCCCTTGGCTGGCTTATGTCACTTAGAGATATGGATGGGCCTTTTCACTGCCACTGTTGCAACTTTACCCTCATCCTAGCTGCGCTTCTTCGGTGGCTAAGGAGTCGTGTCCGACCCTGCCAAGGTCTTCAAAGCCCTTTGGGTTAAAAGCCTGCCTCATTGGTTGTAGGTCACTGCCCAAACACACCCTCGACATACACCAATCCCTAGTTGACAATGACTGGGACCTCATGTTCCTGGCCGAGACTTGGTTGTGTGAAGACTCCAACCCGGCAGTGGCCTTAGCCATTCCCCAGGGCTATAGCATAGTTTGTGCTTATAGGAGAGACAACATACCGGGGGGGTGGAGTGGCGATTATCCATAGAGATACCTGGGAGATGTCAACTGACAATTTTGGTCAGATGGGTAGTATTGAAGTATTGCATTAAACTGTCTTCCTCTGCCTCCTTTGCGGGGCTCCTTATCTATAGGCCCCCGGGCTGCTGCCATCGTTCCTCCCCCATTTTTGAAGACTATATCACTCAGGCTAGCACCTAGGCTAGGTGACCATAACCTACATGTGGATAATACCTCTTGTTCACATAGTGCGAATTGTTTTGCTTCGCTTGCTGGTTTTAACCTGACCCAACTGGTCTCTTCTCCAACGCACAAAGTGGGTCATACACTAGACCTCATTTGTTCCAGCCTGCAGATGGTTATAGTGAACACTCCGACCCCAGTGATTTGGTCGGACCATTTTCTGGTCCCCTTCCAGTTACACCTGAAGGTTAAGTCCAGGGTCACCTCGCTTCCTAAGGAAACAAGGAGGAACTGGAGTAGGGTCTTCCCTGAGTCTTTAGCCCCTCTTCTTAAGGACTCCGAGCCCCCCCTTTCAAATAACCCTGATGACAGCATTGTAAACTTGAATGATTGCTTCGTGGATGCCCTGGACAAAATTGCGCCACCGAGGCTTGTCAGCTCTTCCGGAGCAAACCCCTCCGCTCCTTGGTTCACCGAAGACATCAGAGCCAAAAAAAGTGATTGTAAAAGATTGGAGCAGAAGTGGCGAAAATCATATGCATCGGAGGATAAAATGGTTTATAGGGCTGCACTGAAAGAATATCACAACCTTCTCATTAATAAGAGAAGAGATTTCCTGGATGACCGCATTGCCAGTGCTAGCAATTCCTCTAGGGAAATCCTTCACTAACCCCATAGCTCTTATGCACCCTGCTGTTCCTTGATTGGAGCTGTGCAACAGCCTCTCGAACTTCTTTGAGGATAAAATCTCTCAGATCTATGCCTCCTTCCCTGCGGCTCTCTACCCTTGTGAGGAGGATGTCTCTCTTGGCCATAGCCAGAACCAGCCGGTGTTTGCTGAGTTCTCAATGATTCCCGTTGATGCATCACTCGCTGAACTTCAGAAATGCAAATCCGGGTCACCTGGTGATCCCTGGCCAGCTAGACAGTACAGTTTATTGGCACAGTGGCTTAATCCACCCCTCAGTGCCACCTGGAACTCCTCACTAAGGCTTGGGGTTTTTCCATCAGCGTGAAAACATGCGTTCCTACTCCCCATACTGAAGAAACCCAATGCTGACCCTGAAGTCGCCAGTAACTTCAGGCCCATTTCTCAGCCCCACTAAAATTTTTGAGAAATTAGCTCATCAGCAGCTGGCTGCCTTTATTGAATCCAGTGGGCTACTGCATGACTCCCAGTCTGGCTTTCGCCCTGGCTACAGCACTGAATCAGCACTGATTGAGATGGCTGATTCCATTTGCTGGGCGGTGGATGGGGGCTCTGCAACCATGCTGGTACTCCTCGACTTGTCAGCAGCGTTTGACACGGTGTCTCATTCCATCTTGCTTGATCGTCTTCAGCAAATTGGCATCCATGGGATGACGCTGGACATTGCTCTTACCTACATGGCAGAGACCAACAAGTCTTTCTCCACCCTCTCACCTCTGCTGCAAAACCGCTTAGATGGGGGGTGCCTCAGGGCTCGGCCCTAAGCACACTACTCTTTAATATCTATCTGACACCTCTGGCAGAGCTCATTGCTAATATGGGGATCAAGGTGATATCCTATGCGGATGACACCCAACTTAAGTTCTCCTTCAGCGAGGTGTCGTCTTCAGTCTATGACTCCTTCAGAGATAAGACGGAGGTTCTGTTTTACAACCAAGCAGTCCCTCCCCGGCTGACTTGTGGTGGCCTGCAGAACTGAGGGCTGATCCTGTACCTAAGGACTCGGTCAGGAACCTTGAAATCAGATGGGACAAGGACTTATTCCTTTCTGCCCATGTCCGGCAAGTATCTGCGGCCTGCTTTGGCAAGATGAAAACGATTAGAAAACTCATCGACTTCTTGCCAGAGCAATCCTGTAAAACTGTAGTGCATGCATTAGTTACCTCACATCTCGACTACGCCAACGGACTCTACCTAAGCCTGCCTAGCGACGTTGATACGAAGGCTGCAGATAGTGCAAAATGTGGCTGCTAGATTGGTTTGTAAGGTTCCTCTCCGCCAGCATATTTCCCCCCACCTCAGACAACTTCATTGGTTCCTGGTGGCCAAGAGAGTGGAATTCAAGGCCATTACGTTTGCTTTCCGGGCCTACCAGGGCAGAGGCTCTAACTATCTGAGGAAGAGACTTTGCCTTTACCAGCAGGGCAGATCGCTGAGGTCCAACAATAAACGCTACCTCACCATCCCCAGCTTTGCTAAGGCAAGGGTGGGGGGGCAGAACGTTTGAGGTGGGAACCTCCAAATGTTGGAATAACTTGCCTCTTCAACTACGTGTGATGCACCCTGAACAGGAGTTCAAAAAGTCCTTGAAGACCTGGCTGTTCAGGCACAGGGTCTAGCTCTTATCCGGCTCTGTTCTGTTGTTATCGCTAGCGCTGGGACACCTCAGTCGAGGTAGCTGTGCGCTCTACAAATGTCTTTATTATTATTATGTCAAGACTGAATTCATAGCCTTGGGTCACCCAAGTTTGTTTTCCTCTACTGAAAAAATTGTTCAAGCAGATTATACATGGGTTAAACTGAATTTCTTAACTCATATTATTGCTGACAGGGAAGGACTTGATCTACAGAAACCAGTCATTTTTACCCATTGTCTGACAAAAACTATTTCCTCAATTGAGCCGTATCTGATGTGGGTAAACAATGTGTATCACCGTCAGCTTTTAACAAATCCTTTTCTGCCATTGATTAGCTACCCCAAGAGCTGGGCTGCTCATAGTATATTTGGTCCCTGTGAATGTGACAAAACCTCGACACAGACCATTGACCATTCTGTTTTGCACTTTTTATACCCTCCCCAAGAAAACATTTTTAATTCCCATCCTAAAGGCCCTAAAATGTAATCAAGTAAGGCCTGCATGCTGTTTCTTACATGCTTTGAGGTGTTCAAACATGCATGAATGTTGGGTTTTTCTGAAGCAGCTTTGTCAAAGTACAGGAGGCTTGGCCTTAACATGGGCCTTGCTAGGGTGGGTTACCTGAGTATTTTATCTGAAGATGATATTTGTTTGCAATCTTGAGCAGACAGTCTTAACTGTCCATTAGGTTAAGTGGCCATGGTCTAATGTTAATTGCACTGTGGTTATGTACTTTGTACTTTGTCCTTTTCCTTTTTTCTTTGTTGAGGTCTTCTCCGCCATGGAAAATTGTTTTGAACTTGGATTGGAAAGATTTATCTGTTCCCCAGGTTAAATGGCTGCATGCAAATATTTATTGTACTGTGCTCATGCACTTTGTCCATCTTTTTTGTTGAACATTTGAAAATATTCATGTTATGTATTGCTTATTTTATTCACTTTTATGTATCTTTTATGGTTATACCTATTTTAATCGAACAAAGAATTTTGCTTACTTACCATACAGAATTGGCCCCTTATAACAACTTTGGCGGCCCATAGGACCGCCGAACCCGTGGTGGTGATCCGACCACCTCCACACTGCGAGCCTGCCCACAGTATTACAACTGGAGCATTAGGATGGCTACAGGACCAATGTGATTGTCGGGCGTCCAGCATTCCGTGGCAGCCGTGCAGCGATTAGAAGCTGAAGTTTGCTGGAAGTATTTTGTGTTGTCTCGCCACTGACTGTTTCATGTCCGGGCCCGGGGATGCATGCTTGGGGCACATGTAGAGACCCCCTGAATATGCACCACCAGTTCCAGCATGGTGTGGCATGTATGCCACACCGTGCAGGAAGGTTCAGTCGGCACTCTGAGAGCAGCATTCTGCATAGTAGGCTCTTCTTTGAGCCTAACAGACCGCCCGGGGATGCATGCTGGGGGCACATGTAGTGCTCCCCTGGATATGCACCACCAGTTCCTGCATGGTGTGGCATGCATGCCACACCGTGCAGGAAGGTGCAGTTGGCACTCTGAGAGCAGCAGTCTGCATGGTAGGCTCTTCTTTGAGCCTAACAAACCTCCGCTGTCAGACCGCCGTACAACCGCTCGCCAGACCAGGATTAAAGTCCTAAGCAGCACTGCGGCCTTTGCAGCCCTACAGTGGACGGTGCTTTGCACCATCCACTGTAGGACCGCCAAAGTCCTAATAAGGCCCATGGTGTTGTCAATGTGAATGGGATCATTTATTGTTTACTCTGAATTGGTTCATGCACTTGTCTCGGATATACAGGACAAGAGGGTTAGACAGGTGTTTGACGCAGTATTTGAATACCTTGTAGAATGTCTTTTTCTATTGGCCACTTCATTGATAGTACCTGGCTTTTGCAGATGTGATCAGTTGTCTACATGATGCCAATTGGGGGTTCTGCTTCACCCACATTTGCTTTTCTATCTGTAGATAGAGTGTTTGGACTGTGAGGGTGCCGGAGGTTCAAGCCTCCTCTTGCGTACCATAGCTGGATCATGTGTGTTACAAAGATGTATTAATGTAGTTTAAAAGTGTATTTACATCAGGCATGGATGTGGCAGCATGAGAGATGGGTTCGAGCTTTAGGTTAAGAATAGAGAAACCGATCTAGAGGTTTGTTATCCTCATCTGGGTTGATCTCAGTGAATCTTTGGACACTGAGTAGGGTGATGGGGATGGCTAAAAGGACAGTCCCCTTCAAGTGTGTGTGAGGTTTGCATTGGATGGTTGGTGATATTGAGTAGACGATTTTGGGGATTTGGCCTTTAAAGCATGGTGTATATTCATTTATAAAAAAAAAGGGTTATAAAATGCAGCAACATGACAAGTCAGTGTTTTTTTTGGTCGCTAAAGCAAGAAACTTTAATTGCCAGGGCCTGAGTTATGCAACCAATGCACAAATTTTGAGGTATGGACGAGGTTCACAATATATTCTGTGTGTTTCCAGGAGTCTAGTTCAAGAGTAATCATGTAGCTCTAGGTTTATAATTGGATAGCAAAGTAATTACAGTCCTTTTTCACCTTGGAAAAATAAAAATCTCACAAAGTACTTGGAACCAAATATTGAAAAGAGTGCAGCTTAACACAAGGGTCATAAACATATTGATAATGACCTCCACACCATTTTTAATTGAACAGTTTCAATACAGGCGTGCTCAACTTATCATGAACCTGGCAGACTTGGTAATTTTGTATTTTGTATTTTGTATGATGGCGCAAAGGTCCTGCAGTGGCAGACAAAATCTTAACGTTTGATTTTAGGCAGGTCAGTGGTATCATGTATAAAGATAATCCACTAGAATTATGCAAAGAGGAGATCTTGTTTGTGAATCTGCGTCATTCTTAGTGTATTTCACACATGTGAAACTTTCAAAGCTTATTAGTAATATTAATAGATTGCATCCACTTGAGAAGTCTAGTGTTTTGCTTTCGCTTTGAGCAATGTTAAACTGAATTAAAGGTATAAGTAAAAGATCGGCCATCTTTCAAGATTTGGCATAGAATTTTATTACCAAGTTCTGAGTTGTGGTAAAAGAAAATATGCAGTTTCATCTATATTATTTAGGATAGAAATGGGTATTAGAACAACACATGGAAAAAACTATATTGTGATACAAAAATATTGTGTCAAGAATATTGGAAAATCAAAAATACCATCAACAGGAATATTGAAGGTGAAAATAACATTTTTAGTGTTGTTTTTAATTTCATTTTGAAAAATATTGATGTAGAAACCAGTTTTGTATTGTAGTGTGTTTGATTTATATGTTTATTTTTATTTATTTGTGTTTTTAGTACTACAATTTTTAAGCTATAAAATTGTTTAAATTTGTATTTTTAGTTGGGTTAATGTGTATGAATATTTGTTTGAACAAACATTTTTGTAGCGGGTTATTGGGTTTTTAGGTTAAAAAGATGGGGGAGATTTGAAAAAATGATATTTGTAAAAAAAGCAAAATTAAAACATTTAAAGATATGAAAATACATATTTTAGAATTTTTAAATGTAGTTTAATATTCTCACATTTTTAATACACATTAATTTAATAATAATGTAGATATATATTAATGGTATTGATGGAGCATGATTATTTAAGAATAATTTTGCTTGATCAAATTTGCTCATTAAGCGTATTTTAATAAACATAACTAACATAACAGTGTGGAAAATAATAAACGTGGGGATTTTTTATGTAAAGTGTGCAGAGACACGACGCATTTTAGAAATCAAAGCTGCAAATGAAAAGCATGCAGAAAGATTGAAAATGGGTGTTTCAAGAAATGTCTATGACATGAGAGAGAAACTTTATATTGTACTAAGTAATTTGCAATTAGCATTTAGAAAATACGATTATGAAAATGCTTTAAGTAAGATGTTTCTCGCTTATGTTTTCTCTAATCAAGAAGATTCAAAATAGGAAAATTATTGCGGATTTTTTCTTCTTTGAATATTCGAGATCAGACGATGCTTATGAGTTTAATTGACATTATATTTTATTTTCGCATAATGTTTCTTAGGCATTTCTTTATTTCTTTATACTTGATTAATAGAAGTGTGTTTTATTCTCAGAAAAAGTATGATTCAGTGGTATGTTTGTGAAGGTCTCAAACCCTGTTAGTGTTATTTCCTTTCCGATGTAGGCCTCAAAATATTTTATTTATTTTTACATTATTTCAAAAAGTGCTGATTTATTATCTTTGGTCATGTATATCATATCATTATAGTTTCCTTGCTTTGGTTGGAGTATTTCTTTCTATGAATAATTGTGTTGACTATGTTGCAAGCTGATGTGGAAGAGAGCACATGGATATGAATAAATCTCAATGTGTTTCCTATTTCCAAGGTGACATGACATCTTGTGAATAAACAAAGGACTATCTTATTAAAGTTCTGGATGGACTAGGCCTCATGAATCCTACCCAATAGAATTGTGCAAAACTGTGAAAAAGAAACATTTGAGGGTTGTTATTGTGAACATTTTGGGATATAATTGTTTCTGTGGTAAAAAGAACTTAGGGGCTCATTATGATGGCGGGTGGACTTGGTCTACCCACCACCATTGTGGTGTTTGGGACCACCCGCCAAACATGCGGTGGTCCCACCACTGCTATTAGGATGCGCCCACCATACTGGCGGGAGCATCCTGGGCCTTTATCATTGTGGATGGTGCTGCTGGCTGCAGCACCGTCCGCAATGACAAAGGTGCATGCCCTGCATTTCCCTGCACCACGTGGCATGCACCAAGTGCCTGCCACTTGGTGAATGGAACTGCCCCCAGTGCACCCCCCCCAGAGGGGACCCACAACGGGCCCCCAAAGCCAGTCTCTGCCTGTCTTTTTGCCTCAGGATATCCGCCGCAAAAAGACAGGCGAAAAGGGATACTGTAATCCTTACGGTGGTGCCTGCATGGCACCGCCGCAATGTTGCCCTGGTTCCGGGTTCCGAAAGGTGGCCGGAAGAGGACCGCCTTGCGGAACCATGGCAGCCAGACTTTCCGTCCGCTGCGGAACCATTGTGATTCCCACCACCATCCTAATTTGGCTGTGGGAATTTTTTGTATGATGGCGGAAGGACCGCCGGCCCGGTGGTGGCGGTCCTTCTGCCATCATAATGAGCCCCTTAGAGAGAGCCTTTTTGCTGCTGCACTCTCAACGCTACTCTGGCTGGCTATTTTCCTTGCAACTCTGGGCAAGACATGCTGTTGGTCCAAACTTTGACTCCTTCCCTGAATTGAACTATCCTGAATTATCCTTTGCACATTATCGGCTGGTGATATTGCACAAGCTATACCTTTTCGGCAGAAGGGTTAGTTGATTCTGACTTTTGCATACTGTGCATTAGATCTTGAACTTAGGTTCGTATAATCCGGAATTGCTTATTGAAATTGCACTTTCTATCTTTTCTTTATCTGTCTCTCTCTCTCCTCATGCTACTTATTGATTTGATGTATTTACCATGATCTGTATTTTGATGTTGGGATTTTGCCTGTAATTTTGAAATAACAAAAGTACTGACAGTCTAATGTGTTTGTGTATTGACCATTCATATTTGATGATATCGATAAAAGAATTTGATAAGTATACACAGTTTGTCTTTATTGATATATTATTTGATATGATACGTATTTTGATTATTGTTGCTGGTTAGGCATTTTCTTCATTACAGGTCCTCATGAAGTAAATAGCATCCATCTCTAATTATCTGAGTCCCTATTAGCCCTTCTAAAGATCTGTCGGAGGACCTCATAATTTGTAAGTGGTTATCGAGTTTCTATGGGCCCAAACTCTTTGGTATAGTAAATTATCAAAAATTGGTTATGGCATAATGAGAATACTGTGATATGGTTATAAAAAATTACACCGCTTCCGCTCTATCAGTTTTCTGGTAGCAGAGGATGGTTATTGAGACTAAATATACTAGGTAATGAAGAGATGGAATTAAGAGACATTGACTGACTATAAATTCGTACCTTTATGTTCTATGTTGTGGTCCGTTGTTGACCTTAATGGAAGTAACAGGGCTGTTGTTTGCTTAAGATCCCTGGATAAAGCCTAAAAGCAGTCTTAGTGTGGCATACACTAAGTGTGTTCTCTGCTGTTAATGCAGTGCTGTTCAATGGTCGTATTGTTGGTACTTGCACAGGGAATCTTGAAGTGTGAATAGTGGGGATTATTTAGGTAACTTCAGAAAGTGCACCTGGAGAAGTCCTGAAAGTTTTCACTTGAGTGAGGGTAAAATCGTGCTGGTCGAGATTTTGCTGGAAGTAAAAGAATTCTCAGGGTGTATGGTTCTATTGTTTTTCCTTTTAGTGGAACAGACAAGTTGTTTTCATGTTGTTTATTTTGTTAAAGACTTTGTAAAGATGCTAACACTGATTTGTAAAGCGAGGGTCAGTCGCAGGAGGTAAACTGAGGTCACGAGGTGCCTCACTGGTATTGGTCGATTGCTGAAAAGTCATCACTAGGTGCCGCGCTGGTATAGGTGGGTTAGTGTAAGCTGCTCTGGGATTGGTCAGCGTGAATAATTTTGATTGGTAGCAGAGAGTCATATCACGGAAAATAATTGTTGGAGATTTGTTTTACTAATATAGTTTATTTTAGCGTAGAGAATCATGAAGTTATTAAAATTGTTGAAAACATTGTTTAGTAAAGATGACCCGATACCCATTTGAGAAAGAATTCCTGTGGCTCTTGAAGCTTCATTCATGTCATTAGAAAAGGGTTTATCACATATGTACATGGTTAGAAAATTTGATGAAGTATACTGAACGAGATGATGATTTAGCATTTCCAGAGAATGGGACATTTATTCCTAGAATTTTAGAGAATTTAAGGAGACAAATGAATAATTGAGACCTAATCCTAGACCCATGCAGTATGAAGCTCTTGAAGAATGGGAAC
This sequence comes from Triturus cristatus, assembly GCF_964204655.1. NCBI lineage: Eukaryota > Metazoa > Chordata > Amphibia > Caudata > Salamandridae > Triturus > Triturus cristatus. Next base: position 571,506,325 of record NC_140592.1, on the reverse strand, counting down.
AGGAGGCATATAAAAGAGAAAGAGAAAGGTATCAGACTAGAAACAAGAATACTGTGAGTAGATACTCAGAAGCAAAGTGGGATGCTCAGAAGAAAATGTGGAGAAAAGATATAGCTGAAGGAACAAGGATGTTCGCAGTTACGGTAGCTGAGACTAAAGAGGAAGATAAATGTAAAGACAAAAAGAAGACTGTTGAAGAACAAAAATCTAAAAATGCAGAATTTGCTTAGGGAATTGATGACATAAAAGATGAATTTTTAAATGAGTTATTGATAAATAGATCTCCGCCTTATCAGGAGGAACGGAATCCAGTGGAGACAAACTCTTTACCATCTCCCCGTGCCTAACAAAAATGAATGTAACACAACTGGTGCGCGTGTAAAGCGCTCTGATACCTGATACCTTCGGGTCAAGGTTGCGCTATATAAAACTCTGTTAAAAAAAAGAATTTTAAAAAAAAGTACCAACATTCTAATTTGTTTGTCTATTGACCATTCATATTTGATGATATAGATAAAAGATTTGGTAAGTATACAGAGTTTGTCTTTATTGATATTTTATTTCATATGATATGTATTTTGACTATTGTTGCTGGTTAGGCATTTTCTTTAAGACCATGTCCTCATGAAGAAAATAGCATCTGTCTCTTATTATCTAAGTCCCTATTAGCTCTTTCAAAGATCTATCAGAGGACCTCATAATTTGTAAGTGGTTATAGAGTGTCTATGGGCCAAAACTCTTTGGTATAGTAAATTATCGAAATTTGATTATGGCACAATGAGAATACTGTGATATGGTTATAGAATGACACCGCTTCTGCTGGATCAGTATTAAATTTGAAAAAAATAGTATAAAACTTAAAAATATATATAACAAAATTTCTAGTAAAATTAAATATTTAAAAATATTTTTATGTAAAATTTTTACATTTCAAATATTTAGTAGCACATGTTTTACAATTGTAGATTTTTTGGGGTTTTAAAATTGTAAATGTATTTTTTTTATTTTTGTAAATTATACCATTTTTTTGTTTATCTTTTATGATTGCACGTTTTGTATTATGATTGTACTTGCTATTGTATGGTATAACATTTTATGAATGCTGTGAGAAGGTGGCCTGGTATATGCTGTCCACTAATTATCCCAAAGATCCCAGTATTTGGTTCTATTGCTCCTCCCGCTAGCGTTATCAAGCATCCTGACCTTCCTTACATAACAGAGCCATTCTACCCCTTTAGGAGGAGTGGCGAGAATCCAATTTACGCATATCTCGCGTCTGGCTAATAAAATTAACATAAATAATAAGCATTTTTCTTATTTACTTAATACAATAGTGGAATTTTTGTTATCCAAAATGCCAAAAATAATGATAAATGGGCGTACCTCAATATAAGCTATATCAATAATCTTACCCACTTCTTCCCAGAAAGTTTCAAGTTGAGGGCACAAGCAAAACATGTGGATATCATTCGCTCTTAATTCCCCACATTTTGGGCATTTTTTCTCCGCTTGATTATTCATTTTGGATAACTTTTCCGGTGTCCAATATGACCTGTGTAAAGTAAAAAAGTGATTTCTCCTAAGAGGTGCAGAAACTATAAATTGCCATAAAAAGGTGCAGGATACTTGCCAATGATGTTGCAAGTCTTGTGCTGGGAAGGTCTTTTTCCATACCTCGTCTGGGGTAGTAAATTCTTCCTCTCCTGTTTGTATCAAATGCCAATACCACTTCGATATTTCCTTCCTTATTGGGTCACGTTGAATTTCTGTCTCTAGGTGTTCCGTAGTTTCTAAAATTTTCTCTTGATCTTTTGACCAACTCAATAATTAATAATATTTGAATCTAGATATTTTCCTCTGTGTATCTTCAAGTATAGAGTTCCAACTTCGTAAGGTACCAGAATCCAGCAGTTGTTCCTATTTTGTTATTCCTACTTCCCTCAACCCAACTGCTAAAGAATCTTTTAAGCAGTCGGGGGTTCCTGGGGACCTCCATATAGGTGCAAACCGACTGTAGTAGGGAATCTTCCACCTTCTTCTTATTTCGTACCATAACTTATATGCTGAGCACAATACCTTTAATTTAATCTTTTTAAAGTATTTGGGATGTCCAAATTTGTATAGACAATAGTCTTCCTCTGTAGCGGCTTTCCAATAAGAAAAATAGAAAGCATGGGGTCTGAAAAGGATTCTTATGTGTTTAAATTGGAAAGCCCTAAATAAGAGAGTATATCCGGGCTTGCTATGCCCCCTCGGTGTTTTTTCTGGCATAGCTTTTTCCACGATATTCCCACGCCTTTGCAGGCCTATATGAACCCATTAATTTTGCTTTGAATCTTTTTTAACCATTTAGTCTTGAATTCCAGTGGTATTGTATTAAATAAAAAGGTAAACTTTGGAAGAATAGACATTTTAATAACATTCGATCATACCAGAAATGAAAGAGATAAACAACTCCATGATTTTAATAACTTTCTCATTTCCTTAACTTTTAAATTCAAATTTACCTGAGCAATTTCCTCGATATTTTTAAAAACCTCTATTCCCAAGTATTTCATTCTGTTTTTTGTTCCAGCTATTAATGATTCTAAATTCCAGTACGTTATTTCTGTTTTCTGAATATTGACTTGGTAACCTGAAATATCTCCAAAATCAGTTAACAGCTTTGTAATAATGGGAAAGGATTCGTTTAGATCACTTGTATACACCATTAGATCATCGGCGTATAGAGCCACTTTATTGATCCATCCCTTAAATTGAAATGGGACTATTTCCTGGACCTTCTTATCATATTTGCCAAAGGTTCTATATATAGGTTGAAAAGGTAGGGTGATAACGGACAGCCCTGTCTCGTCCCTCTATTGTTTTGAATTGCTTTAGATGGGCTGCCATTTATAAGTATTTTTGCTGCTGGGGCTGTATATATGTTCCCTACTACTCTCGAAAAGTTCCCTCCTAGGCTGTAGTAAGATATAGCTTTCTGCAGAAATGACCAATTCACTCGATCAAACGCTTTAGCAGCGTCAAAAGTAAGAACTGCTAGTGGGATCTTCTCTTGCAATGTCGATAGCTCCAATAAGCTGATGGGTAAGGTCATGTAGTTGTCTCCCCTTATGAACCCTTTTTGGTCGATGTGTATACGTTTGCCTGTGATATTTCCTAATCGTGTGGCTAATTTTTGTATAAAAATCTTGTAATAGTTATTTAAAAGGGATATGGGTCTATATGCCTCACATTTAAGGGGGTCTTTCCCTTGTTTCAGGAGCAGGCTAATAGTTGCATCGTTCCAATATTTAGGGAGCGCAAGTCCTTCCAAATAAATGTTATTGAACAGGTCCACTAGTCTGGGAGTTAATGTTTCTTTTAAAGCTACATAAAACTCATTGGGAATGGCATCTGGGCCTGCTGCTTTCCCTTTATTTGATCTATTTAGCACATTTAACACTTCCTCATTGGTTAATCATGCATTTAATGCTTCAATAACCCCACCCTCTAACTTGGGAGACATGGAATCTCTCAAATAGGAGGCTACTTCATGGTACTAGATCCTCCTCATATAAAGTTTGGAAAAAATCTTCAAAGGCTTCTTCTATTTCCGTCTTATTTTCCACCTTTCCACCCACCAAATCACTATGTATTGCCATCATTTTATTCCTGTTGGAATCAGTTTTAATTTTCCATGCTATGAGTTTCCCACTGTTTTCCCCATATTCATAATTTGACAATCTGCTAGCTTCCCATCTTTTCCTTACCCTTCCCTCCAGATAGTTTGATAGGTCACATTTCTTTTTGGAGATTTCCTCTTTTGCTCTTTCCCGTTCTCTAGTAGAGGTTGTTGTCTCAGAAATATTATACTGATCTAAAATGTCTGATTCTAATTGACTTATTATATGTCTATTCTCCTTATTTCTTTTTGCGGTAAGGCCAATCAGGGTTCCCGTAACAACCGCTTTATAGGCGTCCCACACTACTTGCATGAGAACTTCTCCATTAGCATTAATTTGAAAGTATACTTCTGTTATATCCTTCAGCTTCTCCATAACTTGTTTGTCAGACAAGAGTGTGCGATCCAACGTCCACCTAACCTCCCCCTGAAGGTAACCTTGACTTATTTCTATTTGCACTAGAGAATGATCGGATAGGTGGGCAGGTACATGCTGTACTTTGGTTACACTTTTGCTTAACAATTTATCTATCAAGAAAAAATCGATTCTTGATGCATGACCATATTTTTGATTTTTATTAGTGAATCTATTTTTTCGATCACCTTTACTCTTCCAAATGTTGACTAGACCCAGATCCTCCTTAAATCTGTTCATCCATTCCCTCATTTTAGGAAGATTTAAAGCTCTTCCTGGTGAGTGTCTGTCATTTATTGGATCTAGTAATAAATTAAAATCCCCGCCCAGGATAATTGGAATGGGTATGCTAATTAACTGGGCGTATGAAGACTGTAGGGGAGCTGGGTCGTCCGTATTTGGACCATAGTACCCAACTACAAAAATATATTAATCCTCTAATTTAATTTTAGCAGCTACCCATCTGCCTTTTGAGTCAACATATTCTTCTACAAAAGTTATTTTGAAGGTTTTTTAACAATTAATGCCACTCCCTTAATACAACACGTCGGGTTTGTACCAACGTATTTATCCACCCATTTTTCATATTTTATAATTTTGGGCGATTCAGATTTTAAAAGATGGGTTTCCTGTAATAATATTACATCACATTTTAATAATCTAAGATATTCAAAAATCTTTTGTCGTCTTCTCCTTACTCTCAGCCCATTTACATTCCAGGTTACAATTTTTATTTGACCTTAGTATCAGTCATCTTTGTTTCCTACTCTCTTCCTCACCAACCTTACAGATATTGGCTTGGTTATACAGTTACCGGGATCTTGGCTTCCTTGTATTTTGCATATCGGACAATTCTTTTTTTTAATTTTCTCCCCACTTACTCCCCAACAAAAATAATGTGAACTTGTGCTCAAAAGAAACAATAAAATTGCACCCATCACCCACCCCTGGAGAACACTCCCTGCTATCATTGGACAATACCGGTTGCCCTTTTTGAGCTCCGTCTTTATGAGACTTTATATTATGTCATATCTTATTTGGCCCTATTTTTCCGCTTTAATTTGTTCAAGTAATATTTCTACTTCTTTCGGATCCCTAATGTTGTATGTCTTGTTATTCCACATGATCCTTAGTAGAGCTGGGAACTTCATTTGGACTGTGGCTCCTAGTGTTCTCAATTCTTGCATATGGTTCCTAAGCGCCCACAGTCTATCTAGTGTAGCTTTAGATATGTCAGATCGGATTTTAAAACCGTGATCACCCCTGGAAAAAGTACCTACCTTTAAAGCCTTACTTAAAATGTTTTCTTTCAAAGTGTAGGTTTTAAAATTTATGAGTATTTTCAGAGGGTTTTTCCTTAATTTGTTCTGTCTAAAAGGGTCTCTATGTACTCTTTGAATATCTTTGTCTAGAGTTTTCTCTTCTAGTTCCGGAAAACATTCTTTCAAGAGAGTTCTCACAATTCTTTTTATATTCTGGCCTTCAAAACCTTCCGGAATATTTAATATTCGTATATTATTTATCCTTGAATTATTTTCCAGAGTCTCGATCTTATCTCTAAGCTCTTTTTCATTAGATCTTAGTTTGTCTATGTCACCCTGATAGGTTTTCACCTCTTCCCTGGTTTGCTCTACTTTATTTTCCATTTCTGACACCCGGTCTATTAGGATGCCTTTATCTTTTCCTGATTTTTTTCAGATTTGGCAAAACCCAGTTTCATCTCTGTCATTATTGCCCCCCACAAGTCGCTCGCTCCACCCTGCAATGAAGACTCCAGGCCTTTTCCCTGGTCACTGGAAGGCATATTTTGATATTGATTGTCTTCCATCTCTGCGCCTTCCTCGACATCTGACCTGTTTTCTTCTACATGGTCTTTCGACATGAGAACTTTGAAGCGGTTTGGGGATTCCACACTTTTTTCCCTAGAAAGAAATATTACTTTCTGCTTTTTTTTAACCCCTCTGTTAACGCTCTCTTCCTTGTGTATTGTATTTTTAATTTCCAATTTTTCTTGTACTTTAAAGAAGGAGCGAAGAGAGGGCGTAACTTTTAGATTAGCCCCTTTCCTGGCTTGTTCAAGTTTTGCAGCCTTAACAGCTCTAGTTGATACTACTGCTGTAGTTTTGCCCTTTGTTTTCTGACCCCTTTGTTTCTTATTTGTATGTTTTGTAGTGTCTCCACCTGGGGTAATTACTAATTCTTCCTCTGTTGGAATTTGGCCCGTCTTTCCCAAGGGGTCCAGTGTATAATGTCTGTTCCTCAGGAAGTAAATTGTGCCTTGAGTACCACTTATAGTGGTTTCTTTATTTGTAAGGTCTTTTAGTTCTGATTCACCCTCTTTTATGTAGTCTGAAGCTGGCCCTGCTGCCTGCACTTGTGTCGATTCTTCCTGGAGTAACTTAGTTTTACAGATTGGAACAGCCCCTCTCTTAGCCCTTCCCTGCCTCCTTACCGAATTCATACACGCCGAGTGTCCCAGCTCTTCCTTCTCGTCTTCCTTCCCTTCACAACATCCTCCCGTGTCCATGAACCATGCAAAGCAGCTATTCGGCGGACCTCTGAAGGTGACTCTCGCTGACAATCTCCTTCATGTCTGGAACCCGGCTGCTGCTTCCACCCAAACACCCCAGCTCGGCAGGTAGGAGTGTAGCTTCCCGCAGGGCCCTGTCTCCACCTCCTTTCCGACGTAGCACTGACCTGGAAGCCGCGGGAGCTGGTTTTGAATCTTCGCCGTTCCTCTCATAAAAAAGCCCCCAGGAACAAGTCCAAATGCTCTTTACAATGATCTTTAAAGCTTCCCGACTCAATTACGAGTTTGGATCCTGTCATCTAAGGCTGTAGCGATCATTTTTTGTATGCCTCTAACGGAGCCCGCGGCCGGACCGCCATGTTCTCCCACCCTTCAGGCTTAATCTTGAATGAATGTAAAGCAGTTTGTTTTACCAGAATATCACCTCCTAAATGTCTAAATGAAAGGAGAACCACACAGTGTTTATATAATAAAAATGTATTAATATAACACTCTCTACTAGTCGCTACATGAGACTAGGGCACAAAGCACACAATACTTAATTAAAAGAACATTCGTAAATAGCAAAATACACAGAGGGCTCCAGGGGGAGACAGAACCATATACTAATAAAATGGTATAACAACAACGACTTAACTAGACACAGTGCCTAGAGCATGTAGAATTGCTGAGACCCCAAGGAACCACCCAGAGGAGTGACACAGGGAGCCCACGGAGGACGGTGCTGTGAGGAAACACAGTCGTGTGCTCCGTACAACTCTATGGGAAAGGTGCAGTTGGAAAACTACAAGTTAAGGACACTTCTAAGAAAACTTCGAGCAAACCCTTTGGAACTTATGAGGTTCTAAGGCCAACCCACCAGTGAGTACAGAAGTACCTGTGTTACATATCCCAGAGGAGCCGAGTGCATAGGGTTCAAGTGGTGTCGGAAACCTTCGTTGTTTTCAATGGAGAGCTGCAAAGAAGTCCTTCTACCAGAAGGGTGAAGAATGTCCGGTGGAATCCAAGCCTGGATTCGAGGTGAGAAGAAATTGAAAGCAAAGTGGACAGAGTCTGGGTGACTTCAGGTGACCAGGGGCTCGGTAGTCGAATGCCCACCGATGTTGAGTGCTTCAGGAGTGAAGAAGGATTACTTGACTCTGCAGCCACGGGGACCAGGAGACGTCGACGACAACCAGAGTCTGGAGGTGAACTGTACCACGAAGGTTGTCAAGTGCTGAGGGGTCGGTGTCCGGCTGGAGCACCAACAAGCCTTGGCAAATGCAGCCCAAGCTGTTAAAGGAAACAGGTTACGGTGTGGACCAGCAAGGTCCAGGGAACTCTCCAAGCAATGGAGAGTCAGGGCACATCTGGAGCAACCAGGTAAGCCCAAGAACAAACAAGGTGACTCTCGCCAGGACCCACAGGCCAACAGACCAGGGATCGTGATGAGACCTTAAGCAAGGACACTCGAGGAGTGGAGGCCGGAAATCTTCAGTGCAAATACTGCTTGGGGTTCGGACTACACAGAGTCCAATGCACAAGCTCGGGATGTGTCACTGAGCATATGCAGCTGCAAATGTACGCGGTGCACAGGGGTTTGGGTTGCACAGTCCCCACGAGGAATACTGGTCTCAGAATTACTGAGAGGGCAGATCGACCTCAGGGACCTTCGGGAATCAACCTCCTGTGTTGCTTAAATCTTTGGATTCTGTGGACCCTCCTAGGGGAGGGGCAGGACAGAGGGGTGGCTACACCCAAGTCCATTGTCCAGTTTCATGCCAGAGCAGGAGAAAATGTCTCCCAGAACTGGTTTGAGCTGGACTATGCACAGGGACACCAAATGTGCCCCCAGTGCAGACTTTCTGGCACTCTCAGAGTGCACCCACCCAGCCCCAAACACCTCCCTGTGACAGGATGCCTATTGTCATGCCTTCCTCTGCTCATGCTTGGCTCAGCAGCAGGAGAGCAGAATCGTCTCTGTGGCTGGTAGCGTCCATTTTGTACTGCCCAGGTCAAGAAAGCTGGTACCGGGTAGAATGGTGACCCACGATGTCCCTCTAGGAGGGGAGAATCACACCTCCCACACTAGTTACTGGTGTGGAGGTATGATTCCAAGGTGTTTGACACCAAACACAACATGTTTCTAAGCAGCCGTTTTAAAGTTAGCATTTACCGCGAGGTTATAATGCACTTAAACATATATGTCTGGCTGCATCACAGACAACCCCGGAGAATGGTCTCCGAAGGCTGTAGAGGGGCTCTGCTCATGCAGGGGCACCCTCTCACATAAAACCCAGCACCCTGCCTTCAGGATTGTTAAGGCCTGTCACAGGGGTGATTGAGGCATTTAAGTGTAGTGATTTAGATAGCTATAGTGAACCTATATCTAAAGTAAGTGGTGCAAGCACCAGCTTACACAGTCTGCTGTAGCAGGCTTGTCGTGTCAATTTCAGTGGCCTCTCAGGGGTGGAATAGTAAAAGCTTCAGCCCATGGAAGGCCTCTGGGGTACCTATGCCCGGAAAGCCCTTTTGTACCCACGGGAGAGGGTTAGACAGATTCAGTGGACCCTCCTAGGGAAGGGGCGGGACAGAGGGGTGGCTACACCCATGTCCTTTGTCTAATTTCGTGCCAGAGCAGGAGACAATGGCTCCCAGAACTGGTTTGAGCTGGACTATGCACAGGGACACCAAATGTGGCCCAAGTGCAGACTTTCAGGCACTCTCAGAGTGCACTTACCTAGCCCCAGTACACTAAATCCTGTCTGGGAGGTGGTCAGATCTCCCTGTAAGAGGATGCCTATTGTGCTGCCTTCCTCGGCTCGAGCTTGGCTCAGCAGCAAGAGGGCAGAAATGTGTCTCTGATCGGCAGCATCCATTTTGTGCTGTCCGGGTCGAGAAGGCTGGCACCGGTTAGACCAGTGACCCCACGAAGCTCGCTTCAGAAGGGTGCAATCATACCTCCCACGCCATTTACTGGTGTGGAGGTATGATTCCAAGGTTCTTTATACCAAACCTGATATGTTTCTATGCAGGTGTTTTCAAGATAGCATTTACCGCAAGGTTATAATGCACCTCTATCTATATGTCCGACTGAGTCACAGACAACCCGGAAGAATGGTCTCCGGAGGTTGCAGAGAGGCTCTGCTCATGCAGGGGCACCCTCTCACATAAAACCCAGCACCCTGCCTTCAGGATTGTTAAGGCCTGCTATAGGGGTGACTTATACGTTTTGAGTGTAGTGACCAATAGATATAGTGAACCGATATCTAAAGTAAGTGGTGCAAGCACCATCTTACACAGGCTGCAGTAGCAGACCAAGAGTTCCATTTTGCATGGCCTTTCATGGGTGGCATAATACATTCTTCAGCCCATGGGAGGCCTCTGGGGTACCTATGCCCTGGGTGGATGGTGTACCATATACTAGGGACTGATAAGGATACCCCAGTATCCAATCTGGAGTGTACCTGAAGTACATGCATAGCAATTTAAGGGAGAAAGCAAATAGACTGGGGTCCTGAATAGCCAGATCTCAGTCAGACTAGGCCAAGCAAACATCAGCAAAAAGTAGGGGTAAACGTAAGAAGCAGATACTACTTTCCTACAAATGCTAGTAAATTTTTTGTAAAATATATATGAATTATTAATAGTAATTATCTTTATATATTTTAATATGTATGCACGTATATATATATTTGTAGTTTTGATTAGAGTTTTTTATAGTAAAAAATGTGTTTGAGTATGGAGTATTGATTGTGTATTTTAAATGTTTAATTTGTATTATCTATTTAAAATGTTACATTTGAAGTGGATATTTTAAGTATCACCGTTTTAGTGTCCAACACCTTACCCCAATATGTTTAGATTGGAATGGGAAAAGTAAATGTCACCCCATTAGTGTCCAACACCATTTATACCTGCCAATTCTGTCCCATCTCATCCTGGCCTACACATGACCTGCACACTGGGCATGTACAGTTCACTGGGTGGCGCCATCTTGTTTGTGCATTACATCTAGGTCATCTCAGTTGCCAGCAGTGATCTCCTCGTGACCTGATCCACCTCAGTTGTCAGGGAACGTGCAGCCTTCCTCCACACTTTGGTGTCCCCGGTGGCTCTTGAACAGTGTTTAGGCATAAGACATGGCATCCTTTGGTGAGGTGAAGATCTTGCTCTTCCCCTCTGCCACTATGCGCTTTACGAGCAGGGCATAGCATGGCATACTGGATGTGTTCCGATTATAGATTCTTGTTCACTTGTTGGAACTCCTTACCTGCCGCTTGTACTGCTGCAGTGAACTCCAGATAGAATGCAACGCTATTCCCCTGATATGTTACGGATTGCTTCCCGCGCACCAATCTTAGCACTGTGAAACAATCCCTGTAATTCACTAGTTTAGCAATGATTGGGCACGGAGGCGACCCAGGCGCAGGTCTTGCCATTAGTGATCTATATGCCCTCTCTACTGAGAGGATGTTGGACAAGTGTTCAGCGCCAAAAATCTCATGCAGCATATTTTCAACATAGTGATGCATCCTGCTGGTGTTAGTGGACTCGGGAATTCTGGTGATCAGGAGGTTGTTGAGGCACGAACGTGCCTCCAAACTTCATTTTTTGCCTGTATGACAGCAAGGACCCTCTCCATACGTGAGCATTTTGTGGTAACAGCCTGCAAGCCATCCTCCACTGTGGAAATGTGCTGCTCCGCCTCACCCAATCTAGCACCTGGCTTATCAAGTTTGGTCGCCAGGTGATCCATGCACAGGTTAAGAGCGTTGATTTTACCATCAATGGTTTGCAGGCTCTCTTGCATTGCCAGTAGAGTAGATGCCAGCACTGTGAATCTCTGTGTTGGAGAGTCTTACTCCGAATCTGAGAGCGCATGCTTTAGGGTGTTGGTGGGCCTTTTATTTCAAATGTGAGCCTCACCTGTTGCTTATCTCTTTACTCCATGGCAGTTCAGTCCTATTACCCGCAGTAGGTATTGTTCCGCACTACTCTCCCAGTGTATGTTGAGGTAGTATTGGCCAGGCTTATGAGGCATATAGTGCCTCCTGCTCATTACAACAGTTGAAAGCAGTCCTTCATTGCAGCACGCTTTGTCAGCACTCTAGGCACATGTTATAGTCCATGAGTACAGGGCCCCTGCCACCTGGTGTGACCCAGTGGAGCCCAGCTCCTTCCAATGTATAATTTACTCAGGGACCACCAGTACCGCACGGCACTATCCTGTGTGGAATAGAAATGCCGTGGCCTTCACTTGCACTTGGAGTCCGCAGTAGCGCTTAATATTCAGATGAATGTCACCGGGCTCCTCTTATTGCTTCCGCCTGGTCTACAGCACTCTCAACCACAGCGGTTCCTAATGCTCCCAAAACACCTGAAAAGCCACAGCTCCTCTGCAGGGTGGGCCGGAGTCAGCTCCCACCTCGTTCACGGCTACCTCACTCCAGGCTCCACAGTGTCCTCTCTCACACTTGTCCCACACGGAGCAGGCAGACCCAAAGCGGCCCCACAGACCCCGTTCGCCGATCAGAGCCAGTTCGCTGAGGCAGACGCCCGTCCCATTGCTTTGCAGCTGTGCTCACCTGCCGCTTGCCACATCAAGGCCCCGGTTATGGTTCCCAGGGCCACAAGTCCTGCCGCCACCGCACACAGCCGCAGTGTGCTTTATGGATGCAGGTTCTTCTTTCTTCATGCACCTTACTCCGCACCTGGAAGCATGGTCTCACTGAGACCGATGTTTCCTGCAGAGGCTGCACCCACAGGCTAGCTGCACACCTGCAGCCGCGCCGTCTCACTTCTCACCGTGCGGTTGACTTTTTTTTCGGCCTGTAAGTTGATCTTGTCAGAATTTGTCCTGGTATATGCTGTCCACTAATTAATGTGGGCACCCTGTACCAGTCCAAACGACCATTACGTGATGTATGTGGTCAAAGATGACCTTTAGAAAGTTATCCTAGTGGTAGCTGTGGAGAGCAGCCTTCAGGCTTAATCTTGAGGAATGTAAAGCACCTTGTTTTACCAGAATATCACCTCCTGAATGATTAAATGAAAGAGAGCCACACAGTAGTTATATGAAAGAACATGTATTTATTAATATAACACTCTCTACTATCCTCTACACTAGGATAGAACATACAGCACACAATACGAGATCAATAGAACGTTTGTAAGTAGCACAATACTCAGTGGGCTCCCGGGGGAGACCAAACCATATACTAAAATAGTGGTATAACAATCACAACTTGACTAGACACAGTACCTAGTGCATGTATAATCACTGGGACCCCAAGTAACCACCCAAGGTGATGACACAGGGAACCCACGGAGGACAGGTGCAGTGAGGAAACACGACCGCGTGCCCCGTACAACTCTATGGGAAAGTCGCGGTTGGAAAGTTAAAGTTTAAAGTCCCTTCTAAGAGGACTTCGAGCGCACCCTTTGGAACTTAAGAGTATGAAGAGCCACCCCACCCGTGGATACCGTAGTACCCGAGTTACCTATCCCAGAGGAGCTGGTTGCATAGGTCCGAAGTGGCGTTGGAAACGCCTGTCGTTCTCAATTGAGGGCTGTGAAGAAGTACTGCTGCCGTGAAGGTGAAAAGGGTCAGGTGGAATCCAAGCCTGGATTCTGGAAGAAAGGAACCTGAAAGCAGAGGGGACAGAGTCTGGGTCACTTCAGAGTGACCATGGGCTCGGGAGACGAATGTCCACCGATGTTGGGTGCTTCAGGTGCAAAGAAGGGATGCTTGACTCTGCAGCCACGAGGACCAGGAGACGTTGAGGATGACCAGGAGCCAGATGTGAGCTGTCCCAAGAAGGATGTCGAGTGCTGAGGGGTCGGTGTCTGGCTGGAGTACCAATAGGCCTTGGCAAAAGCAACCCACGCAGGAAGGTCAAACAGGTTACGATGTGGACAAGCAAGGCCCAGGGGACTCACCAAGCAATGGGGAGTCAGGGCACATCTGGAGCAACCCGGAAAGCCCATGAGAAATCAAGATGACCCTCAGGAGGACCCACAGGCTGAATGACCAGGAGTCGCGAGGGGACCTCAAACAAGATTGCAAAGCACCAACCCACGGAGCACTCGGTGCGAGTATGCTGTAGTTCTTTGGTGAAAATACTGCTCAGGGTCAGGACTACACGGAGTCCAATGCGCAAGCTTGGGAATTGCCAACAAGCATATGCAACTGCAAATGGACGCGGTGCACAGGGGTTAGGTTTATGCAGTCCCCACGAGGGATACTGGCCCCTAACTTGGTGAGAGGGCAGATCAACCTCAGGGGCCCTCAAAAACTCACCTCCTGTTTTGCTAAAGCCTTCGGAGTCCGCAGGAGCTGAGGAGCAGCAGACTGGTAGGTTGCGGTTAGGTGCCTGCTAATGTAGGGGAGTGACTCCTTCACTCCAAGGGAGTTTCTTCAGTTGTCTTAAGTGTACCACAGGTCCTGCACGGAGCCTGTATGGAGCAAAGGCACAAACTAAGCTTTGGACAGAAAGGGGGGACAAAGTCGAGCTAAGTCGAGGTGCAGCGAAGTCCAGAGTGTCCAGACGGTCAAAGGTCAGTGGTTTCTTCTTGCAGAATCTTATCCACGTAAAATCTAAAGTCTTACATCCAGGTAAGCCCTTTTGTACCCACAGGAGAGAGTTGGACAGATTCAGTAGACCTCCTAGGGAAGGGGCAGGACAGAGGGGTGGCTACACCCATGTCCTTTGTCTAGTTTCACGCCAGAGCAGGAGCCAATGGCTCCCAGAACTTGTTTGAGCTGGACTATGCACAGGCACACCAAATGTGGCCCAAGTGCAGACTTTCAGACACTCTCAGAGTGCACCCACATAGCCCCAATACACTAGATCCTGTCCACCTCCCTGTGACAGGATACCTATTGTGCTTCCTTCCTCTGCTTGAGCTTTGTGCAGCAGCAAGAGGGAAGAAATGTGTATTTGATCGGCAGCATCCATTTTGTGCCCAGGGGTTCGAGAAGGCTGGCACCGGTTAGACCAGTGACCCCACGAAGCTCACTTCAGAAGGGTGGAATCATACCTCCCACACCATTTACTGGTGTGGAGGTATGATTCCAAGGTTTTTGATACCAAACCTGATATGTTTCTTTACAGGCGTTTTCGAGATAGCATTTACCACAAGGTTATAATGCACCTCTACCTATATGTCTGGCTGAGTCACAGACAACCCGGGAGAATGGTCTCCGAAGGCTGCAGAGAGGCTCTGCTCATGCAGAGGCACCCTCTCATATAAAACCCAGCACCCTGCCTTCAGGATTGTTAAGGCCTGCTATAGGGGTGACTTATAAGTTTTGAGTGTAGTGACCAATAGATATAGTGAACCTATATCTAAAGTAAGTGGTGCAAGCACCATCTTAGGCAGGCTGCAGTAGCAGACCTAGAGTTCCATTTTGCATGGCCTTTCATGGGTGGCATAATACATTCTTCAGCTCATGGGAGGCTTCTGAGGTACCTATGTCCTGGGTACATGTGTACCATATACTAGGGAGTGATAAGGGTACCCCAGTATCCAATCTAGAGTGTACCAAAGTATATGTATGTCAATTTAAGGGAGAAAGCAGACAGACTGGGGTCCTGATTAGCAGGATCCCAATCAGACTAGTCAAAAACAGTGAGACATCAAACAAAAAGTGGGGGTAACCATAAGAAGCAGATCCTACTTTCCTACAGAGCTCATTAAATTTACATCTGAACTGGCCACCCTGCTTAGTGAACAGGCGAGAACAGGTCCCGGCACCTTTATTCATTTGATGCCATGACAGTTAGACATGGATGGCTGTTCCAACATGGGATAAATGGCGGATAGATATATTTAGCTGGCTGAGCTGCACTAAAGCACAGCCAACTTGCTGTGGGCTCTCTAGCACCCCTCAGAATTTGTCATGGTTTGTGAGGACTTTGGTAAATTACTATTTATTTCTTAATATACTTTGGCTATGATTACTAAGTAATCAACTTCTTTTATATTTATCAGGAGTTGAACTGTAAATTGTAACATCTCGTACATTATTTTGATTTGTTTGCTAATTTTAGGGCCAATTTGGCTAAAAGATCTTTCCATTTGTAGTTCTTGTTAGCTTTGTTCTTTTTGTAATGCCTCTATAAATTTGTATAGTGTAGGTTGGGTTCTGCATACTATGGACTGGAAACATACAACAGTGTCTCAGAGGGTATTATTTGTAAGGCGATTTTACGGGGGCACAACTAATTGCTAGGGGCGCTGAAGGGTAAAACAGGGAGACAATAATTTAGAAAGACAAAGATATATTTTTGTATATATTTCTTCATATATTTAAAGACAAGTAAAGTACTGTGTTACATTAAATGACGTAACCTGTGTTATACTGTGCACGAGTAATTTTGACATTTACGGCTCTCTTTCTCTTAAGAATGCGCATTTAAATCACCTTGTATTTATATGCATTTATTGTATGGACATTTCTATGTACGCATCTTGTATTTAATCTGTTCCATTTTGCGCCCCTTGTCCGCTGTGTATACTTCCTCACGTGTCCCTTATGCCGTTCACTATTTCAGGTGCACTTGTGCACAGTATAACACAGGTTACATGTCATTTAATGTAACACAGTGCCCCAAGCAATTAGTTATGCCCCTGTAAAATTGTCTTACAAATAATACCCTCTGAGACACTGTTGTATGTTACACATGTTTGCCCTGGTCTCTGCAGGGTCTCCAGGCTAGCTACTGTAGTTTGTTACTGTATACTATGGACTGGAAGGCATTGTGCCATCCTTCCACTGTGTTTTTTGTTTTGGATTCTTGGTATTCCACCATGGTATTTGGAAGCTGGGTTTGCATTTGTGTCCAGAGCAATGCTGTCTGCCAACCCAAGTGTCTTCCAAATAATCCATTAGGGGACTAAGAGCCGTATTACGAGTATGGTGGTACTTGTGGTGGCAAACCGACCACTGCACACTGTGGGTCCGCTCGCAGTATTCTGAGACAAGACCGCTGGCTTCATGGGATCAAGGATCCCGCTGCTCTTGTAGTCTGAAACCAACCTAAATATGCTGGTGGTGCCACTGTTGGCACTGCCGAGCATATTATTAGTTGTGTTTCCATCGGCTATTTCACGGCAGTGAGACTGCCATGATGGCCCCCATGAGATCTGGGCCTGGGGGTGCATGCGGTGGGGGCACATGTTGTGCCCCTCTGGAATTGCACCCCAGTTCCTGCACAGTGTGGCATGCATGCCACACCCTGCAGGAACATGTTGCAGGGTCTGTCACTGCAGCATCTGCACTTAAGGCTCACCTAGGAGCCTTATACAGCTGCCACCGTGAGACTGCTGCAGCACTGCCCGCCACGGATTGCATTTGTAATCCGGCGGGCAGGCGATTGACGGGCTTGGCAGTCCTCCTGTCGGCGCGGTGATAGAGGGCTGACAAGAGGACCGCCAAACTCATAATAAGGCCTGAAATTTGTCTTCATTTTGGTGGTAGAATGGACATTTTTTTTTTTCATTGTAGTAGTTGGCTACCTGTGTGACAGGGAAATAGGCTAATTCTATCATTTTAAATTTCAAAGGTAAATTTGCTGTTTTTATAATATTCTAAACTTAGTAAAGATTTCTGGAGGTTTCTCCATATACATTGATTAAATTATAGTAACAGGTTTGTAAGACTGTGTGGGGTAATTGTTTAGAATGGTTTGAATCCTGGCTTGCTCAATGTCTATGATTATTTTTGAGTTAGTAGTTATTTATTTGATATGGTTTAATGGGTTTCAGTAAGTGCTGCTTTGTTTGTTCGGTAGTAGGGCATGTATAAAAGGAATAATTGTGTTTTCATTTTCAACATAAATGGTGTATACCTGAGTAAATGGTTTGGCACACATTTTGAACGTCGCATCCATCATCCATGTTTGACATTGGCTACGTTTTACTAAGTTATCTGCTGGAGAGGATATTAGGATTAATTTTCATTATTGAGGCTGTCAAGTAAAAGGAAATGTTTTTCATTATGTGTAATTGTTAAATGTTCTGGTATTTGTATAACTTGTTATCTTCTAAGGGCACATGGGGCATCGCTGGTGGCTTTTTTTGTTTGTGCAATTACATGTTTTAAAGTGGAGATAGGTGTTAGTTGCCCTGTTATGTTTTAGGGGATTTTAGGTAGTATATTTTTTAACAGTTTTGGTTGTGGTTTCCTGGGAGCTAGTGCTTGCCTCTCTTATAGCCTGCAATATCTCCCTTGGTTCTATTTCTGTCACATTTGGAGGTGGTAGAGCTCTCTTACATGAATTACATCATCTTCTGTAGTTACCTTCCCATAGCATGCAGCAAAATAATATAATATTTAGCACATTTCCAGTTTATATTTTCTGATGATGCGCTTTATTTGCTGTAGGTGTAGCCCATGTGATCTAGTAACTGCTTTCCTTTCTGTGAAGTGTGAAGTGATATATTTTGCAACTTCTGTCATGGTATGTGAAAGTAGTGTAATAGTAAAAATATATATAATAATTTTAAGTTTGTACATTTGTTATTTACATTAAAAAAAATATAAAAATATGTAACTGCTTCTATTTTGTATACTTACATGTATGTTCTGTTTAAAAGATTCACACCTTTTTGCAGCATTTCCGTTGGGGGTGTTCTAATGTGGAGCAGGCACTTTCTTTTCTGTTGGTTGAAAAAAAAACATATGTTTCATTTTAAATGTTAATTTGTTGGTAGTTTATAGAGTTTGAGGTTTATTTTTGCTTGCTATTTGGGCAAGTTTTTAGTTGTTTCATTAATTTATGTATACCTACTTTTTTATGTTTTTGCCGGTTAGTGATAGTTGTTATTTTTTGCCAGTTTATTAGCTTTTCACGTTCTAGTTTTTTTCTTTTAGAAAGTCTATGAGATAGAAGTTGGAGAGTGTTTTAATATGTATTTCCTATTTCACGTTAAGTTTAATAACATTTGAGTTTTCATTTAAATATAAGTTTTACTTACTTACCTAGGTACTTGTTTAGACGTATATAGTGTTTAGACGTATATATTACTTCTTTAGTGGTCTAGTGGGAGAATCCAGTAGAGTTTCCTCGTCTAGCAGCGTTTGTCATTTTTGCAGTATTTAGTTGTTTAAATTAGTGCGCCTTGTGCATTGTTGATTTAATTGTCTTATTTTACTGGTTATAGTTGTTCTTAGTTTTATTTCATTGGTTTGTTTAATTTTACAATCATTCACTGAACCCAGGGCGGTGAGGGCTTGACACATGTGCGCACAAGTCGTTGTTCTTGGATAATATTGTTCTCAATTTAAATACCAACTCTCAACTCCCCGTAGCCCACCGCTCACAGTATGTAAGAGGTGGTGAGACGCACACCAGCTTCATCCTGTTCGTCTATGTTTAAACCGATTCACAACTTAATAAGCGTGCAAGCTTGTCCGCGCTCCGCCCCAATGCGCTGCAATAGTGACAAAACACAAGGGGAACCTGTTAGGATTCCACCAAGCTGCACAGCCATATGCTTCAATGAATCAAATGAATTAAATTCATCTCGTTTACTCCTATATTGTTCCAAATTTTCACACTTGCGTTTAATCCTTTTTAGTTTCAATTTTTTCAATCCATTTTACTCATTTCAATTTTGTTACGAAGTTGTTCACACAGACACAGGAGCGCCGTGAAGTTCCAAATGTCACGATTTATTAAAAGTAACCCAATGCATTTTGGGATCACAATCCCTTCGTCAGGGGCATCTAAAATACAAAAATAATTGATTTTACGAGGTGCTAACAGTATTAATGTATTGATGTTAAACTTCTAATTCACTTGGTAATTCATTTTCTATCATTTTACTCTGCAATCTTGCACACTTATTAAGTTGTGAATTGGTTTAAATATGGAAGAACAGGATGAAGCTGGTGTGCGTCTCACCACTTCTTACATTCAATATAACTGCCTCAATTTGTAGAGATGGCACCCTTGATGAATCTAGCAATTACGAACGTTCAAGAAAAGCATGTTGAATGGAAATCATGGGACAAAAGAGCGTTTATTACGATGACCCACAGAGGAGTCCATGTTTCGAATCGAAAAAAGATGCTATCAGCTGTTTGTTGAAATGGCTCCGAAGGAATATGTAACTGTTAATTATGGATACCAATGTTGACTGAAATGTTATATGGACAATGGAGAACTAAATGTGTGGTTTTGTCCATGTTGTTTAAGCAGCTTTTTAAAAAAAAAAAATACGGATTACAACAGTTGATTATATGGACTAGTTGGGTATGGAGCAAGTAACGTTGGTTGAGGGTTGGAGGGCAATGCACTCTGGGACATGTAGTTTGTCTTATTGAACTTGGGTGGAAGGTGACTGAATTTGCTGTTTGAAGTGTTCAGCAGTCTAGTTTTCCTTATAGCTTCAGTTTAGATACACGTGACTAGCCACTAGAGGGAGGGTTTAAAACCGCAAACAGGCATTGAAGAGCTGATGCAGTTTTTCCATTGGAAGGGCTCAGCGTGCTTCGGCACGTAACAAAATGGAATATATGAATTCTGTTCACTAAGGAAATGGGTATCCTGAAAGTTTGGTTGTTTTGTTTTGTAAAAAAAAATAAAAAAAATGAAGAATGTATTACAGCACATGTCATGGTAAGCATAATGATTAATTAAGGTGAAGGTTAAGTCAATTTACCCCTCTGATTCTGACATAAATACTCGTCAATGTTTAGGTTGCTTTGGTTTAAGGGTTACTGCTTAATACTTTGGATTAAGCTTCTTTAAATAGATTTTGTAATGCTGTATTTTTTACTTTCTGATGGCTCATTGGTTTAAAGATTGCAGAGTAAAATGATAGAAAATGAATTACCAGGTGAATTAGAAGTTTAACATCGATACACTAATACTGTTAGCATCTCGTAAAATCAATTATTTTTGTATTTTAGATGCCCTGACGAAGGGATTGTGATCCCGAAATGCATTGGGTTACTTTTAATAAATCGTGACATTTGGAACATCACAGCGCTCCGTTGTCTGTGTGAAAAACTTCGTAACAAAACTGAAATGAGTAAAATGGATTAAAAAAATTGAAACTAAAAAGGATTAAACGCAAGTGAGAAAATTTGGAAAAATATAGGAGTAAACTTGATGAATTTAATTCATTTGATTCATTGAAGCATATGGCTGTGCAGCTTGGTGGAATCCTAACAGGTTCCCCTCGTGTTTTGTCACTATTGCAGCGCATTCGGGCGGAGCGCGGACAAGCTTGCACGCTTATTAAGTTGTGAATCGGTTTAAACATGGACGAACAGGATGAAGCTGGTGTGCGTCTCGCCACCTCTTACATTCAATATAACTGCCTCAATTTGTTGAGATGGCACCCTTGATGAATCTAGTAATTACAAACGTTTACGAAAGCATGTTGAATGGAAATCATGGGACAAAAGAGCGTTTATTACGATGACCCACACAGGAGTCCGTGTTTTGGATTGAAAAAAGATGCTATAAGCTGTTTCCTGAAATGACTCCGAAGGAATATGTAACTGTTAATTATGGATACCAATGTTGACTGAAATATTATATGGACATTGGAGAACTAAATGTGTGGTTTTTATCCATGTTGTTTAAGCAGCTTTTAAAAAAAAACATACAGATTACAACAGTTGATCATATGAACTATTTGGGTATGGATCAAGTAACGTTGGTTGAGGGTTGGAGGGCAATGCACTCTGGGACATGTAGTTTGTCTAAATGAACTTGGGGTGGAAGGTGACTGAATTTGCTGTTTGAAGTGTTCAGCAGTCTAGTTTTCCTTATAGCTTCAGTATAGATGCACGTGACTAGCCACTAGAGGGAGGGTTTAAAACCGCGAACAGACATTGAAGAGCTGATGCAGTTTTTCCATTGGAAGGGCTCAGCGTGCTTCGGCACGTAACAAAATGGAATATATGAATTCTGTTCACTAAGGAAATGGGTATCCTGAAAGTTTGGTTGTTTTGTTTTGTAAAGAAAAATAAAAAAAATGAAGAATGTATTACAGCACATGTCATGGTAAGCATAATGATTAATTAAGGTGAAGGTGAAGTCGATTTACCCCACTGATTCTGACATAAATACGCGTCAATGTTTAGGTTGCTTTGGTTGAAGGGTTACTGCTTAATACTTTGGATTAAGCTTCTTTAAATAGATTTTGTAATGCTGTATTTTTTACTTTCTGATGGCTCATTGGTTTAAAGATTGCAGAGTAAAATGATAGAAAATGAATTACCAGGTGAATTAGAAGTTTAACATCGATACACTAATACTGTTAGCATCTCGTAAAATCAATTATTTTTGTATTTTAGATGCCCTGACGAAGGGGTTGTGATCCCGAAATGCATTGGGTTACTTTTAATAAATCGTGACATTTGGAACTTCACAGCGCTCCCGTGTCTGTGTGAAAAACTTCGTAACAAAACTGAAATGAGTTAAATGGATTGAAAAAATTTAAACTAAAAAGGATTAAACGCAAGTGTGAAAATTTGGAAAAATATAGGAGTAAACTAGATGAATTTAATTCATTTGATTCATTGAAGCATATGGCTGTGCAACTTGGTAGAATCCTAACAGGTTACCCTCGTGTTTTGCCACTATTGCAGCACATTGGGGCGGAGCGCGGACAAGCTTGCACGCTTATTAAGTTGTGAATCGGTTTAAACATGGACGAACAGGATGAAGCTGGTGTGCGTCTCGCCACCTCTTACATTCAATATAACTGCCTGAATTTGTTGAGATGGCACCCTTGATGAATCTAGTAATTACGAACGTTTACGAAAGCATGTTGAATGGAAATCATGGGACAAAAGAGCGTTTATTACGATGACCCACACAGGAGTCCGTGTTTTGGATTGAAAATAGATGCTATCAGCTGTTTCCTGAAATGGCTCCGAAGGAATATGTAACTGTTAATTATGGATACCAATGTTGACTGAAATATTATATGGACATTGGAGAACTAAATGTGTGGTTTTTATCCATGTTGTTTAAGCAGCTTTTTAAAAAAAACATACAGATTACAACAGTTGATCATATGAACTATTTGGGTATGGAGCAAGTAACGTTGGTTGAGGGTTGGAGGGCAATGCACTCTGGGACATGTAGTTTGTCTTAATGAACTTGGGGTGGAAGGTGACTGAATTTGCTGTTTGAAGTGTTCAGCAGTCTAGTTTTCCTTATAGCTTCAGTATAGATACACGTGACTAGCCGCTAGAGGGAGGGTTTATAACCGCGAACAGGCATTGAGGAGCTGATGCAGTTTTTCCATTGGAAGGGCTCAGCGTGCTTCGGCACGTAACAAAATGGAATATATGAATTCTGTTCACTAAGGAAATGGGTATCCCGAAAGTTTGGTTGTTTTGTTTTTAATTTTTTTTTTTTTAAATGAAGAATGTATTACAGCACATGTCATGGTATGCATAATGATTAATTAAGGTGAAGGTTAAGTCGATTTACCCCACTGATTCTGACATAAATACTCGTCAAAGTTTAGGTTGCTTTGGTTGAAGGGTTACTGCTTAATACTTTGGATTAAGCTTCTTTAAATAGATTTTGTAATGCTGTATTATTTTTTACTTTCTGATGGCTCATTGGTTTAAAGATTGCAGAGTAAAATGATAGAAAATGAATTACCAGGTGAATTAGAAGTTTAACATCGATACACTAATACTGTTAGCATCTTGTAAAATCAATTATTTTTGTATTTTAGATGCCCCTGACAAAGGGATTGTGATCCCGAAATGCATTGGGTTACTTTTGATAAATCGTGACATTTGGAACTTCACGGCTCTCCTGTGTCTGTGTGAACAACTTCGTAACAAAACTGAAATGAGTAAAATGGATTGAAAAAATTCAAACTAAAAAGGATTAAATGCAAGCGTGACAATTTGGAAAAATATAGGAGTAAACAAGTTGAATTTAATTCATTTGATTCATTGAAGCATATGGCTGTGAAGCTTGGTGGAATCCTATGTCGTGACCGTGTTGGGGAGGACACGGTGTGGTGCCACTAACCTGGCTAGAAGGCAGCAGGAACGGTGGTTGATGCAGATTCCCTACTTCCCGAGGGCGCGTCGTGCCCCAGAGAGAGTTACACTGCTCTATGAACAGACGGCCCCCTGGGAAAGGAGGGAGGAGCACGGGATTCTGTGGGGTAGGGACGATTCAGGAATCGGCAGGCCTGTCGCATGGGCGTTTTGCACCAACTGAAAAAGACAGAATAAACGGTGAGTACGCGTCACAGAGTCTTTCCTGCAGAACAAATACGCTTGTGGCATTGGAAGGCAATCCCCCCCTTCCCTACCTTAAAGGGATGTGGTGTACTCCGATAATCCCCCTAATAACGGTGGGCACCTAGGTAGAAGCGTCCCCCTTTGTTTGTGGCAAGCGCTGTCTCTCTCGCTGTTTCCTCACAGCGATAACGCGCAGCTCAAGAGTACTGCCGATGGGGTTTCCGAATCGGGGAAGCTCTGGGGGAAAGCACGAGAAAGCGGGTCCAATACCCGTGCACTGGCCTAAGTACCTAGAAAAACGGGTAACCCTGATAAGTCAGGGAAAGTACATGAAGAGGTTCTCGCACGAGCGAGTGGCCCCTGTGGAGCAGCTTGGGAGGCTTGGTCAAAGTACCGTTGAAGACACCCGACCTCCGGCGGGGACACACCTTCCGCCTGGTGTCTTACCTTCACACGGCAAGTAGGTTCCGGGAGCCGATCCAAAGGCTCGGATAGTGAAGCTAGAAGCACGCCCGACCTCCGGCGGGGAACACCGTCCGCCTGGCGTGAGCGGGGAACTAGAACTGGAACGATTGTCAAGCCCCGTTTCGCGGCATGGGCGGGGCTATATAGCCTCCCAATCAGGAGGCTAGCTGGTTCTAGTGCTCCGAGACGGCCGAGAAGGGCGTCCTGGGATATGTAGTGTATTTGTGGCCCGGGGATGATGGCGTTGTGTAACGAAGGTCGTGACAGAACCCCCCCTTGAGGACCGCCGTCTCGGCGGTTGGCCAGGTTTTCCTGGATATTTTGTATGGAATTTCCTGATTAGTCTAGGGCAGTTCAAGTTTGAAAGAGGTTCCCAGGTTCGATCTTCCACCCCGTATCCTTTCCAATCTACGAGATACTGTACCCTTCCTCTCACTGTTCTGGAGTCTAGGAGCTCTCGCACTTCATATTCCGCTTGTCCTTCGATGTCTACAGGAGGGGGATGTACGGGTAGGCGCATATCTTCTGGACAGGGCTTTACTAAGGAAACATGGAATACTGGGTGGATGTTCCAGGAAGGGGGAAGAGTCAGACGTATGGCTACAGGATTTATCACACGTTCAATGGTATACGGGCCTATGTATTTTGGACCTAGTTTACTGACCCCCTTTAGACGTAGGTGTTTTGTGGCTAACCATACCTTGTCTCCAATCTTGTAGCTAGGTTCTTGGTTTCTTTTTTTGTCAGCATATAGTTTGTGCGTGGCTTGTGCCTCTTTTAGTTGTTGTTTCGCTTCTTTCAGCACTTGTCGGAGATGAGCGTGGTGTTCTTGTATGGTGGGGTGCTTGGTCTCAGCAGGCCAGTCGAACGGAAGCATGTTAGGATGGTACCCATGTAGGCATAAAAACGGGGAACATCCAAGGGTAGTATGATCTGCGTTGTTGTAAGTAAATTCGGCTATCCAGAGTAACGGGAACCAATCCATAGCGTTTTGCAGGAGAAAGCAGCGCAGATACTGTTCAAGAGTCTGGTTAAGACGTTCCGTATTACCATCGGTTTGGGGATGATAACTGGTTGAGAGTCTTGTGTCCACTCCCATGGTGGTGCATAAGGCCTTCCAAAACCGGGATGTAAATTGGGAGCCCCTGTCGGTGATGAGTACCCTTGGTAGTCCATGAGCCTTCACCACATGTTGGAGAAAGGCGAATGCTAGTTCGGCAGACGTAGGCAAGCTCTTTAGGGGAATAAAGTGTCCCATCTTGGTGAGGTGATCGACTACCACCAAAACGGTGGTGTAGCCTTCACATGGGGGCATCTCCACTATGAAGTCCATCGACACCGTGTGCCACGGGCTTGCGGGTATTGGAATAGGACGAAGCAATCCTGTCGGTTTCGTATGGCTGGTCTTGCTCTGGGCGCAAATTGAGCAGTTCCTGATGTATTTCTTGATATCGTTTTTCATGGTAGGCCACCAAAAGGAACGCTCTATGTTTGCGATGGTTTTATTCTCTCCTAGGTGTCCTCCTACTGTTGTATCATGGGCCCAGGTCTGTATTTGTTCCTGATGGGCTTTTTCTGGGAGGTATAATCTCTGGTCGTGGTACAGAAGACCGTGGAGAGCGGTTCGAATCTCAGGGTGTTCGGAGATCCAGCCTTGCTGATTGAGATGTGTGTGGGTTTCTTTTAGTTCTGTCAGAAAGGTTTCCGAGAAGGTGGTAGCTAGAGACTGTGGTTGAAAAACTTCCCCCGAGAGGATGGGAGGACTATCACTGACCCCGTCAGGTGAGTCATCTGGTGGAAATGGAAGGCGTGACAGGGCATCAGCTTTTCCATTTTGGGCTCCCGGTCGGTATTTTATAACAAAGTCATAATCCGAAAAAAACAAGGACCATCGGAGCTGTCTGGGCGTGAGTGCTTTAGCAGACTTCAGGGACAGCAGGTTTCGATGATCGGTGTAGATCTCTACGGTGTGACTGGCCCCTTGAAGGTAGTGTCGCCATTCTTCAAAGGCTCGTTTGATGGCGAGGAGTTCTTTGTCAGTGATTGAGTAATTAATCTCACTGGGACTCAGTTTTTTGGAGTAATAGGCCACCGGATGTATTTGGCCTGTGTCAGGGTGTCTTTGAGAGAGGATTCCTCCTAAAGCAAATTGTGATGCATCCGTCTCCAGTATATACGGCAGACTAGGATCGGGGTGCCGTAAAATGGGAGCGTGGGTGAAACGGTTCTTCAGTTCCTGAAACGCTTGTTCTGCTTCGGAATCCCATACAAAGGAGGTGTTCTTTCGGAGTAGCCGCGTGATGGGATGGATAATTCGTGAGAAGTCCTTGATGAAGCGTCTATAGTAATTGGCAAAGCCAAGGAAGCTTTGAATTGTCTTGACATTCCTGGGGGCCTTCCAGAGAGTGATGGCTTCTACCTTTCCTGCGTCCATCTGAAATCCCTGGGCATTAATGACGTATCCCAGAAACGCTATTTCGGTCACATGAAAAAGACACTTCTCCAATTTAGCGTACAGGGAATGCAATCGGAGTCTGTCTAGCACGGTTTTAACATGTACCACATGTTCCTGGAGGGTTTCGGAGTATATGAGGATATCGTCTATATAGACTATGCAGATGGTGTCTAGCAACCCCCGCAGTACTTCGTCCATGAAGAATTGGAAAGCGGCGGGGGCGTTGCATAGTCCAAAAGGCATGACTTGATACTCATACAGCCCAAATTTGGTCCTGAAAGCCGTCTTCCACTCGTCCCCAGCTTGAACTCAAACCAGGTGGTATGCCCCTCGTAGGTCTAATTTCGTGAAAACACGTGCTCCTTTCAATTGGTCCAATAGGACGGGAATGAGGGGCAGAGGGTAACGATTCTTTACTGTTATTTTATTTAGGGCTCTGTAGTCAATGCAAGTCCGTAATTCGTCACAGTCCTTCTTCGATATATAAAAAAAAGGGGCGACGATGCTGGAGACGAGGAATGCCGGATGAATCCAGAAGCTAGGTTCTCATCCAGATAAGTTTTCAAGTATCGAGTTTCCGGCTCGGTTAGGGCATACACCCTACTACATGGTATATTGGCTCCGGGAAGCAGGTCTATCCGGCAATCGTACGACCGGTGTGGGGGTAAACGCGTGGCTCTTTCTTTGTCAAAGACGGAGAGATATTCCTGGTACGTTATCGGCAGTACTGTAGCACAACAGTAATTCGCCTCCTCACATCCTTCTGCCAGCATCCCGGCCGCGGTTCTATTCTCTTCCTCAGTGGGTTCGGATTTCTGGAGGCAATGTTCTCTGCAGTAATCTGAAGTAAGAGAAACGGATCTTTCCGCCCATCTGATAACTGGGTCGTGCAGGGTGAGCCATGGCATCCCCAGGATGAGGCGGAAGTGAGGGGCATCGATGAGATCGAATTGCAATGTTTCGTGGTGATTCCTACCCACCTGCATGGGGAGAGGAACCGTGCAATATCGTACGGGTCCAGAGGTAAGTGGTTTCCCATCCACTGCCTTGACCATTTCTGGAGTCTCTTTTCTGACGTACGACACTCTGAGGGAACTTGCATAGCGTTGGTTGATGAAGTTCCCGGTGGCACCTGAATCCAGGAGTGCAGCCACCTCCACGGTAGTGGTGGGTCCGGTCCGTAGCAGAACGCACACATTCATATCTGCTACCGAAGGTTGGATGGTGTTAGCAAGGGAAGCCGAGACCTTTTCTATCTCTTGACCCAAGGCAGTGGTCTCCTGCGGTCTTGGGCGCTCTAGTTTTCCGAAACAGGGAGGAGAGCTGCAGCTTGTTTTAGGGAAGGGTTTGGTCTCTCTGAAGCGTTGGCTCTTGCTCGGCACTCTCGGATAAAGTGGCCGCTCTTCCCACAGTATAAACAGAGTTTTTGCTGTCGACGTTTTTCTTTTTCTTCGAGCGTTAGCGGTCCTCGCAGTCCTCCAAGTTGCATGGGTTCCGTTCCATCGGTTGGTCTTGCAGGGAGATCCAATAAGGCCTTCGTGCGTATTGGGGGTAAACGTACCTCGTTTCTCCCTTTCTCATTTTTTCGTTCTAGTAAACGATGGTCCAATTGGACCGTGAGTTCTATCAGTTCCTCGCAAGTGTTGGGCAACTGAACAACTTGAGACAGTACGTCCTTTAATTCGCCCCTTAAGCCTTGAAAGAATAACGTTGTTCTTTTTTCTGGGGGCCACTCTGTTTCTACCATGAGGCGATTGAAGGACGTGATATACGTCAGCAAGTCTTGGGATCCCTGCCGGAGAGTCAGGAGTTCTCGGTCTAGCGACATCATGTGGGATTTTCGGTCGAACAACTTTCTCATTTCTGTACAAAAGTCTTGAAAGTTGTGAAGCACGGGGTCGTTGCGTGCCATCAGAGGAATGGTCCAACTAGCGGCATTCCCGCTCATGTAAGACATCATAAATGAGGTTTTCGCCTCGTCATCACGGAAGATGGCTGGTTTGCATAAAAAGTGGAGTCTACTTTGGTTCAGAAATACCTCGAATTTCTTTGGATCCCCGAAGAATCTCTCTGGTGGAGCAAGAGGAATACTTTGCGTTTGTAAGACATGGACGGTGGGGACGGAGCCGTCTTGGGGAGTTGTTGAAGAGGGCATGGAAAAGGTCCCTAGTCCTTGTGCCCCACCCCCGATGCTGGTGAGGTGGTAGAGAGCGGAGGAGGAAGCGTCCAGTCTTTAATATAGGACCCT
Source organism: Triturus cristatus (assembly GCF_964204655.1). Lineage (NCBI taxonomy): Eukaryota > Metazoa > Chordata > Amphibia > Caudata > Salamandridae > Triturus > Triturus cristatus. Next base: position 571,477,324 of record NC_140592.1, on the reverse strand, counting down.
TTTCCTTTGTCTTGGCGGGAAATACAGGCGACCTCCCTACGGAGCGTTCCCAGCTCTTTTCTTAATTCTTGGTTTTCCAACCGTGATGTGTGCACTTCTTGCTGCAGTGCCGCCAGGCCCTCGAGCAAGGAGGTCATAGGCATATTGGAATCCATCGTCCGGGCTGCCTAAACAACGTGGGCTTGACAATCTGTCGTGACCGTGTTGGGGAGGAAACGGTGTGGTGCCACTAACCTGGCTAGAAGGCAGCAGGAATGGTGGTTGATGCAGATTCCCTACTTCCCGAGGGCGCGTCGTGCCCCAGAGAGAGTTACACTGCTCTATGAACAGACGTCCCCCCGGGAAAGGAGGGAGGAACACGGGATTCTGTGGGGTAGGGACGATTCAGGAATCGGCAGGCCTGTCGCACGTGCGTTTTACACCAACTGAAAAAAACAGAATGAACGGTGAGTAAGCGTCACAGAGTCTTTCCTGCAGAACAAATACGCTTGTGGCATTGGAAGGCAATCCCCCCCTTCTCTACCTTAAAGGGATGTGGTGTACTCCGATAATCCCCCTAATAACGGTGGCCACCTAGGTAGAAGCGTCCCCCTTTGTTTGTGGCAAGCGCTGTCTCTCTCGCTGTTTCCTCACAGCGATAACGCGCAGCTCAAGAGTACTGCCGATGGGGTTTCCGAATCGGGGAAGCTCTGGGGGAAAGCACGAGAAAGCGGGTCCAATACCCGTGCACTGGCCTAAGTACCTAGAAAAACGGGTAACCCTGATAAGTCAGGGAAAGTACATGAAGAGGTTCTCGCACAAGCGAGTGGCCCCTGTGGAGCAGCTTGGGAGGCTTGGTCAAAGTACCGTTGAAGACACCCGACCTCCGGCGGGGACACACCTTCCGCCTGGTGTCTTACCTTCACACGGCAAGTAGGTTCCGGGAGCCGATCCAAAGGCTCGGATAGTGAAGCTAGAAGCACGCCCGACCTCCGGCGGGGAACACCGTCAGCCTGGCGTGAGCGGGGAACTAGAACTGGAATGATTGTCAAGCCCCGTTTCGCGGCATGGGCGGGGCTATATAGCCTCCCAATCAGGAGGCTAGCTGGTTCTGGTGCTCCGAGACGGCCGAGAAGGGCGTCCTGGGATCTGTAGTGTATTCGTGGCCCGGGGATGATGGCGTTGTGTAACGAAGGTCGTGACATCCTAACAGGTTCCCCTCGTGTTTTGTCACTATTGCAGCGCATTGGGGCGGAGCGCGGACAAGCTTGCACGCTTATTAAGTTGTGAATCGGTTTAAACATGGACGAACAGGATGAAGCTGGTGTGCGTCTCGCCACCTCTTACATTCAATATAACTGCCTCAATTTGTTGAGATGGCACCCTTGATGAATCTAGTAATTACGAATATTTAAGAAAGCATGTTGAATGGAAATCATGGGACAAAAGAGCGTTTATTACGATGACCCACACAGGAGTCCATGTTTCGGATTGGAAAAAGATGCTATCAGTTGTTTCTCCATAGGAATATGTAACTGTTAATTATGGATACCAATGTTGACTGAAATATTATATGGACATCGAAGAACTAAACGTGTGTTTTTTGTCCATGTTGTTTAAGCAGCTTTTTAAAAAAAATACAGATTACAACAGTTGATTATATGGACTATTTGGGTATGGAGCAAGTAACTTTGGTTGAGGGTTGGAGGGCAATGCACTCTGGGACATGTAGTTTGTCTTAATGACCTTGGGGTGGAAGGTGACTGAATTCGCTGTTTGAAGTGTTCAGCAGTCTAGTTTTCCTTATAGCTTCAGTATAGATGCACGTGACTAGCCACTAGAGGGAGGGTTTAAAATCACGAACAGGCATTGAAGAGCTGATGCAGTTTTTCCATCGGAAGGGCTCAGCGTGCTTCGGCACGTAACAAAATGGAATATATGAATTCTGTTCACTAAGGAAACGGGTATCACGAAAGTTTGGTTGTTTTGTTTTAAAAAAAAAATGAAGAATGTATTACAGCACATGTCATGGTAAGCATAATGATTAATTAAGGTGAAGGTTAAGTCGATTTACCCCACTGATTCAGAAATAAATACTCGTCAAAATTTAGGTTGCTTTGGTTGAAGGGTTACTGCTTAATACTTTGGATTAAGCTTCTTTTAATAGATTTTGTAATGCTGTATTTTTTTACTCTCTGATGGCTCATTGGTTTAAAGATTGCAGAGTAAAATGATAGAAAATGAATTACCAGGTGAATTAGAAGTTTAACATCGAAACATTAATACTGTTAGCATCTCGTAAAATCAATTATTTTTGTATTTTAGATGTCCCTGACGAAGGGATTGTGAACCCGAAATGCATTGGGTTACTTTTAATAAATCGTGACATTTGGAACTTCATGGCGCTCCTGTGTCTGTGTGAACAACTTCGTAACAAAACGGAAATGAGTAAAATGGATTGAAAAAATTCAAACTAAAAAGGATTAAACGCAAGTGTGAAAATTTGGAAAAATATAGGAGTAAACAAGATGAATTTAATTCATTTGATTCATTGAAGCATATGGCTGTGCAGCTTGGTGGAATCCTAACAGGTTCCCCTCGTGTTTTGTCACTATTGCAGCGCATTGGGGCGGAGCGCGGACAAGTTTGCACGCTTATTAAGTTGTCAATCGGTTTAAACATGGACGAACAGGATGAAGCAGGTGTGCGTCTCACCACCTCTTACATTCAATATAACTGCCTCAATTTGTTGAGATGGCACCCTTGTTGAATCTAGTAATTCCGAACGTTTAAGAAAGCATGTTGAATGGAAATCATGGGACAAAAGAGCGTTTATTACGATGACCCACACAGGAGTCCGTGTTTCGGATTGGAAAAAGATGCTATCAGCTGTTTCTTGAAATGGCTCCGAAGGAATAAGTAACTGTTAATTATGGATACCAATGTTGACTGAAATATTATATGGACAAAGGAGAACTAAATGTGTGGTTTTTGTCCATGTTGTTTAAGCAGCTTTTTAAAAAAAAATACAGATTACAACAGTTGATTATATGGACTATCTGGGTATGGAGCAAGTAACGTTGGTTTAGGGTTGGAGGGGAATGCACTCTGGGACATGTAGTTTGTCTTAATGAACTTGGGGTGGAAGGTGACTGAATTCGCTGTTTGAAGTGTTCAGCAGTCTAGTTTTCCTTGTAGCTTCAGTATAGATACACGTGACTAGCCACTAGAGGAAGGGTTTAAAACCGCGAACAGGCATTGAAGAGCTGATGCAGCTTTTCCATCGGAAGGGCTCAGCGTGCTTCGGCACGTAACAAAATGGAATATATGAATTCTGTTCACTAAGGAAATGGGTATCCCGAAAGTTTGGTTGTTTTGTTTAAAAGAAAAAAAAAATGAAGAATGTATTACAGCACATGTCCATGGTAAGCATAATGATTAATTAAGGTGAAGGTTAAGTCGATTTCCCCCTCTGATTCAGACATATACTCGTCAAAGTTTAGGTTGCTTTGGTTGAAGGGTTACTGCTTAATACTTTGGATTAAGCTTCTTTAAATAGATTTTGTAATGCTGTATTTTTTTACTTTCTGATGGCTCATTGGTTTAAAGATTGCAGAGTAAAATGATAGAAAATGAATTACCAGGTGAATTAGAAGTTTAACATCGATACACTAATACTGTTAGCATCTCGTAAAATCAATTATTTTTGTATTTTAGATGCCCCTGACAATGGGAAGAAAACTTGCATTTGTCATCTTTTTGTATGATGCACATATTAATAATAAATTCTGAAAGAAAGGTAGAGAAACTGAAGATTCAGATAGCCGAGCTAGAGAAGGAGATTAGGTAGATGAATTTAATGGAATTAACATACAAAAATTATGCTCTGTTAAGGAAGTCATTAACAAACACCAGTTACAAATAAAAGAGAAAAAACTAAGTAAGAGCAGGAGAAATGAGCAAGACTATAACCAAGGAAGAGTGTTTACTTTCGGTAGAGGCTTTGATGATGTACAGAAACCCAAGATGTCTGGGGCAGCAGAAGTGCAAAGTGATTTGAATTCTGTTAACTATAGCAGCTCGGACATGTCGTCCAGTGAGGAATTGGGGGCAGCTAGTACAACAGATTCCAGACCAGCTAAATGCTCCTCTTTTTTTGAGGAAATTCAGAGGATAAGAAGGGGAAAGAAAAAAAGTGGTTCTAGAACGACGCGGGGCAAGCGGAAGCACAGACAGTACAAGGATAGGAACCCGCAGCCAGGACAAATTCAGGAAGTAAGAGAGGGGATAAGTGAGAATGAATTAATTGGACAAGATTATGATTTAAAAGTCATCAATTTATCTGCTCGAGTTTTTAATGTAAATGAAATGTCAGTGTTACAAAGAGGCTTAACATTTTGCCCTAATAGTTATTGTAACTTTACAGATATGGAATTTGATTTCTATAAGTTGCAAGAAAATTGAAATTAAAAAGTTTCTTCCCAACCATTGACAAATCTGTGGATTTTAATACCAGTGGTAGAGGCTCTGAATTATATAGCATATTTAAGAGATGTACAAATGCTTGTTTCATTAACAGAGGGTGAGAAATATGGGGTGAAAGACATGGCATCACTGTTAGATATTCCAGTGGATTATGATTGTACTAGCGGCCTTAGACCAGTATTCAAGTTCACACCGCAGGGTCCTTAGTATGCTGCAATTGATTTATTTGTTTAAAAAATGAGAACTTATCCAAAGAGAAACAATTAGCAATTACTAGCCTAAAAATTGATGAAAGTATAGTAATACGCAAAGCCGACCAAGGCGGTAATATTGTACTTATGAAAAGGGAGGATTATGGTAATGAGGTGAGGAGACAACTTGGTGACACGGGGTGTTACAGGAGATTGAGTTACAATCCAACCAAGGAAGTCAGTAGGAGTATAACTGAAAGGTTATTTACCTGGAAGAAACAAGGCTTATTGGATGAGCAGGAATATAAATATTTAAATGTTACGAATCCCACCTTTCCATTTATATATATTTTTCCCACAATACATAAGTCTCTGCACAATCCACCAGGGAGACCAACTGTCTCCAGTATGGGGAGTCTTACTGAACATATTTCAGAATTTGTGGATTTGTTTTTAAAACCACTGGTTATTAATTTACCCTCTTAAATAAGGTACACCATGGATGTGTTGAACAAGTTACAGGATGTTGTCTGGGAGGATGGTATGAGTTTTGTGACTCTTGATGTTGTAGGATTATATACCTGTATAGAGAATGAGAAAGGAGAGCAAGCATTGAATAAGTTTTTTAGGAAACCTGGAGTGCAAGCCTTTTAGATCATTCAACAATGATTGCTGAAATGAGTACTTTGATACTGAAGAATAACTTCTCCTTATTTGAAAGGGAATGATTTCACCAAATAAGAGGTACGGCAATGGGTTTCAGGTATGCTCCCTCATATGCCAACCTTTTCATGGGTTGGTTCGAGAGGGAGCATGCCTGGGGCAGGAGGGCAGCTAAGTGGATGGACTCCATTTTGTTTTGGGGCCGTTTTATTGATGATGTTTTGGTTATATGGAGAGGGACAGATGAGGAGCTATCAGAGTATTTTGAATTTCTGAATAGCAAGGATTTCAATGTTACTTTCACTTTGTGTCACCATAAAGAAAAGATTGAATTTTTGGATGTGGAACTGTTTATAGTTGAGAATAGAGTACAAAGCAAGATATTCCATAAAAAAACAGCTACGAATTCTATTTTAAGAGCTGATATTTCACACCCACCTGCAGTTATAAAAGGCATCCCATATGGAGAGATGATACGGATATGGTGTAACTGCAGTCAGGAGAAAATTTTTGAAACAGGACACGAAGAATTACAGACTAGAAATTAGGAAGAGAATATTCGCGTGATTGTTTGGAGAAAGCAAAAAGAAGGGTGAAATTGGTGAAGAGAGAGTCTACTTTAGTGGAGAATGAGAGAAATCAAGCGAAGGAAAGAGTAGCTTTCATTTCAACATATAGTATGCATCAAAATGTAATATATAAGATTTTGAATAAGAATTCGAATTTGTTAAAAGTTGTACCAGGACTATTGGATGTAATTTCGGATAAGCCTAAGGTCACTTACAGGAAATGTCCTACCATTGGTAGTTTAATCACTAGGAACTATCTGGAACCTCCATGCGTACAGGGAGGAAATTGGCTCCCCGCTCCACCGAAAGAGTTTTTCACACGTGGTGCATGTAATATGTGCGACTTAGGTATTAATCGCATTAAGGAATTTAGCTACAATACAAGGAAAAAATACCATATAAATGAATTCATTAATTGTAATAGTTGCGGAGTAGTGTATGTAATTCTGTGTGAATGTTTGAAGATCTACATAGGGAGCACAAAGCGCACCTTGAAACTTAGGATACAAGAACATAGGAGAGCAATAGTTAATAAAGACAGGAGATCCCCTATATATCAACATATTAGGGAGCATCATGAGGATAGAGCGAGGATCAAGTTTCATGGTATTCAAAGAATTGTTACAAAAGCAAAGGGAGGTGATTGGGAGTTACAATTAAGGCAGCAAGAAGCCCTATGGATCTGTAGATGTAGGTCGGTGACTCAGGGCCTAAACAGTGATAATGAATTACATTATTTCTTAAATTAATCATTTCCTGAACCACTATCTAAGAATTTGAGTCAGTGGAAATAGTAGTTGTCATCATACTGTAGTAGATTGTTGATGTTGGTGCTCTATTAATATAACTACAACCCAAGGGATGAGCACGGCTAGCAGGTAGCGTAAGCTAACCTATAAAATTACTGGGGCACAAACAGGATAGAAATTGGGCGTAACCACTTGGAAGAGGAAGTAGGAACATGGAGATGGGTGTTGGGAGAAAATTTAGAGAAAGGAGATTTGAGCATGAGATGAGCGCGAGGGCAGGTTGCGCAAGTTAACCAATAATATTACTTGATTACAAACAGGAAATGGATCACGTAGAAAGAGGATGTTGTTATATGCGTAAGCTAACCAATACAATAGCTCGGTTGTAAACAGGAAATTAATTGGGTGAAACTACGTGGAAAGAGGAAGTTGTTACATGGAGGTGGGTGTTAGCAGCAATCGATATGATTGGTTAAGAAAGGTAGTGGACCACAGAGGAAACCATATGAATAGTTAATATGTAGGCTTGAAAAGAAATTAATTTGATTGGTTGTGAGGACGAACATGGCTGGAATTTGATTGGTTAAGAACGGTAGCGGACCACAGAGGAAACCACATGAATAGTTAATATGGAGGCTTGAAAAGAAATTAATTTGATTGGATGTGAGGACGAATGTGGCTGGAATTTGATTGGTGGAGACTTCCTTTAAACGAAAGTGTAAGCGGGAGCTTCTGAGACTGCGGAATTTATCGGACCGGCTGCTCACAGGAATGACTTATTGAAGTAGAGAAGGTGAGAAAAATACATGCTGGAGGCCTGATTTTGGATAACAGAGGAAGGAAAAGGAGAAATATAGATTTGGAGTGAGGTTTAACTGATTATGGCTTAATCTATAGTGGGGATGTGAGTTGATGGTGGATATTAATTTTGTTTATACTAAAGAATTCTGACTTTAGACCACTATGTTGGGTATAATATGTAGGGTGGGGCCGAGGTAGCTCCCTGATTAGGACAATAATGCATTAATTATGCCTATTGTCATCAGATTATCATAACAGGATGACTTTGGTGTAAATATATTTTTACGCAGAATGCAGCACTTATGATTGTGAAAGAGAGGACTACAGAATATGGAATAAGGAAGATTGTGAGGACTGAACAAAAACTGTTGATGTGAAACAAGGCATGGTGTATCTAATAATATAAACTAAAATAGATAACAGTTGGAGGGGGAGTTTAAATATAGACAACAGTAATTGTAGGGGTAGCACCCTGATTGGGAAATAAGCATTACCTATGCTTTTTGTCAGTTGATCGGCACTAGAGTATAATATGGGTGTAAATATATTTTTATACAGAACACAGTATTCGTGAATGAGATAGTGTGAAAATCAGGACATCGATTACGGATTGATCGTGAAGAATCCATAAGAAATTGGTTACATGAAATAAAGGTATGTTGTTTTCCTAAAAAATAGCAATAGTTGAAGGGATACATTTTACAATCAGGGTGGTAATTGCAGATGTTGTTTGAACTTTCACAGAGGTTATTCATGGGATTGCTTAAAAAAGATGCACGTTTGACTTGTGATATGAACAAGAATCGAACAAGGTACTTTTTTCAAAGATGATTTAAGGGTAATAGGAAGGTGCATAAATAGGCTTTAAATTTAAAAAAATTACACAGTAGGCCTCTGGGCAAATTTAGAACATTTTTGGAGAATTTCTGACTCTTCCTTAATGAGCATTGAATAATAGTTAATAAGGGTTTATAATAATGCCAAGTAAGAGAACAGGGATGTCCCTGGTATTTAGGAGAGAAACGATGAGGCAATGGAGGTTTTTCTTAGGTAAATAACCTGGGTATTTGAATGTCATCATCATGTCTAATGCGCAAGAATGTAAAAATGAGGTTAACAATGTCAATGAATATGGAGAGTCTTTTGATAATTTTAAAGATTTACTAATGAAGTGTATTATTAATGACAATTGGACTAATTGAAATCCCATCCTGGGTGTATGTTTGTTAGAATCGAGATAGGCAGGCATCTAAAAGTTTATGTAGTATTGTGGGTTTGAATTGATTTTTGTGAGTAGTGCTTTTGTATCAGTATAATGTATTACATAATAATCAATCACATTGTATGGAATTGATTGGTGTATATATTTTCTTTTTTTTCAGCCCTGATGAAGTCCGGGTTAGGACGAAACTTGTAGGCTGAAAAGATTTGATAAAATTGTCTGAAAAGATTTGATGAAGTTGAATGAATGAGGTTATATGATGTTGTTTCCTTAACAAATATGGAACAAAAATTCTTTGGAATTGAAAAAATGGCCTGTGGACTGGACTTTCTTTGAGAAATTCAATAATTGGTTGATAACATTGAAAGTAGGGGATACGCTCCTTTCCTATTGGTATTGTTTGTTTGATTTTAATTAGATTTATTTTTATCAGTTGCATCCTTCTATGGTAAAGCTAATTAAGGTTTTATTTTTGATGTGTGAAATAGTTTGATAAAATTGAATATTAATGTGTGTGTATGTGTATATATATATATCACTGAAAAAACCATAGGTTTCAGGCACATTATAGTTAGGAATTAGCATTTAAAAAACCTTGGAAATTCACTGAAAAAAACATAGGTTTCAGGGGCGTTATAGTTAGCTGGACTTTCCACTCGTACAAAACCAATGAAATTCCCCCGTTATAGTTAGTTCAGCGACCTATAACTTGCGCACCCACAATGCACTGCTGATGACGTCACATATCACATCACTCATGACATCACTGATGACATCATCCTTGTGATAGACTGGCAGACCTCCTCTCACCCTAATATAACCTTTGATACACACATTCAAAAATAGAAACTAACATTTTCAAAACAATGAACATACCAATTTCAGTTACAACAACCTAGGGAACACTATGCGTTGGGGTGCCCCTGTGATTAGCATGACCTCCTCTTGAATCCTGAGGGCCCCTAGGGTCCAACTAGCCCACTAGATGCCTCCAGTAAGTGCCACAGAGCTGCGTTGCAGAGAGATGTAAAAAGGGGCACGGCCTAGACCACCTCTCTGCAACGCAGCGCCGTGGCGCTTACTGGAAGCACCTGGTGGGCTAGTTGGCCCCCAGGGTCCCTCAGGATTGAAGGTGAATTATTTTCCCAACTTAAAACGCGCCACAGGGCGTGTTTGCACACGTCACCTCAGGCCCCGTCCCCTCCCTTCTCCACTGTGTAAACACGCCCTGCGGCCGTTTTTAGTTGGGAGCTTAAGTTCATTTGAATCCTGAGGGTCCCTAGGGTCCAACTAGCCCACTAGGTACCTCCAGTAAGTGCCACAGAGCTGTGTTGCAGAGAGGTGTAAAAAGGGGCGTGGCCTCAGAACACCTGTCTGCAACGCAGTTCCCTGGCGCATACTGGAGATACCTGTTGGGCTAGTTGGCCCTCAGGGACCCTCAGTATTGAAGGGGAATTAATTCCCCAACGTACAACTCGCCAGGGGGCATGTTTTCAGAGTGCTGAAAGGAGGGGGCGGGGCTTCCGGCACGATGCCGGTCTTTTATTTATTTCTTTTTTTAAGAAGGGGGGCTGTGTGACACCCCCTTCTTTTTCTAATTTATTGGCCCTGGGGACCCCAGGGCCTGCCCCCTAATTTTTTTTTTAGAAAAAAAAAATTTGGAAGAGGGCCGCGTGGCCCCCTCCCGAAGCCTTAATCAGCCCCGGGGACCCCCAACCCCCGGGACAAGGCCTTTTTTTTAAAAATTCTTCAGGTGGGGGGCTGTGTTATGGCCCCGGGTATAATCCCCAGGGGACGGCCTTTGTTTTTTTTGTTTTTTTAATATAATTATAGAAACACCTAGGACATGCTGGTCAAACCGTACGTACCTATCACCATGACGTTTTGCGTGATATTCATTAAAAAGCGACTATGCATACAATGAATCCATGTGGAATGTATTTACACCGCTAGTGAATCTCTGACGTGTCTGACGCCCTACCGTGTCTAATCCTGGCGCCCCCGCCGGTGCGTACTCTCCAAGTAGACACCCTTGTCGTTTTTTTATACAAACATGGGTAGCTATTGACGGGCACAGTTAATACACATGCACACCAAGCCATTCGAAGGGGATTCGACAAAAATTAGATCAAAACTATGCAAGAAACCCCCCTCACGGTTAATAAAACACACATCCACCGCCGGATGTGTAATACTTTTTATTTTACTCTCTGGAAAGGAGACGAACCTCACTTGAGAGTCACAGCGCGCTCCTAGCTGAGCCCAATGCTGTGTTTCACCCACCAGTGCCCGCCGAGTGCCACACACCTCTGCGTTGTATTCCACCAGCTAGTGCGTATGCTATGACACTCTCTAGCCCATGTGCACTGTAACACTACCCCGTGAATATGTCATGCAACACTTGCCTTCGCACGCGTTATATTGCCCCATCTAACGTGCATTCCTCGATGCCTATGTTATAACGCACAGCTCTATGCCATACATATTACAATCTGGGATCCATATCTGTCACAGTGCATAAGCAACGTTACACTCCCCAGCACATCTTTTATATTACAACTTTAGAGACTAGTTAGGTTACACAACACTACCCTGTGCATATTACACTCCAAGGTGCATATCGCATAGCACGCGCTTGTGCCTGTGCTATCTCGCGATCTCCAATGAATCTGTCATTGCGCACAATGTATTGCATATTATATTTCACGCCCCGGTTCATCTTATATCACACATTTTGGTGCATAGTTTATACCATACACTATATCTAGTTTTCATTTTCAATCGTGCTCTCAGGACTATATTCTATATAACACTGCGTCCACCTACCCTTTTCACAGGGATTACATTTTGCGATGGGGTGGAGGGTCAGGGGGTGCTTCTGCCAAGTGAGCCCGGAGTCACAGTCACAAACGTCCTCTTCTTCCTGAATAAAAGTGAGATTATGCTGCATACTTTTTCATATTTTAAGTAGTTCGCACACATTTTAAAAACAATAAATTTCCTAATACCCGCCTTCTCTGAACAGTTAGCTTGCTGCCCCATCCACCTCCTCCCTATCCTTTGTTGTCTGAATCCATGGACTAGCCTACCCCCTCCTGCCATGCATGGTCTGATGTGCTGCCACTGCCCTCCATTTAGCATGATGTACCAGTCCACTCCTCCTGCCCTCCATTGCCCAATTCTATGGCCCATCATTGAACTCCTGCTTAGCCTCTGTGCTTAGCTTGCTGCCCCTATTCTCCTTCCCCCTGCTCTCCGATGTCTTTGTGCATGCCCCTGCTCCATCCTTTTTGCCCACTATGTTCCATGGACCTGCCACTCCTATCTTCTCTGAGTGTTCTGTTGAGCTGCCACTCCCCTCTCACCTTCCTAGCATTGTCAGATGACTGTAACCTGTCCCTGCCACCTCCACCCTGCGTGTCCACATGCCATGCCCCTATCCCCTTCCTCCTGTCCTCCATGGTCCATTTTACTGCCACACCCTTCTGCCCTCCCTGGTCTATTGTGCTGCAACTGCTCCTCCTGCCTGCCCCGCGTGGTCTGTTGTGAGGCCCCTTCCCCTGCCCTCTCTTGTCTGTGCCCAGGTCCTGACCCTCCCTTGTATCCTCCATGGTCCTTTGTGCATGCCCCTGCACCCTCCTTCTTGCCAATCATAGCCATTGTGCTGCCACTAACCCTCCCGCTTGCCATGCATGGTCTTCTGTGCTGCCATGGCCCCTCCCACCTTCCCTGTGTGGTCAGCTAGCTGCCCCTGACCCCCTCCCACCTTCCCTCCATGGTATGTGTGTATGCCATCATAGTCTCACTGTTGCTCTCCATGGTGTGTCTTGTTTCTAGTGCCCATCCTGCCTGACCTCCATGGTCATCTTGCTGCTCCTGCCCTGCCCATTTGCCCCCAGCCCTCTGTTTCCATGTGCAGACCCCTATTCCCTCCCTCCTGGTTTGTCTGTTCCATTGTAATGCCCCTGATCCGTCCCTCCTGCCCTTTATGGTCTGTTATGCTGCAGCTTTCTCTCCTGTCTGTCTATTATGGTCAGCTAGCTACAATTGCCTCTTTCCCCTCTGTTCTCTGTTGTCCATGTGCATGGTCCTGTCCCCTCCCTATTGCTTTCTATGGATTGTTGTGCTGCACTCCCGTCCCGCATGCCCTGTGTGGTGTATTGTGCTGCTGCAAACCCTGATGCCTGCCCTGTAGGGTCAGTTTGGTGCACCTCTCCATGTCCCTCCTATCCTCTGTTATCTGAGTCCATGTCTCTACCACAATTCCTCCTGCCTTCCATGATCCAATGTACCATACTTGCGAACATTTTGAACTTGGTAAGAGGGAGATTTTGAAAAAAAAACTGGGGTATTGATTTTCCCCTTTGAGTTACATTGAAAAAGAGGAGATTGTAGACAGGAGACAGATCAAATAAAGCCCATTTGAGCTTAAAAACATTGGACGTTTCCTGGCTGAATCGGGTCTGTTGGCATGTATGGCTGTACTACCACTGCCTCTTCTTTCTGCCCACAATGGTCTATTATATTGCCACAGCCTCTCCTGCCAGTCCTGTATTGTTGGTTTGTTGCCCCTGCCCCCCTTTTTCCACTGCCCTCCATAGTCTGTTGTGCTGCCACTGCCCTTCCTGCCTGCCCAATGTGGTCAAATTGTTGCCTCCTACCTGCCTTCAATTTTCAGAGTCCATAACCCTGGCCTCTGCCTCTCAACAGTATCCTAATGAACAACTAGATTGCTAACATTCTATATTTATTACAAAAGTGTCAAACGCCTGACGTCATCTTGATGTAATCAAAACTGTAATACCTAGAGCATTTCCTTTAGAAATTACAGATATGAGAGGGTCTTATTTGCATCAAAATTATGGTTAGTGCTCTAAAAAACTGAAATATGGACATATTTTCTGAGTTTTCAAATAGCGACAAAGCACTTTTAAATTATTAGTTATCTTTATGTTTTTTTATCCAGTTGACCACTTGATTAAATCTTGCACTTAGGGGAGAGGATGTGGTGTTACTTCCAGAGCTGCAGACTTTGCAACTCGGGAACCAGGTTGGAGTTTCTGCTTCAGCTCGACATTCTGTGATTCTGGTCAAATCACTTAATCTCCCCATGTCTACAACCAAAATGAATTTGTTCTTGTTTGATGTAACCAATGCTGATGTAAAGCACTCCAATACCTGACAAGTCTGCACTATATAAAACTGCAAAAACACAAAAAATAAAAAGTGTTTTGCAAACTTCTGTCATTGGGCTACATGTGGGCTACATCTGGGTGATATTTGTGCTACATTTGGGCTCTTTTGTCTCTGGCGGCCATCTTGGGAGATTTATTTATTATGAAGTTTCCTAATTTCCTCATTTACTGGAGTCTCCTCAGTAGGAAATGCTTTCAGTTTTTTACTTTGATTCCATCAAGAAGGTATTCAGATATGTCACACATTTGCCATAAATTCTGAATGTTAGCACTCTAGTTGCTCATTAGATCATGGTAGTAAAGCTACTGCTTACCACGGAAGTCTGCTCCTGGTATTAAAAGTGCATATTTCAGTCTGCATGTCAGAATTTTTTAATTAAATAGAAGAAGATTTGAGAAGTCACTCAAAATGTGCCCTCATTTTTCTTTCTTCAGCACTAATCATAATTTCTATGGCAAAATGAACCCCCTCATTGTGTTCCTTTTTAAATTAAATGTTTTAAGTGTTACCAGTTTATTCCAATCAAGATGGCTTCAGGTGTGCCATACTTTTGTCATAAGTAAGACAGTAAGCGCTCTAGTTGTTCTTAAGAACACGCTGGGACATTCTGTCATTGGGCAATACTTGGGCTACATCTGGGTGATATTTGTGCTACATTTGGGCTCTTTTGTCTCTGGTGGCCATCTTGGGAGACTTATTTGTTATGAAGTTTCCTAATTTCCTCATTTACTGCAGTCTCAGTAGAAAATACTTTCAGTTTTTTACTTTGGCTCCATCAAGAAGGCATTAAGTTGTGTCACACATTTGCCATACATTCTGAATGTTAGCACTCTAGTTGCTCATTAGATCACTGTAGTAAAGCTACTGCTCACCAGGAAAGTCTGCTGCTGGTATTCAACGTGCATGTTTCAGTCTGCATGTCAGAATTTTTTCATGAACTAGAAGAGGATTTGAGAAGTCAAAATATGCCCTAATTTTTCTTTCTTCAACACTAATCATAATTTTTATGGCAAAATGAACTACCTCATTTTGTTCCTTTGCAAATTAAATGTTTTAAGTGTTACCACTTTATTCCAATCAAGATGGCTTCAGGTGTGCCATACTTTTGACTGTTAGCGCTCTAGTTGTTCTTTACAACACTCTGGGACATTCTATCATTGGGCTATACTTGGGCTACATCTGGGTGATATTTGTGCTACATTTGGGCTCTTTTGTCTCTGGTGGCCATATTGGGAGACTTATTTGTTATGAAGTTTCCTAATTTCCTCATTTACTGCAGTCTCAGTAGAAAATACTTTCAGTTTTTTACTTTTTCTCCATCAAGAAGGCATTCAGATGTGTCACACATTTGCCATAAATTCTGAATGTTAGCACTCTAGTTGCTCATTAGATCACTGTAGTAAAGCTACTGCTCACCAGGGAAGTCTGCTGCTGGTATTGAAAATGCATGTTTCAGTCTGCATGTCAGAATTTTTTAATGAAATAGAAGAGGATTTGAGAAGTCACTCAAAATGTGCCCTAATTGTTGTTTCTGCAGCACTAATCATACTTTCTATGGCAAAATGAACCCCCTCATTTTGTTCATTTTTAAATTAAATGCTTTAAGAGTTACCACTTTATTCCAGTCAAGATGGCTTCAGGTGTGCAATACATTTGTCATAAGTAGGACTGTTAGCGCTCTAGTTGTTCTTTAGAACACTCGGGGAAGCTGCAGTAGAACACAAAGGAATCAACTGACAGTCTCTGCCCTTGTTGGATGTACATGTTTGACTGAGAATGTCAGACTTCATTCTCACATGACTGAGAAAGATAATGTGAATTTACAGAAAATATGCTCTCAGTTTAGCTTATAGATCACCTTCCAAACCTTTGTGGGGAAAGCATGAGAAAATAGTTTTCTATCAAACATGATTCATGATATCCCAGCAGAAGGCGTTTTCACATGGTAAAATCACCTTAGAACACACCATAATTCCTAAAATGAGTATGGTACCAGCAACAAATGATTTATAATGTAACTAAAATCTTAAAACCTTCTATTAACTGCAATGCATTGTAATGAGGTGCTAACATGTATATTGGTCCCAAGATGGCTGCCAATACTTCTTGGATGAAGTGCTGACAGCCAATCAGTTCTCACGATGAGATGTGTGGTTAGGCTCCGCCCAGATATATATGTGATTTTGCTTTTGATTTTCTCAGGAACTACTGAACGGATTTACACCATTTAACCAAAAGGCACGACTCTGAACCAAGGGCTACCTTTTTGCTAAATTTGGTGTAATTCCGTTCGGCAGTTCGGGCTGTAGCTGGGATTAAAGGTTCCTATGGAAAATTGCATGGGGAAAACACGTTTTAGGACCCCCCTTTTTTCTCTCCCCCGTTTGACGAATCACCCCGAAACTTTCAGGAAAGGAGCGGACCAGAGCGCCCCACCAGTTTTGAAAATTTCACAAAGATTCATCAACCGGCGCCAAAGTTATTCCAAATAGAATGTTGCGGATTTCCTATGGATAATAGGTCCTAACTATAACTACGTACTGGCGACCGCCAGTAGGTAATATTACCTGAAAATAACATAGGTGTCAGAGACGTTATAGTTAGAAATTAGCATTTAAAAAACCTTAGAAATTCACAGAAAAAAACATAGGTTTCAGGGGTATTATAGTTAGCTGGCCATTTCACTCGTACAAAACCATAGACATTCCTCTGTTATTGTTAGTTCTGCTAACTATAACTCGCGCGCCCACACACACACCATCCAACCACACACAAACTCAGTGTCCCATACAAATACTCACCCAACTAATCAATAACTAATATACACACTCATGTAGTTAGTGACCAACTGATGCAGCATGTTACAACAACAGAGACAGTGATGCACACATTCACATAGTTTAGTTACTAACCCATGTGTTAAGTGAGACACTTTTAATTACTCACTTAAACAGACAGTCAGACAGCTACTATATCCTCAATCCAGACAGTTATATATCCACTCAATCTTCAATACAGATTGGTATATATATATAATACATATTTAAATTTCAAACTAAACCACATTCACTGGATGATGTCATCAGTGATGTCATTTGAGATGTCATCAGTGATGTCATGAGTGATGTCACTGACCATGTCATGAATGATGCAATATGTGACATCATCAGCAGTGCATTGCGGGCGCGCGAGTTATAGTTAGCAGAACTAACTGTAACGGAGGAATTTCTATGGTTTTGTAAGAGTGAAATGACCAGCTAACTATAATACCCCTGAAACCTATGTTTTTTTCTGTGAATTTCTAAGGTTTTTTAAATGCTAATTTCTAACTTTAACGTCTCTGAAACCTATGGTTTTTTCAGCGAATTTCAAAGCTTTTTTAAATGCTAGTTTCTAACTATAACGTCTCTGAAACCTGGTTTTTTTCAGTGAATTTCAAAGGTTTTTTAAATGCTAATTTTTAAGTGTGATAGTAGTGATACCTATTTTTTGTACTGATTTTCTACAGTTTTTTAAATGTTTATTTATACATTTTTTATTCATTAAATAACATTATATATTTTTCTGAAAATTGCAAAAAAAAATTTTTTAATTCAAACTGAAATATTGATTAATTTTCTTGTTTTTATTTGTTATTTTAATATATTTATATTATTTTCTTTTAAAAAAAATCACATTTTTTTTCGGAGTCGCGCACTCAAAGCGTTCACATCACGGTGGGTGCACGCATTCTAGCCGCCATTTTAGAAAAGTCGTTAAGGATCCGCGTACGGTGTGCGATGGCTGAGTGTTTTTCAGTTACATCATATACATTTAATATTACGTGATGTGTGCGATTGGTATGCGACCAGTCCGCGACTCCTGCTCCCGTGCATTCGCGACACATGCGCATTACGGTACGAGATGCTTGCGCGGTTGCAGGTCCCGTGTGATGTCCTATATGTGCTGGGGTGCGCTTGGTGCATGTTATGTTCCAAAATGATATGTATGTGTCTTTAATATACATATTAGGGCAAGAGAATATCTAAGATATTTCAGTAGGCATTCAGATGTGTCACACATTTGCCATAAATTCTGAATGGTAGCACTCTAGTTGCTCATTAGATCACTGTAGTAAAGCTACTGCTCACCAGGGAAGTCTGCTGCTGGTATTCAAAGTGCATGTCAGAATTTTTTAATGAAATAGAAGAGGATTTGAGAAGTCAAAATGTGCCCTAATTTTACTTTCTGCAGCACTAATCATAATTTCTATGGCAAAATGAACCCCCTCATTTTGTTCCTTTGCAAATTAAATGTTTTAAGTGTTACCACTTTATTCCAATCAAGATGGCTTCAGGTGTGCCATACTTTTATCATAAGTAAGACTGTTAGCGCTCTAGTTGTTCTTTACAACACTCTGGGACCCCCCTTTTTTCTTGGCCCCCGCTACACGAGTCATCCCGAGACTTTCAGAATAGGAGCGGACCGGAGCTGGCCAAAAGGGAATAGAATGCTGCAGATTTCCTATGGAAAATAGGTCCTAACTACAACTACCTACTGGCGACCGCCAGTAGGTAATATATGTATATATTTATTGATATTTAGGTTGAAGCTTTTAATGTTTGGAGGTAATGCAAATATATTTTTGGAGTTATATTGGTAATATCTTAAATATATTAGGGTGTAATGCTTTGGGTTTATTTGAAATAATAGTTTATTATAAAAATTATTTTTTTAAATATTCATTAATGATTATTTCTTTCTTTCTTTCTTTCTTTCTTTCTTAGTCTTTATTCGACCATAACAATGGCCATAAAAACCCAAATTTAAAAGTATATTTTACATCATATAATTTTCAGAGTAAAACATTATGGAAACCATCTCACATCAATCAGCACAAATTTAAAATAGCTTAAAATTATAAATTGTGACAGGAGGGGTTATGGCATCACTTGGAGAATATGCAGATATAAACAGCAGGTTTTATAACTATATTGTATAAATATTAAAAATCATCAATCTCATCAGGGCTCAAAATAAATATTCTTTTGAAGCATACCTCCTCCTCAATTTTATTGCAGACATAATATAATTAAGGACAGAAAAACAAATTATTTAAGTATTTACATTGTAGAAAGATCATCCCATCTGTGCTTGTGCTTTAAAATTGGTCATAAGAAGCATCTTCTCAAGCTGCTATATAAAGTGCAAAAAAGCATAAAATGTGTTGTCGTTTGAGATGCAGAATTATTACATGGGCAGCCTGGAAGAAATTCAAACCAGGAGACAGGAATTGGGGAAAGAAACCAGATAGTGAATAGAATGTAACCTAAGACTTATGATGTAAAACCTATATTTTATTTTTTCCATCCACAATAGATACTGCTGTATCCCAGGCATCGTGGCAATTGGCAGATAGTTGAGAACTGTGGTTAAATGACTTGGTATTGCGATTCTAAACTATTTGATCATTGTGGAAAACGTTTCCTCGAACATTACCTTAGCTTCGGTCCCAATACTATCTGGGAATCAAAAAGATTAATCAGGCCCAAGTCGTTAAAACTTTTCGAGGTCTATTCCGGCCAAGGGATAGAGTATATATTGCCCAAGCTCAGAAAATTGTTCAGAATGTATCTAGAGAAGCCTGCATGTGGGGCACACCACATATTTATCCAGAGTAAAAGGGGGGACCATTTTAACTTGATCTTTCAGGTAGCCCATGCCCAATTCTCTGTGAGAAATAAAACTTGTGGTTGATGGCCAGTAACCGGCAAAGAAACTTATTTTTAAAGGCCTTCATCCTAGCTGGTGCTTCACTGCCCAAGTGTCAGCTCCATATGTTCCCACGCACGGACATTTAGATTTATATAACTGGACCATCTTTTTAATTGCCTTGTGCCCCAATTTTTTAGCGATTCTAAAAATAGATTCACACACTACTCCCATTTACTGTATCGTCTGATCGGTGATTCCGCCCCATGAATTTGCTTCAAACAGGATGCCTAGATAATTGAAGTGAGAAACCTTAGTGATCCGGGTCTCCACAATGAAAAGGATTTTGATTTGGTGTTTTTTGGACCAATGTTAAAATAAATGTTTTCTGATATTTTACTTTTGAACTTAGATTTGTCATGAAATTATTAAAACCAATTAAAAGTTTCTGAAGGCCAATTGCTGTTTGTAAAATTAAAATCGCGTCACCCGCATATATAATAATTGGGACTGGACGAGAGGCGATTCTAGGGGTATTGTCACTACATAAGCTCAGGCCTTTATCTAAGGAATTAATCGGGAATAAAAACAGAAAAGGTGCCATTATAAAGCCGTGCCTGACTACCTTAATAGGTATTAGAACATTGGAATGTTGGGAGCTCCATTGAAAACAATGGAGTGCTCCGGGCTTATAATGGCTGGTATAAGCCCGGAGCTCCAACATTCCAATGTGTCTTTGTTCACAGCTCTGGCTGTGAACAAAGACTTCAGGGAGCCTGAGGGGATTTGAAGCCCCTCGCGCTCCCTGAAGGCTTTGTTTTGTTAGAACATTCTGCCCTCTAGTGGCAGAATGTTCTAATAGCCTTATAGCCCTTCGTAGCAGGGCTATACCGGCTTTTAAAGTCCCTCTGCTTTGTTAAAGTCCCTCGCCTTCGGCTCGGGCCTTTAACGCTGCAGCGGGCCTTTAACAGCCGGTATAGCCCGCTACGGCGGGCTATAAGGCTATAGTGTGCAATCGCCTTGTTGAGTATAGCAGACCTTGGTGATAGTATCCCAGTGCAACCACCTAATAAGATTCAAAATAGTGGTTCTACCCGAGGGGCCTCCATCAGAGACCACAACTTTCCCCTGTCTACCAGATCGAAAGCACAGGAGAGGCCCATAAATGGCATGTGTAATGAACCTGTCCTGGCCTTGACGTATTTTCCCAAAATAAGGGATAAGTTAAGTGCCTGCTCGATGGTCCCAAAGCCTGGACCGAAACCATATTCAGCTTTTGAGAAAAAAGAAATCATTTCTGCCCATGCTTCTAGCTTTTCCAAGATGACCCAGCGTTAAGTTTTTACTGTGGCATCCAACAGAGAAATCGGTCAATAACACGTAGGAAAATTCCTGTTCCCTTTCTTAAATATAGGCACTAAAGTGGATTCCCTTTAGGTGTTGATTGGGGCCCCCTTCACAAGTGCTTTAAAGACATTAGTGCAGAGGTCTTCAAATCTTTTGATGCTGAGACCCCCTGTCCAAAATGTTCAGGCGAAAGGACCCCCCCTGACAAACATTTCTAGAACTTAGTACTTCTCATCATTGACAACTATCGACAACCATAAACAGCCCCAATTCCCACCGCAAATAATTTTCACAGTGGGGAAATAATATTAAATAGTGTTTATCAAACCAAAGGTCAGTGAGCATGGGGGCATGGTCAAAGGTGTGGCTAAAACCAAAGGGCCTCATTAATCAGGAATTGGTTTCGGGCAGCACCGGAAGTCTTCTTGCTGTGCTGTCCTACACCAATGAGAAAGGGCAGAAATGCACCTTATTTATGAAATATGGTGCATTCTTCTCCTTTCATACTGTATTGGAGCACAGATTGCTGCCTTGCGCCAATGTAGGCAGGATTGTTTGTCAGGAAGGGGCACCTTCCTGCACAAAATCAATTCCAAGAGGGGTTATATCTATGTGGGCTTCAGAACGCAGCACACATGGAAAGAGGAAAAAAAAGAGAAGAAATTTAAACATTTCTCTTCGTTACGCCTGCTGTGGGGAGGCGTAAAGTTTTGGCGCTGCTGCAGGTTTACATGGTTTTGTAAATCTGGGCAGTGTCAAAATCCATGGGTGTAGCATGGGAACACCCACTGCAATGCCCATGGAATGCCTACCTGACAGAGTAAGACAACACAGTGACTTGCGCTGCTTTGTCTTACTCCATATCTATGAGGCCATGCAAAGCCACGCAGGGTGACTTTGTGTCACCTCATAGATATGATTGAGACACTTGTGCCGCCGGAGGTTAAAAAAAAGTGATGTTTCGGCGGTGCAAGCCTTTCATAAATCAGCCCCAAAATATTGTGCTAGTTTTTTAGGTCTTTCACCATCAGGTAGCTACATATAAAATAATGGGTAGCTTAAATGAAAAATACATTTTAAAAAGTTGTTACTCAGTGAGAAATGCACTGTAGTACATTAGGAAACCTCTATTAGTTAATGCAGTGCAGAGGTCTGTGTGTAACCAGACAGCCACAGAATTTAATTGATTGATTGATTGAAGCTTTATTTCGATATAAAAACATATCATAAAAGCAATACATTACATCAATAGAAAAAAAAAAACAGTTTAACAAAGCACAGTATAAAAGCCTACAGAATCAACAGTGGCATTTAAAAAAAAAAAAAGTAAAATGGTAACCAAATTTTAAGAGCCAGTACAGGCCGAAGCACATTACTGTATCAACTGTTTCTTTGCAGTTCTTATCCTCCAAGCCCAGCCCAGAAATTTAGCCATACAGCAGGCAAAAAAGGGACGGGCATCTGAACGCAATATGCGTAAGGCTTCCAAATGTGATCTTGTGCCCAGACTCCTACATAGGGGCTTCAACCATCTCAACCTAGGCACAGCATAAGCATGGCACTCAAACAACAGATGAGCTATGGACTCAACCCTTGAGTCACAGAAGGGGCAATAAGGTATAGTTTGAAATGGAGGTTTCCAGGTGGAAGTTAACAATCCTAAGGGAAGTACACCCACCCTAAATTTAAAGTACAATGCTCTGTCGCCCGAGTTATGGATTAAAACCAGATAAGGTTCTCTAAGGGGGAGCTCCTTAACTAGCAGGAACTGGGCAACAGATTTACAATGTTTAGGGTTGCACAGTCTCTCGTTATCCACCCAAAACCAATAAGCCTTCTTTAGCATTTGTTTTGAAGGAGTTGTTCTGTTGACCCAAGCGTCTCCTAAACCCAACTCATAAAGAAGTCGCTTAACCTCCCTGAGCCAGGTTACCTTATGCCAGCCTGATAGGGATAAAAGTTCGCTTAGGGCATCTGCATAGCTACTCAGTTCAGGGACGTTCCATATCCTGGCCCATAATAAAAGGGGGCGTAGCCTAGCTTGCTCGCAAATTGGGCGTGTACCTGCATCTAGCAAGAGGGGGATTGTAGGGGTACTGTGGGGTAGCTTCATAAGATCTTTATGGAAGTTGTTTTCGAGGTGGGTTAAGATGTCGACTCTCTGTATGCCCCACAATTCCGCGCCATACAATGCTGCACTCACCACCCTTGCCCTGTAAATGTCTAGTAGTGCCCCAATAAGTTTTAAGGATGAGGCACGATGTTCTTTAAGCAGGGCCCCTGCAACCCTCTTATGGGTCAGAAACACCTTTTGGTGGTGCCCCTTCCAACTCATATTGTCACAGAGTCGAATGCCTAGGTAGTCAAATTCTTTGACTTTTTCGAGTGGAACAGAGTCTAAAACAGGAGGGACAACAGATTTCCTGGGGGGGTTAAGAACAAGGAATTTGGTCTTGCTTATATTTATGGACAGGCCCTTGATGTCACAGAAGGCCTTGAAACTAGAAAGCAACTTTTGGATACCTGCTGGTGATTTTGAAATTAGGAGGGTATCATCCGCAAATAGGAGCGTAGGAACTTTCCTGCCAGCCAGGGATGGTGCATCTGACGGATGTTGAAACAGATGCTCCACCACTCCGTTAACATAGAGAGAAAACAGAGTGGGGGCAAGCACACACCCCTGGCGGACGCCCCTATCTACGGGAATACGAGATGTTTTTTCCCCCTGGGTACCCCATCTAATCTGAGCAAAGTTGCTTTCATGAAACTTTATGAGCAAAGCCAACAAGTAAGGGGGTATGCCCAACCTATCGAGGACATTCCACAATTGGGCTCGTGGGACCAGGTCGAAGGCAGTTCGCAAGTCTATAAAGACTAGATACAAGCTGCCCCCACCCAGCACAACCACTTTCCAATATATCATTAGAAGGCGAAATGTCTGCTCGATGGTGCCTATCCCTGTTCTAAAACCTGCCTGGAAATCTGACAGAACCTGGTTTTCTTCGGCCCACTGCAAGATCCTACCTAGTACCACTTTGCCCGCAACCTTTTGTGTTGAGTCAAGCAGACTAATAGGGCGATAGTTAGCTGGGTCGTCCCGGCAGCCTTTCTTAAAAATAGGGACGACCTCAGCGCCCCTCCATGAGTCAGGGAGAGAACCTCCCAGCAGAGCCTCATTCAAGAGTGAGGCAATTAGTCTACTCCACAGTGATGGGTATTTCTTCAACAGGTCACCCGGAATTCCATCAGGACCTGCAGCCTTATTAGATACAATACAGCTGATTGCCCTTTCAACTTCCTCAGTGCTGAAGGGGCAGTCGTTAAATGAAATCTCGGCTGGAAAACTGGCAAGAAGACCCATGCTAAGTTGGGGAGCCCCCCGTGGAACAGAATACAGTTTGGAAAAGTGGGCAAACCAGACATCACCAGGGATATTACAGGTAAACTGAAGATCAAGAGGTTTGTCCCTGGCTCTCAGCAGATCCCAAAACCCCTTGGAATCTTTCCTGGTACTTGCCTCCACTAGATCCCGCCAAAAACTGTATTCATAAGCCTCCTTAGCCTCAGCTACAACTTTTTTGTAAAGTTTCCTCGCAAGTCTGATATTGCCTGGATCCTTGCTTTTCACTGCGGAAATGAGTTCCCCCTTAGCAACCCGACATTTGGAGGAATACCACTTATCTCTTGCCCTAGAAGCACCTTTCACAGCAACCCTCGCGCTGGTTTGGGATATAATAAACAGATCGCTTAATGCCACAATGGTTTCTGTGAATATCGGTAAAACAATTTGGCTGGTGACATCTAAGGCATCGAGGCGCGACCCCACCGCTAACATGATGGTCCCTGCCTGAGCCATCCTTTCCTCATCCGCCGCTGCTTTAGCCCACTTTAGGCGCCTGCCACAGTTTGAAGGTACAAGTTCATGGGAGGTTTTCCACTTGTGGGGAAACTTGGCTAGGTTCCCGACCTGCCAAGGCGGAGTCAGGGTTAGAGAGAGAGGATTGTGGTCACTATCACAAGACGCTATAACCTCCATGTCATAGTGGAATGACCACAGATTGTAATTCAGCATGATATAGTCTATTCTGGAGGTATGTCCCATCCTGTTGTAGGTATGCGCACCCATAGGATCCGATTTGGATCGTCCATTAGTTGGTCTTAGGTCGTGTTCCAAGCAGAGTGCATTGATGTCTATCGCACTCTGCGTCCATTTAGGAATCGGGTCTAGGGTCAGGGTGGGGATACCTCTCCTTGTGTCCTCATCCCAAGTCTCCAGAATGTCCTCCCTAGCCAATGGTTCAAAGTAGCAGTTGAAGTCGCCTGCAAGAAGAACGTAAGAATCAATGCTGCAGGCGGCTAGATCACTGTTTAAACCTGTAGAGGATAGAGATGATGCCCCACCCCTGGCCCCCCTTAGATAGAGGTTAAAAACTTCTAACTTCCTTCCCCCTGGGCATAGTATAGTTATCCTCTGAAGGTCAGGAGAATGAGTGGACTTTTGGCTTACACTTAAACCTAGTGCGATATTGACCCAAATAAGAAGGCCACCAGACGGGCGACCTTTGCATCCATGTTGTTGGGAAGCTGGGACGAAGTAGGTCGTGAAGCCTACTCTGTGCCTGGGTTCTAGGCACCAGGTTTCCTGCAAGAGACAGATGTTATAAGGGTCCAAAAAGGCGTTCCATTCGGGAATTTCAAAGTTGCGGGCAAGCCCTGCCACATTCCAACTTATGATCTTTAACAAGGGTTCGGCTGGGGTAATCTGCCTTGAAGGGTTAACAGGTATAGCCAGATTGAGCACAGGTCCTGCTACCCCCGCAGCTGTTCTATTTAACCTATGCAGTGGCTCAATCTGGTGATGGTAGGGAGCCATTACTGCATCGGTCAACTTCCTATCTGTTGGGACATTCTGAGTAGGTGGCAAGGGAATCATACGAGGAGAGTCCAATCGTTCCACTACGACTTGGGAGCCTAAAGTGCATGACGTGTTCAATCCCCCCTCTGTAGGTAAAGCAAATGGCATTCCCTCTGGGCCTAGGGAGCTAACAGCAGAAGGTTCAATCAACACAGGAAAAGATTCTGTGAGCCCTAGGACCTGTGGTGAAGGTGCTTGGAGAGCAGATTGCCTTGGGAGTCAATCTACCTCCTCAAGACCACCAAACCTATTCGAGGTTGGGAGGCCATTCCAGTTTAAGGGGAAATCTTGGTGGATATTAGGATGACTCCTCCAAGTGTGATGGTGTACTAATGACCAGTCCTCTTCCCGTGTATGTCTAGGGCGTGGTGGATAAAAGAAGGACAGTGGCCTAGGTATAACAAGAGAACCTTCACCAATGGGCCAAGAACAGATGTGGTGTGCCATGTGAGGGTCCTCAAAGGTCACCACTATACAGTCCCCGGAACTGGTTTTCCTTGTGGGACCCACCCAGGGGATTCTACGTACCATCAGGACTCTACTTCTCCGGCCATTGGGAATTGGTCTATTCACATTAAGCCAATGCATTATCTTATTCTTCAGAGACCAGTGGTTCTCGTATTGTCCGTTTCCAATCTGGGGGACACCCGTCAACACAACCACATAATCATTGGCCTCTGGAGGGAGATCGATATAGCCCCCTCTAAAATTGTTCTTAACAGGAGGGCCCTGGGTTGGTTGGTACGCCACTTCACTGGGAGGGGGTCTATGTGGGACGCCTACATTAGGTTTGACTGATGGTTGAGGAGTGGGGCGCTTGGGAGCCTTAAGTTTGGGGGCGGTGGTAATATGATCCACACCCACGGTCCGCGGTTTGGGAACCGGCCGTACAAAAGCTGGTACTGGAGGGGGGGGTTGCGGGGCTTGTGAAATTAGGACTTGAGGTGGTAGGTCAACTACAGGAAAGCCCTGATTTTCTAGACTTCTCAGGCCGAGAGTGGCCAGGGCAATAATGCTCTTTTCCATCTCAAGCAAGTTATTCTCAATGCGTGAGAGTCTAAGATCAAGGGGGGAGAGAAGTTTCTTGAGAGTTTCCCAGACTAAACCTATAAATTCCCCTTCATTCCTTTCCAGACCCTCTACGTGTAAGCCCTCATCCTCTGCCATGATGGTGGAAGAAGCAGTGGCTGTCCCCTCTTTGGCTCCCTCACATTGTGGTTGTTCCCTGGAAACACACCCTCCTATAGCATTGGATACCGGTACACTAATCAATTTCAGCTGTTGTGCAACCGCAATTTTAGCCTTCTTACGACAGTAAGCAGACCAAGAATTGCATTTTCTTTTAGGTTGTTTATCTTTACTAGTGATACACCTAGGTGAAAACATTACAGGGGGGGGGGAATTAAAACTAACATTCTGTTTGTGCGAAATGGTAGGTAGGTTCACTACACTTTCCTGAGTCGGTGGCTCTAAAGTAGGGGAAAATGGGGGAAGAGTCGGGGTGTGGTGAACATCAACCTGCGTGACTACACAATGGGGAATGGCTGGACGCTCCGGGGTAACCGCGGTGGCTATATGGCCCAGGGAGGATTTTTTTGAGAGTTCGATTACCTGGGACAGTCTTCTGGCGGCTGCCAATTCCAGGGAGACACGAGTCTGAAGTTTAGAAATTTCATGGTCTATGGCTATATTGGTACGGGTGATGAAATCATCCATGGGGCCATTGATTGGAGGGCCACCCTTGGCGGCCTTGCTCCGTGTTAACCTGGTGCACATAACTTAACAACAACAACAAGGGCAACCCCCTGGCTTAACAGTGGGGATGAAATGATAGAATGGTTTGTCAATTTAGGCTCAGACGAGGAAATGTTGGGAAAAGAACGAAAGAGGGTGGCCCAGTCCAGTCCTCGCAGACCTCGAACGGCCTCAAACGGCCCGCTCTTAGCCCGGTCTTCGCCCCGGTCGCTCCCGCTCGCTCCCGCGCAGCAGTGACTCCAGCTGGTTATCTAGGGGTGGGGCAGGGCTGGGGGCGTGGCCGGCAGGGAGAGCGGCCACAGGTGTGACACGCAGGGACTCCTGGGCAATGGAGTCCCTGCTGGGCTGCTCGCAGCCCTGCCGGTTCACGAGGGCTCAGTTCTTTTTCAGCTCGCCTCCCCACAGTGACTCCTAGCGCAGCGGGACCCGCACAGCGGGTCCGGCAAGATGCAAGTTTCTCCCCTCAGCACGGGGCACAATCCAACGACGGCAGGCAAAGACTCCAGATCGTCCGGGCAGCAACAGCAAGCAGAAAGGTTTCCCGCAGTGTTTCTAACACAGGCTGCTTTTACGGTGTCGGGGGGCGTGGCCGGCAGGGAGAGCGGCCACAGGTGTGACACGCAGGGACTCCTGGGCAATGGAGTCCCTGCTGGGCTGCTCGCAGCCCTGCCGGTTCACGAGGGCTCAGTTCTTTTTCAGCTCGCCTCCCCACAGTGACTCCTAGCGCAGCGGGACCCGCGCAGCGGGTCCGGCAAGATGCAAGTTCCTACCCTCAGCACGGGGCACAATCCAACGACGGCAGGCAAAGACTCCAGATCGTCCGGGCAGCAACAGCAAGCAGCAAGAATTTAATTTGGTTGGTTCACTGGAGAGTAGCGACTTGAGTATTTTTAGTGATACGAGGTCACAACCTGTGACAGAAAGCAATGTGAATGTGCAAGTCATTATTTTATACTTGCATTACACACATAATAAGATAGCCTGCTACAACGGTGCAAATAGATTTAGGATAAAATGAAGCTTCCAAAATGGAGATTTTTTTAATCCCAGACCATAAGTAATGCCATTTTTTTTGCATAACTGAACCTTCAACACCTCCTTAATGGTGCTAAGCGCTATGTACATGCAATTACGATTAAAAGCATGCACTTCACAGCCCAGTAGTTCACTCTTCCTTCGCCCACTAAAAAAAACAAATCTTTGCCATCACAATGCTTGGAGTGATTCAAACAATTAAAGCCAGAACCGCTCCCAAGCACCCTTTACCTTCCCAGATTAAATCACACATTTGCATTTAATTCGGGGAAGCAGGCACCATGGCATGAAGGATTGCTTTACCTGTCTGCAGCACAGGAGACTCCTTTAACTTTGGCTGAACCGTTGAAGTGTCCCAGACGGTTGTCTCTTTTCCTTTTTACATGATTAAAGATTCCAGACAGAAGGCCTGGGAATACGCAACCCCCTTCCAAGGACTACACGGCCCCCTTGGGGGTTGCGCCCCACAGATTGAAGACCCCTGCATTAGTGACTAATGGGCCCCAGAATTCCAGTTTTGATTTTAACATGTCAATGGGGAGTTCATTGGGGCCTGGGGCCTTGCCAAGAGCAGCTCTCTGGATAGCTTTAGGCACTGCTGTAAGGTCAATATATTTGCTTAGCCATACGGCATCAAAAAGAGTGAATCAATTTCTGCTTTCCTGTGGGGTTCATTGAGTTGGTCATTAGGGTTCAACAGTTTGAAAAAGGGCCTTACCCACTGCTTGTCCTAAACTGTGACATTCAATTCAATTTGGGGGGGCCTCTGTAAAAAAAAGGTCGGTTATTAACCTCCCAAAAGAGCCTACTATCTTTTAGATGGGCCAGTTTGTCTAAGTCTTCCCACACTTTGTCCCTAATTTCCCTTCTGCTATTTTGTAGCGTTTTTCAGGGCGACGGTCTAGTGGTTTACGGCCTCACAGTATTTAATTTGAATGCCACCGCTGGCGCGAAGCTATTTTCCTGCATGTGTCCATGCAGGGGCTCTTTAGAAGGCGCAAAGCACCTGTATGTAACCTTCGCTGATTTACTGCCTGTTTTACTTATTTTAAAAGTTGGTCTTTTCTGTTTAATAGCTTTTAAAGCTGCTTTCCAGCTCCTTTGTGGTGCAATCGTTTTTTAAAGAATTACGGGGGCACAGCTGGGAATTGCCTACATTAATTAAGGGCTTACCTCTATAGTACCGAGGTCTCTTCCTCCCGCTCTCTCTGATCCACCATGGGTTATCCCGATTGGTGTGGAGAGAGCGGGGGAGAGGAAGTGAGGGAAGCTTAGGCCTGACCACTTCCAGTTGCACCTCAGGGTGATGGCCTAGTGGTTTACGTTCTCACAGTATATCATTCGAATGCCACCACAGACGCGCAGCGGACGCACGCAGCGGGCCTATTTATCGTCTTTCCCTGCCCACTAAGATTGTTGAGAAGGCCATGAATACAGAACTCACCAAGTTCTTGGAGGACAACAAGCTGTTAGACTGTGTGCAATATGCCTTTAGAAGTCAACACAGCACCGGGTTGGCCCTAATCATTGTGTCGGAAGAAATCAGAGAGGTTCTGGATAAAGGCGTGAAGTCAGCGCTGATCCTGTTAGACTTCTCGGCGGCCTTCGGCGCGGTTGATCACAACCGGCTTGTCAGTCGTCTGTTCTCCATCGGGGTCAGGGGCAAGGCTCTGGCCCTTCTAAAGTCTTTTCTCACTGACAGAGAACAACAGGTGGAGCTTGACGGGCACAGTCCATCCTGGTTCACCCTGCCCTGCGGGGTGCCAAAGGGCTCCTCATTGAGCCCAACACTTTTCAACGTATATGTTACCCCCCCTCTGTTTGCTCATAAAATCCTTTGGCTTCAAAACTGTTGTATGCCGATGACACACAAATCGTGGCATCCTTTTCCGGAGACTAATTAAGATTTCAAGAGTGTCTGCGCAAAGTCTGACATTGGATGACCCAAAACTGCCTCAAACTGAACGCAGGGAAAACCGAGGTGCTTCTTTTTGGAAACGATACCTCTTTCTGGCAATCAAACTGGTGGCCACAGGAAATGGGCGAAACTCCCACTCCTGTTAATAAGGTGAAAAACCTTGGAGTTCTTTATAGGTCTAAACCACCCTTTCAGGGGCAAATTAATGCGATCACCTCCTCCTGTTTTTTTATGATTAACACCATCAGAAAGATACTTACTTTTATTCCACTAGAGCGCCTGAAAACGGTGGTGACAGCGCTCATATTGTCCAGACTGGACTAATGCAATGGGCTGTTCCTCAACATACGCACACTCTTTCTCAATAAAATGCAGGTTCTACAAAATGCAGCAGCCAGTCTGCTGCTCGATATCCCGAAACAGCAGTCGGTAGTACATGCCTTACCCTCCTTGCACTGGCTACAGGTAAAAAGAAGGATCGAATTCAAGGTCCTCTGTATTGCCTTTAAGGAACCCCATGGACTTGGCCCGGATTTCCTGGCAAACAAATTTATGTGATCTTGTTGGTAGGGAGCTTCACTCTGCAACTTCCGCAAACTTGTAGTTCCCAAAGTCAAAATGGCTACGTGGGGGGAGAAGCTTCATGGCAGGGTTAGTGAGGTTGGGGAACTCACTCAGAATAGGACTGAAGACAGAAAACAACCTCCTGGCATTCCGCAAATTCCTAAAAACCCTGCTGTTTAATAAGTAGTTGTCCTTCTTCTCGTCTCCTCCAAGGATGCTCACACTTTCAGGCTGAGCCACCGCGCCTAGACACCTCCGCGTATTAGTGCGCACTACAAATCCTAATTTCATTTCATTTAGTTTCATTTCATTTTTTATAATGTTTCCTGGCTGATCGTACTGCCTATATATTGCGCAGAATTATATTTGTAGCTTTTTAAAGAACTTTTAAAGCGGAAGTACTGTCCGATTTGAACCAAGGGTGTTGTATATAATCTTTGGGTGGCCTAGTAATTGTTAATAGTTGGGCGGCTGTTTTACAGATTGCTGCATAACTATCTCAAATCCTACTAGGGTTACCATCAGAGGAAGGGCATTGAGAAATGTCCTGGCTAGCTTCTGTTACTTAGGGCATGATTACGAAATTGTTGGTCTTGGATGCCAGTGACCCGCTCCAGGACCGCCAAACTCGACTGCTGGCCGCCTGCCAGATTACGAGCAATCTCCTGGTCTGGCAGGTGGTCCTGTGGTGTTCCCACGTAGGTGCCTATTAAAAAGGCACCGCAATGGGAACGCCAAAGCCCGTTCCAGCACGGTATGGATTGTAAATTCGATGCCATGCAGGAAAGGGGGTGACTGCCCACACGTGGGCATAACATGCGCCCACCTGCAGGCACACTATGGCCCTGAGGCAACAGGGGACCCTGTAGGGCCCCCTTTATTTTCTCACCACCCCAATTTTATGGCAGCCTCACCGCCATGAAAACTGTGGTGGTGAGGAAACTCCTAATATGATTTGTGGTGTTCCAACATCAATTGGGTTGTGGTCACTGCATGGTGTGTGACACACCTTGCGATTTAATACTTTCTGGGTAAAATCGTTAGAAATTAGCGCAAAATCAATCATGCTGCCCTTACCTCTACCTACAAATGTGGGAACATAGGTGGCATTTTGACTCATAAAGTCAGATGAAAAGGACATGTTGTTTATAAAATTAACTTTGTTTAGTGCATCCCCATATGCTGTGTGTACGAAATGGCTTGCATCTTCCCTTTCTCCTTCAGTGACCCCACATATACAATTCTTACAAAAAATACATTGCTCAGTATCAAAGTCACCCACCCACATTATTTGTATATAACACCCCTTGCGCCTTGAATGGCTTTCCAATATTTTCCCTAGTTCCTCTATGATGCCCACGAGTTGTACTGAAAACTAGTTGAAATAAAAACTTACCGGGATAACATTAAATTAGATGAAACACTATGTAAAATCAAGTACCATGGCTTAACCTTTAGTACTTTGAGGGTAAGATACTCAAATTTGGGCAATAAAAAAAAGCCAGACCCTCTTTGCCCCTATCTGCTGGTGATAGGAATGCTGGAGAGAAATGAGATTT
This sequence comes from Triturus cristatus, assembly GCF_964204655.1. Classification (NCBI taxonomy): domain Eukaryota; kingdom Metazoa; phylum Chordata; class Amphibia; order Caudata; family Salamandridae; genus Triturus; species Triturus cristatus. The sequence continues at coordinate 571,444,685 of NC_140592.1, read as the reverse complement.
AAAATGTATTTACCTTGGTGATAATAACGTAGTAGATGTTGTGTGAAACAATGTTTTTGACACTCTATATCTTTTTATAAATGTAACAATATTTTTGTTTCCGATATTTTGGTGTTTCGATATTGTATTTATCGATATTATGTCAGTGATCCGAGCAGTTTTAAAAGGAGTAGTTGACATAATTTGAGTATTTGTGTTCAGAGGATGGATTGCCTTCACTCATGAAGAATCTCACATGCTTCTTGTGTGCTAATACAAACAGGGACCAGTCGTGTGCAAATTCAACTTGTCCTGCTCTAATAGGAAATGTCCAACTGAATAGCAAGGTCTGGTCAATTCTGAATGGAACACATGCAGCCCAAGACTAGTTTCGGCCTTGTTGAGCATTAACAGTCAGGTGCCACTTGAGTCCTGTGACATGGCAAGCATGCGACTCATGTCTAGGCATACTTGGCACACTTAGGGTGTCATATTGAGAATAAAGACCAACACCTACGCATTCCATAGCAAACATTTGCAAATGCCTACATATTTCAGTACTAGAGGTGCAGCAGATTCCCTGCTAATCAAACCTAACTAGTTAAACAATTGATTTCTCAGCAACATGCTTTCAGGGTTTAGTCCATTGCACCTGCAGTATCCTTCTCAATAGCTCTCACCTATTTGAACTCCATTTATAAGCTTTCTGGCAAACGGGATTGCAAGATCTAAGGCCACAAGTCTTCCTTTTCCCACAGACAGAAAGACAAGTCTTGTTTGAACACTGACAGTTCAGAAGGAATAAACAGAGAAAGTTACTGTCAACGTGACATTGTGACATTGATTTACTGGCTCTAACAGGGCTGTTTCTACCATTAGGCAAGACTAGGCGGCTGCCTAGGGCGGCATAAGGGGGAGAGTGGCAAAAAACATGAGTTTGGGAATCCCCTTGAACGGCCTTCACCCATGAAAGCGACCTTCTACAATTCGACGTGACGTTCGTCACCACGGGCGGGGGCCATGCGCGCAGATTTCCGACTTCCGATTCGCTCTCGACCCGATCGGAGTCAGACCTCTGTGCTTGCACGGTCGCACCCTGTGCTGACCCCATGGTGCCTGCCCACTGCTAGGAGCATCCATTCTTCTGAGCGGTAAAATTACCACCCTATATGAAATTAGATCTACCCTTGTGTGTTTCTCTGGGAACAAAGTAAAATACGTTTAAATTTGCAAGACACTTGCTGGGCGTAGAGTACTGTTCACCATCCAGTCCTTCAAATGGGCAGATACTTACAGACACCGAGTACCCGCACTTCATTAATTCAAAGGGGAGAGAACCTGTACTTCTTAGCAGTGATGTAATGCTTTTAGCACGAGAGTACCTGCACTTCTCAGAAGCAAACCGGTACTCTGAGATACTGAGTACCTACACTTTAAGATTACATGGCTAGGTCAAGAACGGAGCATGACGCAATGGTGCTCCGTGGGTCTCAGTAGGAGTCGCACTGGTCCCACTGCACGTCACCAGTTTCATTTATCCGCTGCCTTTTAAGGGGTCGGTGGGGAGGGCAGAGCGTGACAGCACTGGCTATTTACGACTCGGTGTCGATGCCTGCTTCATCCGAAGGATCAACAAGTAGAAGAACTACACTGCTTGCGCTGATCCGACAGAAAATCCTCGATACTCGTACCTGGCACCACAGCAACACAATGGAGACCTGTGGTGCAGCAGCCAGGGCAGCTGACCTCGGAGCACAGGGCTCACGGTGTGATCCCTGCCTCCGGTGGCAGATCAGCTCAGCACCATGTGACTCTGGGCATTAGCTCACGTAATTTCCATGAAAGCCCCCAGTGCCTTGAGACCCATAGGGGTGAGTATTTCACGCTTTACAAATACCGGATTTAGGAGTTTTTTTCGATTTAAACACTATTATACCAAACTCCTCCATGGGTGCTAGCTCCAAAGCAAGTGCTGTGGCACCTACGTATGGTAACCTTCCTGCCTCACCGCCCCAGACTCTAATCATCTACACCTCAGTTAAACTTCCACAGTCCTGTCCACCAAGCTCCTCTGGACCGGCAGCACCCTCTTCACTAGCTCTCCCCACGACCCAACAGTAAGCACGCCCTGCTGTCCTCTCTTCCATATTATCCACCATGTATACCTGGCAGGAACGGGAAGAAAAAAATTGCATATGCACTCATCTCATGGGAGCCTCATAGCGAGAGCATTGTATGGGGAATATGGGTGTAAATAATGTAACATATCATTTTGGTGCATTTGTAGCGACTGCACACATTGGTGGAAATTCTGCCACAGACTTTCAGCCATTGGTAGAAATTCTGCAGACCAGTAGGTTTGCTCATTTTAGCGGGAATCCATCCGGGTGATTTACACCCACCTAAGGGGCACGACAAAATATGGCAACATTCCCTCTGCCAGCATGCATACTTGCAAAACCTGCAGCGGAAGAATGATACTTCTGCTGCTCAAACTCTGAACCTGACCCTTGTTGTATTCGCGTCTGTAAAATAGGTCTGCATTATGAAAAATCTTCAATTCTCATACTACGGTTCAATACAGCATTCATACTAACGCCTCTGTAGAATGATGAATTTCCATCTACCTCACATTCTGCTAGGGGCAAACCCTGTACTAATCTGCTGCAATGGTGAAAAAGGTAGTGGGTAAATGTGTTTCTAATATTGATGCTGAATGTATTTTTACTGATTTTCAACCATTACCTATTATGATCACACATATTACCTCACTCGTTTGAGGCTCTTCTAGAGATTCTCAGTTGGCTACCTCTCTATTGAACCCTCCCTCTAATCTGTCACTCATCTCTCTCCACTCTTTCTGCTTCTCGTAAATTCACATGTTCACATTTTTCACTCACCCCTTTAAGACTCCCGGCGCTGATTGTCTTGTTGGGTGACTCATTCTTCTTGCCTGGATGACAGGGGAAGAGAGTGATGGTAGTAAAAGGGAGGAGGTGGTATTTTTCAATTCTCGCCTAGGGCGCCAAAACACCTGGAAACGGCCCTAGGCTCTAATATTTATTATGCTACAGACATGCTTGTTCTTTGCTTAGGGAAGAGGTGTGGCGCCGCGCCACGGCGACTGACTCCGGAATCTGGGGATCACGGTTCGATCCCCGGCGCCGGCGGCAGATTAGCCCAGCACCATGTGACTCTGGGCAATAGCTTGCTTAATCTTCCCGATGGCCCCCAGCGCCTAGAGACCCTTACGGGTGATTGTTCGTGCTTTACAATGGTGGATCATTATTATTTGCTTAAATGTGGGAGTCTTTAATCTGATGAACCTCTCCTACTCAACAGTTCTTGCAAGATTGAACTACATGCCATCTTTTCATTCATCTAAGCATATCTTCATTCGCCAAACCACATGCCTGGAGTTCAAGAATCAGTAGTCTCAAATGTTACTAATAGCCTCCACCTTATAAAAGAAGAAAGAGGCTATCTAACTGTAAAATTGATTAGATGAGGTTACTCCTTTAAGAAAATATAAATATTTTAGTGGTGTATACATGGCTTTACCAAATCCACTAAATGCGACAATTCATATACTTTAATGCTTGCAGTATAGTAAACACAGACTTTCTAATTACTAAGTTAATGTTTTATTTTCTAGTGTAATAATCAACTTGTGAAGGGTGCTGATTTGGGAATTCCGCTTAGAAAAACTCTTTATGTCATTTCAACATTACTCTTAGCAAGAAAAATGACAGCAAGATTTATCTTCTATCACTTATGAAATTGTTTAGTATCTTTAACTTTTTCACAGATGTTAGCCCGTACTGGATGAGAGAGGAGACATTACAATTTTTTTTTACGTAAGACCAGTGAGTGATCAGACTAGAGAAATGCATAGGTTGACATCTTCTGAATAACACCCTTTCTCTCCAAATGTCAGATCAAGAGTATGATCATTTTTATGTCTGCTGAAGCTGGAGTCCTCAAGTCATAAATGAGAAATAGTTGTCTGATGCTTTCTGGTGGAGATGTTGCAGGTATTCTGCTCTGGAACAGAACAGTACTTGGAGCCACAGAGCATCAGTATGTAGGGACTGAGTCACCATACCACCTCAGTGTCTGAGTCTGAGTCCGACTAGCTTTAGTGCCTCACTTGCCCTCCTAACCTTACCAGAGAAACAAGTGAATTGGCACCCCAGAATACAACACACTCTTCACTCTCAGGGATCGTTGGAACAAGACACACCCTATCGCTCTCTCTCACTCGTACTTGTCCACAATAATATAACTAAGAACACAAAGAAAGTTTTGAATATTTATTTAAACTATTGTGCTCTGAAATCCAATATACGTGACACAATGCGAAAACAAATGTATATAATGAATACTCCTAACATGGTTAATAGTCCGCTTAACAGTAAAAGATGTGTCATTTTATAGGACAGAGTAGCCTAAACCCCCCTCTCCTGCTACTAAAGCTAAATGGTTATATATGAAAGATCTCTGGGATTACTGGCAGACCCCGTACCTTAGCATACACAGATGGACGTTCTATATCTCAGCAGATGCAGTGCTCTTGTCTCTGAACTCTTGTTCCATGTATGTGGGTTTTGCTTATTTGCTCATCTAGATGACAAGACGTGCACATAAACTACAGCTGCATTCTTGTGTTATGTCTAAGTGTTAGTTCTTGGCCAGAAAGAATAACAAGGATCATTGTTGTTTGACCTTGTCTGTGGTGTTAGGACTAAATCCCAGAAAAAGAACAGAACGCGAAAACATATGCAGTTTCTGTGTGAAAGTATAATGTGTCACAAGAGCAACGTGTGCAAAGAAAACTAAGGGCTACAACGTGCACAGTTAGGCTAACATAGGAAAAACTCCAATGGGCAATGCTGGAAACATGCAACAGAGTTAGCATGCTAACTCTTTAGGAGGTGAGGGCATGTAACGTCTGCAAGCTGGAAACCATCACAAGATCTCACCTATAACTCCCAAATGACTTCTCCTTGCATGCCATTTCAATCTTTGACATTTGGGAAACTCTACACATGCTTCGATGGACTACAGATCCTAGAAAGCATTGACTGGTATTTTGAAAACCCTGTAAACCACTGCAAGGGATTTCAATCATTTTAGCCCTGGTACTACTGTGCATTGTATTCTCACACAGGCCTTGGAAGAGCGTTGGAGTACAAACATTTGCAAAGCTAATTTTCATATCTTGGTTGATGAACTTTAATTTACTAGAACTATTGTTTCCTGCTTGTTGGCCCATTTCTGTGGGCTATTCTTGTGCAGCTAGCTGAAGATTGTTCTTCTAGTTTTCTTCACTTTTATTTCTGTCTTTAGCCAGCATTTAGATGCAGCTCCTGACCAGCTTCCACTTAGTTTTGCTTCTTAGTGCCTTCTCTCATTTTGCTACAATTTCTCTTGGCCTTTACCTGTTTCAGTTTTTATGATTTTTTTGTCCCTTCCTCTTATTGCTGTCATTAAATGCTGCATCTGGTCCCCACTGTTGTTATTTTTTATCCTTGTTTTATCTGCTCATTGCTTGCCTTTCCCCTCATGCAACCTCTAGGTACCATGCACTTCATGTCTCCTGCGTATTGCAGTTTTTATTCTCCTAGTGACTATTTGCATCTCCAGTCTTGCCATGCCTTGTATGTTTCAGTTTTTGAGCTCCCTGTTCTTGTGATGTTATGTTAGTTCTCCAGCTTTACCTTGCTAATTTACTTTAATGCTCAAATCGTTTACAGTGGTGACTGCTCCTGGGAAGCAGCAGTGTGGTGGGTAGGGGGGAGGAGGAGGTTAAAAAAATTCACTTAACTGCCGGCTGGCCTGCCGCCGCCTCTCCTCCATCCTTTTCCTGGCTTCTTCTGTCCAAACAGGAATCAGGAAGCACCCAGACTCCCACCCTCCTAATAGCCAATAACAGCACTGCAATGCAGCATTGTGATTTGTCTGAGCATTATAATTCGGCGCTCAGCCAGGGAATGGGAGTCTGGGCATGTTCTCTACCCAGGCTGTAATGCAGCCTGGGTGGGGAACATGCAAAGTACGCATGACTATTTGGCCGGCCAGAGAAGGCCTTCCAATCAGTCATTGTGCACTCACAGGGTGCCCACCACTCCGCCCCTTGCTCTGAGAGCAGAGCAGATCTGCCCTGCCCCTAAAAGGTGCCGCAGCAGGAACAAATAAAATGATAATAACATCAAGTTATTATATTTTTATTTTTGCTTTATTTACACAGCGAACAGCAATGGGGCAACACTCCTCTGCCTTAGAGAAGGAGCCGCCGCTGATCTTTTAATGACATTTTTGTAGTGAAGTAGTAATAAGAACATATCCTGCATGGAATTAACAAACAACGATTTGCATATTTAGCAGATAATAGTCATGACTCATGTAAGATTTATATACAGAGCAATATAGATGCTCACCTGCCTTCCCTTCCACCCTTAATGTCATTGTGGTCACCCCCTAATATTTCCAACCATTGAGATTAATGATAGTCCTCTAAACTGAATCCATTCCTCCATTCTTTGTGGTGTTTTTGGAGCCTAACTTCATAGACTGGTCTTTAAAGCATGCATTTATCGATGATGTTCTCCCTTTCCGGAATCATGATGCTACATTACTTTTGAGAACTACAGTTCTTATGTACCTTGTGCTTGCCCTGCCTCATTCGGTCTGCAGTTTAGCTAAGTTGTCTTGCAGTGTTTCAGCAGTTACACCCTTTGAAGGTAATTTACTTACAAATGCCTCTGCAGGGACAGGAGGGCAATTGTGTTGGCCTCAAAGAATATGGTGAAGAAGAATCCATTTGAACAAGGAAGACATCCCACCCTCTGACTATCCTTTAGTGGACTTGTTTCTTCCACAGCGCACAGCCGTCTGGTAGTTGCTGCTGCTGTCCCCATCTGCTGCTGCTGCTACTGACCCGGAGGTCAGGAGTTCGAGACCCTCCTCCACCCGCAGGCTCCTGCCTGCGCCTCATCCCTGCTGGGCCAGTGGTAGAGCGTGACTGCTCTGCTGCTTGACTGCCCTTCCATCTCTCTTTCTGCTGTTTCAGTCCCTCTTTCTGCTTTTCTCTTTCGCTTTACTGCCTCTGCCTTTTGTCTTTGCTTTTTTTCTTTTCTTTTTTCTTTTTCCTGTCCTCTCCCTCATTCCTCCTGCAACTGCTATCCCCCATGGCCCTGCCCCCTCCAGTGTCCCTTCCTGCGTTTCCCGCCTCCCAGCTATCCAGCCCCCCCTGCAGCACTACTTAATGGAAGCGGCTGCGCGCAGCGGTGAGCTGCTGGTGTACCTAAGGTGTGCCAAAGGCAAGCCCTTCTGCGCCCGTCTGTGCCTGGACCACGCCCAGCACCAGGGACCCTGCTTCTTGGACATTCCACTGCTACAACGCCAGCACCCTCCTCACACTCAACCTCGTACGCCACGCTGCCTGCCATCTAGCATCACCGAAGAAGACCCTTGGAAACTTCACCTGCCAGAACTGCAACCGCACATTCAGCCACGTCTGTATGCCAGCTCCTCTCGCTGCCCAGCCAACCAACAGCGCAAACGTCTGGCTCAACTGCATCGACCTCAATGTGCGATCTCTCCACAAACACACCACTGAAATCTGGGACCTCCTCAACATCACCTCTCCTGACATCGCTTTCTTCACAGAAACCTGGACCAACCCCTCCTCCGGACCAGACATCGCAATCCATGACTGCTGTAAAATCACTCTCAAGGACCTCCCGGCCACCCAGGAGGAGGCATCACCGTCATCCACAAAAGCACACTCCGACTGACCACGCACTCTAATGACCGAATAACAACCATGGAACACCTCCACTTCCAGATCCAGACCAACCCCAACAGCACCCTCTGCGGCCCCCCGGCCCCCCGACACCCCTTTACCGACACCATCATAGACCTCATCACACCCCAGGCTCTTGCATCCACTGACTACATCCTACTCGGAGACCTCAACTTCCACATGGACAACCCAAGTGACCAGAACACTTCTGCAGAACCTCTCCAACATCGGACTCAAGCAGTCAGTCACTGCACTGACCCACAGTTCTAGAAGACAGATCCTTCCAATTAATGGAAGGTGAGCATCTATCTGATACCCTCCAAATCTCATGCAGAGTACCACAGGGTTCTGCACTAAGCCCAACACTTTGTAACCTGTATATGCAACCACTGGCAGAAATAGTGCAACAATTTGGACTATCCATAGTGTCATACGCGAACGATACTCAGTTGATACTATCAATGGCGGAGGGCTCCTAATCCATGCACAACAACTTGGCACCATGCATGGTGCAAGTAGCAGAATGGATGAAAAACGGTTGCCTAAAGCTGAACGGAGGAAAAACAGAGGTCATGTTCCTGGGTATACATGTTCCATGTTGGTGGTCCCAAGAAACATGATTAGCTGGCCTCCAGAATAGGGAGAACCCCCTGTCCCAATGAAAGAGGTAAGAAATTGGGGAATATGGCTAGATGAAAGTCTGTCCATGGAGACCCAAGCTAGAAAAATATCAGGAACATGCTTTGTAGCAGTGCAAATGCTAAGGAAGATCTTACCTCTCATTCCTAAATACACTTGCAGAACCGTGGTACACGCCCTAGTGATGTTGCAGCTGGATTACGAGAACTCCTTGTATCTTGGCGCACCCAAATACGTTATAAACAGACTAAAAGTGGTTAGAATGCTGCAGCTAGGATACTGCTGCGCATTCACAGACAACAGTCAGCCAGGGCAGCCTTGAAGACACCACACTGGCTCCCTATCCAGGCCAGGATAAAGTTCAAGTCACTATGCATCGCCCATAGAGGTATGAATGATAAAGGCCCGGCCTTAATCAAAAAGCTTGTCACACACTACATCCCAGGCAGACCCCTAAGATCCTCTGCAGATCTACTTATGAAACAGACCAGGATAAAGAGAATCATATGGGGAGGTAGATCCTTCTCGCATCTGGCTTCTATGGAACTCCCTGCCCAGGGAAATGCGTATGCTGACTGACGGATTGGTATTCAGGAAAAAGCTCAAATCTTGGCTCTTTCCTTAATCTCCTATGCACCCTCTGCTATTTTCTCCTAGCGCTGGGAAATCCTCGGGCAGCTATTCACTTTATAAATCCATAAACATAAACACACAGCCAGGCACATGCTTGACCCCATCTTCTCTGCCAGCGGGTACATCAGCTACAGCCACTCCACTGAACTCTCCTGTACCGACCATCACTGCGTGCATCTCGCCTTTGCCACTTCTACCGTACACCACTGTCATCATCACCCCATTGCAGCTTGTTCAAGGCCACCGAAGAACTTCTTATTAACTCCCTTAGCACAACCAATGCCAATGGATACCAACACCGCAGCCCGCAACCTTCACCCATGGATCTCCAACTGAACCAACACCCGGGCACCTCTCAAGAAAAGACCAGGCAAGCAACACTCCAAGAACGCCAACTTGTTCACTCCTGCCCTCCACCAATCCATATGCTCCTGCAGATGACTCGAGAAGAGACGGAGGAACAACAAAACCCTGGAAACTCATGTAACCTTCAAATCTCCCGTCAATGCACACCACCTCCTCCTGAAAACCACAAAGAAAATGGCCCTCTAACGCAGAATCAACGCCAACGCACACAACAGCAAAGAACTCTTCGCAATCATCAAGGAGTTGGGCAGGCCCAACAGTGAGACCACAGACGTTCCCCCCTCCCAAGACCTCTGCAAAAAACTCAGCACCTTCTTCCACCACAAGATCAGTAAGATCTACGACTGCTTAGACATCCTACTCCAGGCCACTTCGTCTGCCACTATCGCACAACACCAAGCCACACCCTAACAGACTGTGCTCTGCTGGACCCCTCTCACAACAAAGGACACGCTCAAGACCATGAAGAGCATCGACTCAGGATCCCGTCAAATCCTTGCCAGTACAACATTTTCCATAGCACGTGGTACCATCACCGCCTGCTTCGCCACACCATCAACTGCTCCAGCAAAACTACCACCTTCCCCGATGACTGGAAACATGCCAAGATCAACCCCCTGTTGAAGAAGCCGTCCTTAGACCCGACAAACCTCCAGAATTTCAGACCCATCTCCCTCCTTCCCTTCCCAGCCAAGGTCATTGAGGAAGCAATCAATGCCCAACCCTCCAAGTTCATCGAAGTGAACCACTTCCTGGAAACCTCCCAATCTGGGTACCGAAGCAACCACAGCACAGAGACCACACTCCTCGCTGCCGCCGCTGACTTCTGGTCTCTCCTCGACTGGGGTGAGACCGTAGCCCTCATCCTACTAGACCTCTCGGCCACCTTCGACACCGTCTCCCACCGCACCCTAATCATGAGACTCCACGACACCGGCATCCGCGACAAGGCTCTGGACCGGATCCACTCCTTCCTCACCGGCCAGACTCAGTGAGTCAGACTACCACAGTTCCTCTCAGAACCCACAGAGATCAGCTGTGGAGGGCCCCAGGGTTCCTCCCTCAGTCACACCCTCTTTAACATCTACATGGTCACACTCGCAGCCATCGTCAGAAGCCACAGACTCAACATCGTCTCCTACGCCGATGACACCCAGCTGATCCTCTTCCTCACCAATGAACCCACAACCACCAGAACCAACTTCCTCAGTGGAATGAAGGCCGTTGTTACCTGGCTGAAAGACAGCTGCCTCAAGCTCAACTTGGACAATGCTCATCTTGGGACCCACCCCTTCAGCTTGGGACCACTCCTGGTGACCAGCCACTCTGGGATCTCCCTCCACCCCGATAAACCCCTTATGCAACCCTGGCATCAAACTGAACTCATCGCTCACTATGAACCACCAAATCAATGCAGTTTTCTCAGCCTACTTCCACACGCTCCGCCTGCTTTGAAAGACATTCAGATGGATCCCCACAGAATCCAGAAAGATGGTCACCCATGCACTCATCTCCAGCAGACTGGACTACGGCAACACGCTCTATGCCAACATCACCCAGAAACAGCTCAAGAAACTACAGAACATCCAAAATGCCACTGCCAGACTGTTCCTAGACACGCCCTGCCCCAGCGACATCGTGCAACACCGACAACTCCACTGGCTCCCAGTCAGCAACAGAATCACTTTCAAGCTCTTCACTCACCTTAGAAAGCTTTACACGTTGAAGGACCATCATACCTGAACCACTGACTCACATTCCATGTACCCACCAGACAACTCTGTTCCTCCCAACTCGCCCTTGCCTCCAACCACAGGATCCACAAGACCAGAAGCAGAGGGAGGTCGTTCTCCTACGTCGCTGTCAAGACCTGGAACACCCTGCCCCTCCAACTGAGGCAATCTGCGTCGCTGACTCAGTTCGGGAAGGACCTCAAGACCTGGCTCTTCGAATGATCCTCCACCCAGTCTGACCAGCAGACCCCTGCCCCCAGTGCTTTGAGACCCTCATGGGTGAGTAGCTGTGCTATACAAGACCCTGACTGACTGATTGAATGACCCTCTCTTGTTTACTACTTCCCTCACTTACATTAACCTTCTCCTCCTAAATCAATAGCTATACATTTTCCCTATTACAGAATGCCCTTCCGATAATTTCATATTTTGATATACCTCTCATTTTTGCTACTCTTTCACCTCTTGATTATAGGATGTTGAGGGGCTTATGTGCATGGTAGTAAGAATACTATAGCACAGAGTGCGCTTTTGGCAGCAAACATAAATATCTATATAAGGAAGCCTTGAGTGTCTTAACGAGTGGCAATGACTAAACTTTAATAACAATGTCGGAATGTGAGATAAAAAATATCTTAGTGAGCAGGCATCCACTAATGTTTGTTGAGATCCTCTCTACCCGGGTAAAGCATGATCATGTATTGACCTGCCAGCATGTCAAACAGCATCCTGCATCATGTCACCTGACATCATTTATAATGACTGAAGGGCCTTCTAGTGCTGCAGGGGGCATGCAGCTCATCAACAGCAGCAGTGGTGTGTCAGATATTGAGGAAAAGTACTGGGAATGGTGCCTGTGTTTAAGATTATATACTGGTTTATGGAGAAGACAATAGAAAGTATGATGGAAGATTGAGAAAGGTTTTGCAGATAGACGAGGAGAGAGAGGGTTGACTATTCATGAAAAGAAGTGTAAAGTTGGGAGCAATAGTTCATGCTGTTTGTTAGGGAACTAAAGTCAGAGAATTCTGACTTCTGAAATAACTTTTAGGGTTATTCAAGGAGTCGGCTAGGGACGTTTTAAAAGTTGTTTTGCCGCCAGGCTTTGCTCTAACCACTGCCGTGAGGGGAACGGCTCTTACCTGGTACCTTTTGCCGTGAGGAGAACGGCCACCATTACCATCACCGCGCCGTGAGGGGAACAGCTGAAACTACATCCCCCAGCAGCCCTACGCCACTCTGACGCTGCACTCGCGCCCGGAGGTGCCATAAAAGTCACGCCCACCTCCCGCAGCGCGGGCCGTTTTAAAAGTTTTTTTTGCCGCCAGGCTTTGCTCTAACCACTGCTGTGAGGCGAATGGCTCTTACCTGGTACCTTTTGCCGTGAGGGGAACGGCCACCAATTACCATCCCCGCGCTGTGAGGAGAACGGCTGAAACTACATCCCCCAGCAGCCCCGCGCCAACCTGACGCTGCACTCGCGCCCGGAGGTGCCATAAAAGTCACGCCCACCTCCCGCAGCACGGGACGCGCACGGGTGCACCCGGGCAAAGCCCGGGCCAAGGGCGGGCCCATCATTGCCAGGAAGAGGCAGGGCAGGGCCACCCCCCTAACCCCCAGGTCTGAGGATTTTAACCGGCATCAGGAGCCAATTGAAAGTGGGAACCGAGGCTGTTTGTGCTGTGGGCTACTTCTTTGACTCTCTGCCAGTGGGACTTACCAGGGCACGGACCACAGCCCTTACGAGACCCTGGTGGGACTCGGCGTCCCAGGGTGCACAGCACTGCATCACCCCAATCTCCATCAGCTGCCTTGGAGTGAGGCGCTTCCATGGTCTGTGTGTGCCCACAAGAGGCCGGCCTGGCTACCTTCTTAAGAATTCGGTTACGGGGTTTTTCTTTCTGGGAACAGTATTGTATTGCTTGGCTAATATAATATAATAGTGTGTATATATATGGTTAACATGAGTAAGCGTAAGCCTAGCACAGGTAGGGGTGTGGTAGGAACCTTAGATGCTTTCTTATTGAGGGCAGAATCAGCCCTCATTAAAGATATAAAGCTTACTGAGCGAAGGCTATCCCTTGAGCCCCTACCCTCGCAGAGTAGACTTTCCTTAACTCCTGCAATCCCTGAATCTTTTGTATCCCCATCCCAGACTAGTCAGTCTCCACATGTTGGTTTGGATCCAGTGACAGATATTGTCTCCTTTTCATCTACTGACCCAGAAATCAGCCCTGTTAGACCTAAAGTTACGACGAGAGGGCAGAAAGCCAAACTTAGGTCGGATCGCATTAATGAACCCCTCCCTAAAAAAAGGAAGAGTCGAGGAATATTGAAACAAAATAAACCTGCCCAGAGAATAATTGGGAAGAAAGCACTACCAGTTATTACTGCAAGTGAACCTAACGAGGGCTCCCCTAACCCCACGGTTCACATGCCGTCAGCGCAGCTCGCCAATAGCACACAGGAGGGGAACTTCAGGGGCAGGCTTGAAACCATGATGTCAACCTTACTGGAACCTATCCTGCAAAAAATAAGTATTGTAGAAGCCAGATTATTAAGGATGGAGGAGATGGTTAGCTGTAAACCCCCGGCTATACTGGCAGCTAGCTTGAAGTCTAGTGCAGAACCATCAAATATCATGGGGACAGGTACGGGGGTGGGCTTATCTGTTAGTTCTACTGCAAACAGACAGGCTTCAGACAAGAGTAGTTTTAATAACATTGCGCTTAGTAGTGTTGACATCCCAGCCTGTACTAGTCAGTCCCCCTCAAGAGCAGGTTCTGTGCCTTCATGGGTTGGGAGGCTGGAGAAAAGGGAGATACAGCCAACGAGTCTACCAGTAATAGACCTGCCACCGGAATCTACTCCTTATGTAGTGGTTTGGGGAGTGTTCCTTCTCTCCCCCAAGGGGCTAGTGAGGACTTTGGGCACCTGAAAAATAAATTAACTCATTGGTTTGCACATAACACCGTTCTGGGTGCCCGTGTGGCTAAAAACATTCTTATGGCACGCAGGGTGAGCTGGATTGGGAGTTTGCGTAAAACGGGCACGGGTGACTGTGTCATTGTAAACTTTGATAACCCCCATACTGCGGGCAGGATCTTATCCAGGGACATTTGTCATCATCCTTCTAATTCTGGATCTATCATCAGGGCCATTCCATTGGTTTTTTTTATAAACCCATTTATTCTAGGGAAATGTATCACAATGTCCCTATGGCAGCTCCTCGAGGTGGGTGGCCACATGGACCAGTATCTAGGCTACAGCCTATTCCCATGGTTTATCCATCATTTGCAACAGATGGTCAGTTTGGCGCCTGCCCTTCGCTGGAATTAAATAACAGATTCTCTGCTTTAACAGGGTTGGAGGAGTGTGACTGACTAAGGATCCCTACGCTCTCCGTATATACTCCGTACATACTCAGTTCCCAATAGAGGTAGCTGAGAGGAGAATAGCTGAAATATCCAATAATATTATATCTTGGAACATTGCAGGGTTGGCAAATAAGCTCCGAGACCCATTATGGGTGCAATTTGTGAAGCAATTCCCTGTAGCTAGTTTCCAAGAAACATGGTCGGTGGATTGTGATCTATTTTTGGAAGGTTATAAGGCTTTCTTTGTCCCAGCTACTGCTTCGGCGAGTGGAAGGCCCATGCGAGGTTTAGTTGTATATATATCTTTGGCGGTCGATTGTCAGATTCAGGTTGTACTGACCACAAACCCAGGAATTCTGGCACTGATAGCCAAAAAGGGAGACACTAGATGGGGACTTATTAATTTTTACAACTCTGTGGCCTGTCCATATGGTGCCTGTAACATCACCACCCTGGGCACATTCATTAGACAGTCTTTTGGTTCTATTCTACATAACCTTATGGTTTTTGGTGATTTTAACATCCATCCATGTGGAAATCCAATGTTATCCTGTATATCTGAGTTGTCTCCGTATGAAGGGGTTTCATTTTGAACATCATGCCCAGGGGGAATCGCTGAATAATTTGTTAAATGAATTGGATATGATGGCCTTGATGTCCTTAACTGCCCCGCACACTACTTTTTCTGTGCCAACTTTTAAAGGGAGTGGTAGGGGGTCGTTCATAGATTTTATTTTAAATTCTTCTTCCCTACAAACCTTATTTCATGGTTCTAACATTGTTGAGAGCAAATATAGTGACCATAACCCACTTTGTGTCTGTATGCAGGGCCCATTATCAGCACGAATTGGCGAGGTAACAAGCAGGGGTATACTTAGACCAATTGATGACAAACGACGACTTAAATGGTCCCAGATCTCCCCAGACAAATTTTATAGTGAAGTAAATGTAGCCTGTGCTCCTGCGTTAGCACTATGCACTTCTGCAGGTTCTTCTCCCAGGGAAATTATTGGCGCGTATGAATCCATAGTGTGTAAAGTCGGTGAAATCCTAAGTGCCCCGGCTGGTAGAACGGCTACTTCCGGCCCCAGGTGGTTTGACTCTCACTGCTCTCGGGTGGTGAAAAAGTTGAGGGAAGCTCTGTCAGCCAAACCAAGAAATCAAATTGAGGTACGTGTATGCCGTAAAGAATATAAATCAGCCTTGGTCAGTCGGAAGGGCGCCCTGAAGGAGGAGGCTTGGAGGGAGTTGATTGACTCAAGCACTCTCAGGAACAGCTCTAGGTTTTGGAGTGTCGTGAATCGTCCCCTTTTTGGTCAGGAGGTAAGGGGGGCTTTAGATTCCCATATCACTGAGGAGGAATGGGTGCTCCATTTTAAATCTATGTTTGACAGCCCTATGGAGCACACTTGCAAAGAAGGTCGGGATTTAAATGTCCCGGTAATGATTTTTGAACAGGGTGAGGTTGTGGCAGGCATTGCAGGGCTGTCCACTAAGAAAGCACCAGGCCCAGATGGTATTCCTCTGGACCTGTTTAAATCCGACCCTTCGTTCTGGGCTCTGGTACTGGAGGCTGTGTTTAACGCAGCTGCAAAGAATGGTTGCCCTCAGTCTTGGGCCTCTTCCACCATAGTCCCTGTCTTTAAGAAGGGTGACAGGAATAGCACTCACTGTTACAGGCCAATCTTCCTCCTTGACTCAGTGGTTAAGGTTGTAGGACGTATTCTCTTGCAGAGATTATCCACTTGGGCGGAGGAGCATAAGATCCTGTCAGATGTCCAGTTTGGGTTTCGGTCGGGGCGTTCAACCTTTGCTCAGTGTCTCAATTTATCTATGATATTGAGCAAATATACGGTTGCCCGCCCCGGCACTGTCTACCTTACCTTTATGGACTTGTCCTCTGCCTTTGACTGTGTCAACAGGGTTAAAATGTGGCAGTCCATGAGGGCATGAGGGCAATGGGGGTGGATATCAGTAATGTTAATTTTTTAGAGGACTTGCACAAGTCAACAAAGGCTAATGTCAGGTTTTCTCAGGACCTTCGGGTCACTAGGGACCTGGAGACAAGGAGGGGAGTGCGACAAGGTTGCATCTTGGCCCCATTCTTGTTTAATCTCTATATTAAAAATCTTGATACTGCATTAAGAGCCACCGGGCTAGACTACCCATGTGTAGGGCGGCGTGGCATCCCCGCCTTGCTTTTCGTGGACGGCACCGTCCTTATATCTAGGACTGCACTAGGGCTGCAATCTCTATTAAAGGCATTCTCTACATTTATGACGGACCGGGACTTGGCAATAAATAATTCTAAATCTTATATAATGCAAGTGGGCAAACGACCTAAAAAAGTTTTCAATTTAGTGTTGGCCCTGCTAAAATCCCCCGCACCAATGTTTTTTTCTATTTAGTGGTTCTCTTTGATGATCATTTAAAATGGAGTCCATTAATCTTGAGGAAAAGGGGGGACCTGGCCCGGATGAATGCGGCTATTTTTAATTTCGCCTCACAAATAGAGAAGAAACCAATTGGAGCCATGTTGAAAGTTTATCAAGCCAAAAGCATGGCCATAGCTAGCTGTGGAAGTGAAATTTGGGGACACATTGCTGCGGATTCCCTCCAGGTGTCTGAGAATGACTTTTTGAAGCGCTTGTTGTGTGTTCCGCGCGGAATATGTAACCTATCAGCCCATGAGGAATTGGGGGTCCCCTATCTAAGTGGTGTCCTGGCTCTGCGCCCTCTTGTGTTTTGGTTGAAGTGCTGGCTGAACAAAGAGTTAACTCTTAACCATTTAATTTCAAGAGAGTGTATGTCCCTTGATAATGCATCCCGAATTCCTGGGCTTAATTACATTAAAAGTAGCCTTGAAGGGGTAGGGCGTGTTGATTTATTTTTTAAGCCCAAATCCATTGTTAAGAAGGATGTGGAATTAATTAGGGTAGCCTTCTTAACCTTAAGGAAATTGGACAGGGAGGAGCAGGAGATGTTGAAACCTAGTGGTAGTACTTTTTTAATGCTCCAAACAACCCCGACAACAGAACCTTATCAATACATGAGAGGTTTTTATTAACTAGGTTTCGGATTAACCTTTTTCACCTCCTGTTATCTAGGCCTAAGGGATGCAGTAGAGGTCAAGTGCTAGCTCCCTCTGGCTGCGAAGGACAGTCTCCACAGGATCTGCTGCATTTTACATTTTTATGTAAGTTTTATGAAACCCCTCAAAGGCATTTCTTGGTTCCCATTTTTAAAAGAATGAATTGTATTCAGGCCCGTCCTGCCCTTATGTATCTTCAACTGTTGAAAGTGGATTGTATTATTTTTATAGTGGGGTCTTTAAAATCTACTGTGAAATCCAGGGCCTGTATGGATGTTTAGACAATGGATGATCTTTGCAGGATCCATTAGTTTTGAAGGCTTAGCTTGCGCCATAAAGTAAATATGATAGGAAGATATGTTCTCCTGCCACATTGCACTTTATGGTCACTGATTAATTTGGGAGACTGGGTATTGGGTTCTATTTATAAATTGTGTACAGGGTTTTACTTTTTAAATCATGTTTTAACGTATTACTTTTTTTAGTACATGTAATCTTGTTACTTTTATGGTTCTCCGAAATGAAACCGAATAAAGTTTATTTGATTTGATTTGATTTGAGTCAGCTGGTCTGCCCATCAAGGAATAATTACAGCTATTGTTGGTAAAATGGGGTTTTATGATATATAT
Organism: Triturus cristatus; assembly: GCF_964204655.1. Taxonomy (NCBI): domain Eukaryota; kingdom Metazoa; phylum Chordata; class Amphibia; order Caudata; family Salamandridae; genus Triturus; species Triturus cristatus. Next base: position 571,426,431 of record NC_140592.1, on the reverse strand, counting down.
ATTTATCGATTTGCTGAGTTGCTGACCCCCAGAGATCCCAAAGGTTACTAATGAAGGGTTGAACATTTTTGTGGTCAATATGAATGAAAAGGCATCTGAGAAAATAGTCAAGGGACCAAAACACGTAAGGTTTGAGTTTTGAATCAAACTCCCATCTCAATTAATGCTACCACATATAGGGTATGACCCAAAGCCAGAATGTAAGGAGTGTACTATAGGATTTATCTTGTGAACATTGACAGAAAGGCTTTTGTTCATTGAGTCTGGAAGAAGCTTGTGCCAGGGTCAAAAAAACACTTTTTTTGAGCTGGCCGCTTCTTGATGTTTCTTTTTGAGCCTTGGGACTCGAATAATATGGGGGGGAAGGGTAGTCCATTTCAAGGTGAGGGATTTCCCATCTGCCCTTTTACAAATGGCATAGGATATAATGCATTTATAATAATGCAGATAGGATATCTGTCACATTTGGACATGTAAGCACGAGCTATGAGTGTAACTATTGATGCTCAAAGGCGGAAGAGAGACATATCGCACTCAGCATAATTTGAAGGATTGTGAAATGGACAAAGAAAAGTATCATGATCAGTTGATGAATTATCTCTGAAAGGGAGTCCAATGCTGATTAAAGAAATAATACATCTTGAAGGTGTGCGAAGGACATTTCTTGAAAGAGTCTGCAAAAACCCGATTGTGTCACTATCGGATAATCTCCCAATCACAGTGAATGACAGTGCTGTCACCAACCTGGTATTGCTTGTTGTATCGGAGGTGTTCAACACTGTTGGCTGTACGATCCTCCTTAACTAACGAGTCATTCTTTGCTGCAGGATACATGCCTTTGATGGAACAGTGTGAGCTGAAAGCTTCCCCATGCTAGGAATTCTCTCGTTGGTGAAACTATGTGTGACAGGCGTGACACTTTGTGGCAGGGCTACGCGTTAATGGTTGAGCAGTGTGTGAGAGAAATGTCAGTCTCTTGCCAGTGACAAGCTCCGTTTGCTGAGCAGTGTTAACAGTGAAGGCACTCTGAAGTAGTGCGGCACTCATTAGCTGATGACGTGTTTGATGGGAAGATATTCACATGAAAGTGTTATTACACCCATTGGTGGTGCAAGTTGTTCGAGGGAGGTCTCGCAATAGTAGGATTTAACGCAGCCATGCATTCTGTGTTCCTACCTATCAGAAACGTGTTTTCATGGCTTAGCTGAGCTTAATCAGAGAACCAATGTGAGAATATGAGTCCAGTCGAGGGCCCAGCGAACGCAGGGGCAGCTGGGCAATCACTGTTCTGTGTATTGTCTGCTTCCGGTGGAACCCTAAGAATGTACCACTTCAGGAAATTCAGTACAAAGCTCCTATTTAGGCTTTGAATTTCTGTCAGTACAGAAGGCAAGCAGTGACAACTTACATTTCAAGGGGTTTGTAGTTTAGAAAGTAGATGTAGACATTACATAAATAACACAACAATCACATTGTCTAGTCAATACTGTAGCTTTGATAGGTCCTATCTCTGCTATTAGGTTCATGTCTGGCTTGAATGCCCCATGGATCAAGATATTGTTAGGCCTCACAGCACCTAGTGATCTTGCAATTCTTCTAGCAACTAGGAGCATGTGTGCGCTTTCTAAAGCTGGCACTAGCTAAAACAATTAAAGGCTTGACCTCCCATCTATAATCTTGAGCGTGTACCTTAGAGATTAGATGCGGTTTAACAATATCAGTGATGCCTTCATGTGTATTAGAACATTGGAATGTTGGGAGCTCCATTGAAAACAATGGAGTGCTCCGGGCTTATAATGGCTGGTATAAGCCCGGAGCTCCAACATTCCAATGTGTCTTTGTTCACAGCTCTGGCTGTGAACAAAGACTTCAGGGAGCCTGAGGGGATTTGAATCCCCTCGCGCTCCCTGAAGGCTTTGTTTTGTTAGAACATTCTGCCCTCTAGTGGCAGAATGTTCTAATAGCCTTATAGCCCTTCGTAGCAGGGCTATACCGGCTTTTAAAGTCCCTCTGCTTTGTTAAAGTCCCTCGCCTTCGGCTCGGGCCTTTAACGCTGCAGCGGGCCTTTAACAGCCGGTATAGCCCGCTACGGCGGGCTATAAGGCTATAGTAGTATTTTACATACCACGAAAATTCACCAATTATAGTTATCTCAAAGAACTATAACTCATGCCTTAAAATAACTGTAACTTGCTCCCCGGCCATGCACAGTGTTACAAATTATGTCCTTTCAGATGTTGCAGAGATGTAATCAATGATGCCTTAGAACATGTCATGAGTAATGAAATATGGGAGGTACTTAGCAGTGCATGGGAAGGGCACAATTTATAGCCACTTTAGGGCACGAGTTATACTTACCTGAGATAACTATAACTGGTGATTCGCAGTTGTTTTGTTAGTTTAAAACAGTATGTATTAACTGACATTTTCAACTAACTATAACGTGCCGCTAACGTTTGTTTTGCGAATTTCTATGTTTTTTTAAATGCAAAGAAAGACATTATTTCAATTCCTAACTACAACATCATTTTAACATATGGTGTTTTTAATGAATTGCATTTTTTTTTTTACATAAAGTAAGATGTCCATAACTGTGCGTGGCCTGTGTTTGGCTGCCCAACCTCCGTGTCCTACCACCCACCCCGCCGCCATGCACAGCTGTCTATGTCATGTAACAATATAAAGGGTGTCACTTAAAGTAAGTCAGACCAACTGGCCTTTTGAAAGAGTCAGAACACCAAAATATATAAGCAGTGGCCCTATTGGCTTTATAAGGGTTAGAACATAAAAATATATAAAGTAGGCTGTTAGAAATTGGGTTGTTGGTTGACTGGGGTATGAGCCCGGGTCAAGCAATAACGATAATCCTACTCGGGGTAAAGTACAAGCAAACCCCAAATTAACCTGTGCTCACCCTCTGGTAGGCAGTGTGTAAAGTATTTATGCAACACTCCAAACAGTAAAACAGTGAGAACATCACAAAAAATGCATCCACACCAGTTTAGAAAAATAGCTCTGATTTTAATAAATAAAACAAGACCAAAATGAGAAAATTCTAATTAGTAGAGTTGAAGATATTGAATTTGAAAAATTATAGCAAAAAATTGTGCCAAGAAGCGCAAAGCGTTATTGAGGATACCTGGTCGTACTGGTCCAGGACAAGTCACAAATTCAGGCTGACTGTGATGGAGCATGGGTCGGCTACAGGTAATCCTGGTTGCAAAGCATTGCGTGTATCTGTGTCGAAGATGCCACGCGTAGCAGTGGCAATGCATCGGTTCAAAGATGCGGCGAGCTTACGGTGTGAGGTCCTGATGCGTCAACGTCGAGGATCCTGTCAATGGGACTTGCAATGCGAAGACCCTTGTTGAGAATGCGAGGGATGCCCCAGGCGATGCATTGGCTTGATGAGCGGTGAAGCTATAATTCAGAGGTTCGTAGTCAAGTTTGTAATTGATGAGGGATGCAAGGCTCTTGTGCTGGGGAAAGTGTTGCGCTGCTGTGGTTCCAAAGGTGATGCGTCGGTCCCAAGATGCAGGAGGAGGCGGCAGTGCAAGTCTTTTGCGAGGGGTCCAATCCATGCAGCAGCAGTGATGCATCTGTTCTGTTCAGGTATGCATTACTCAGCAGATAAGATGCGTCAGTTCTGAAGGTAAGCCCCTAAGGCTCACTCCCAAGGGTCCAGGACTGGGGTGCCACCTCTTGGCAGGGTAGACTCACAGATGGCAGTGTCCAGGTGCAGATGCAAGTAGGTTGGACACCTGTTATGTCCCTGAGGCGTCAGATCAGGAGGTTAGCTAACTAGCCCTTGGAGCCACTTTGGGTTTGGGGTTCAAGTGATTCAGGTCCTGTCCTTCTCACCCAGGCAAGACAGAAGAAGGCAGCATATCAGCACAGCAAAGCAGGAGTCCAGCAGATAAAATGCCAACTTTCGAAAGAGACATTTTCAGAATTGCAATTTAAAATCCGCTTCACCATAAATTTACATTTTAAATTGTGATCCCAGAGACATTGGACTTGAAGGGTTTCTCTCTTCCCAATTGGAATTCACCTATAACATGTATTTCATGTCAAATAACATTAATATTTTTGTAAATCCATAAAAGTACATAAAAGAGCATCATAGGACAAGATGTTAAACATAGATCCATACATTATCATTTACAAGCTAATTCGATAAAATAATTGATAAAAATCTATCATTAAAAATACTCTTACTATCTCAAAGTTAAAAAGGTTTATCATCCAAGTACCATCTTTCAATCTTCTTCATAGACTAATGAATCCAACTGTACAAGGGATTTCCTTCTTTTTACAGCCCGGGTAATATAACCTGCAACAGCTCGGCACGCTATTTCATTTTTAACAGTACATATAAATTTCATGGCATCCATATAAAAGAAACGTTTTTTAGTTACAAAAATTCGTCTGAAGAAATGTCTGTCTAATATCTTGATAAAACCTACAAAAGAGTATAAAGTGCATTGTAGAGTGTGTAGTTTTTCCATCGTATGGACACCTGCGGATTGTTTTCTTCCATTTTTCATGTCTTGGAAATGCCACCTGTTTGTGAATTGTGCCCAGCCGCAACCTGGTCAAATAGAACCTATCTTACACATTTTTTACTTTGACTAGGTATTCAGGTAGCCCTGAGAAGGTTACACCAGTCACATATCTTGACACACTTGTTTTTTTCCTTCTCTGCTTTCTCTTTCTTGGCACTGTTTCTCCAAATAGATCATTTTAACTTCTTTTTTGCCATATTGCAATATTCTTGCATGTTTTGTCACTGATAGATCTTTGGCAACATCTTTGAGTAGCTTATCCCCATATGCTAACCATGGGATTTTATTATAGCATTCCAAGGCTAGACAATCCTCAATTATGTCCCTGGTAAACTTTGGTCCCTCCTTACACAAAATGTTATACCGGGAATATAAAGCTCTCACTTGTATTAAATCGGCGACATATGGTGCAGCCAGTTCCTTATACAAAATATACACAGAAGTAGACCTTGGTACTGCCAGCAAATGGCAAAAAAAGCGTTTTCCCAGGTTTGTAATGTGAGTGCGTTGGCATTGCCCCACACTATAACACCATATGTCGCTACTGGTATGTATTTACTGCTATATAATTTGACCATATCACAAATGGGTCTACTACCTATCTTGTTAGAAAATCTAAAAATAGCCTCCACAGTTCGGATTAGTTTCAGTCTTGCCTGGTCTATATGCGGGCTCCAATTGCTATTATAAGAAAACAATATACCTGGATAGGAGAATCTTTGGACTTCAGCCAAATTATATTCCCTCAGAAGGTTGTTCTTTTTCATGGCCCTCCCTCATTCACAGACCATCACAAACATCTTGATCAAATGTAATTTTAAATCTTCCATGTTCCATGTCCCATGTATTAGAAAAAAGCATCAATCAGTTGTTGTAAGCCATTAGCAATTCTGGATATTAAGACTGCATCATCTGCATACAAGAGCAAAGGGGTTGGGCGGTGGCCTACTTTCATGGCATCGGTGTTCAGCTCTTGGAGGGTTTAATCTATCTCATTGATATACATTGAGAAGAGGAAGGTTGCAAGGACACAGCCTTGTCTAATGCTCACCTTAAAGTTTGGGGTGCACTCATCTTCCCTCCCATACCTTACTCTTGCAGTCAGTGTTGTGTATAATTGTGATAAAAGTGATACAATATCATACGGGGCGCCCATTTTGGTAATTGATTCCCATAGTTTAGCGTGATTTACACAGTTGAAAGCGCAACTTTGGTCAGCAAAACAGTGATACATATGTTCTTCCTTGGCCAACCTGTACTTGCCAATAAGTAAATTCTAATGAATGCATTGTTCTACCGTGCCCATATCCCCCTTAAAACCATATTGGGAGTCTGTCAAGATGTTATTGTCAGTTCGCCATAACTCCAGTCTCGCAAGTACTGTTCTCCCCATTATCTTAAAGGAGGAGTCCAAAAGGGATATGGGACAGCAGCATCTCACATCCCTCCTAAGGCCTTTTTTAAAAATTGGGATGATTGTACTATCCATCCATGTATTTGGGACGCAGCCTTGGATGCTGCATTGCAGACGTGTGCTAATATTGGTGCCCATAACTTCGTTTGTTCTTTGTCTGCATCTGTCAGGACCCCATCTGATCCCGGGGTATTACCACATTTCATTTTATTAATTGTCAACATAACCTCCTCCAGACTAATCTGTTGTAAAGGGATAGGGTCTTTAAAGGCTGAATCTCCGATGTTATTACTTTGTGTGTTAAAGATCCCATGAAAATGTGTTAGCCAATCACAAGGGGAGATAACTGTTTCGACCCTAGGGTCTTGTTCTTCTTTCCATAAGGGTGAATTTACCACCTTCCAGAATAATATGGACTCACTTGTATCCGTTGCCTGGTTCAATTTGGACCAAGCCTGCTCTTGCATATCTTCCTTCCTATGTTTTAATGCTTGGTTATATATTAGTCTGAGTCGGTCAACTTTTGTCCTATCTCTGGGGTTCGTGTGTAAGGCTTTTTTTAATTGTTGATTAGCCTGAGTACATTTGTGATAAAAATCATCCCTTGGTCTGCCTCTTATTAGCTGTACTATCCCTTCTTAAATTAGATGGTATAGCCATTGTTTTTGTACCACACAAAACCAAAACCATGTCGGGAGAAGAATCAATATCAGTGCAGACAAAGAAGCTTTCTCTGTTGTCTTTAACCACAGTTTCCAACAAAAACATTTCCTTTATCCCTGTCCATTTTATACTGATTCAATTTTCCAGACTATCATTATATGAGGTGCCAGCAATTTATCCTCAATTCTGTTTGTTTTAACACTTAAGGAAAGTGTTAAGGAAGCATGGTCACTATAGCTTATAAATTCAATATAAAGTGACCCAAAGTGCTTCCATCCATTAGTTGACATTATGCTATGGTCAATACATGAGAAGCTTCTACTGCCTTGAAATTTGGGTTTTGATGCATCACCCTCTTCACCATTAGCTACTAGTATTTCTAACTTATATTTAAACAGTAGCTCATTTAACCATTTTCCATAGCTGTTGTGGGGGAAGTGATGTTGATTATTACCTGTGATATCAGTAAAGCCACATGCACTCGTCCCTGAGAGGCTGCACTTACAGGTGTTAAAGTCCCGTACCCGGATGTCATTTCATTCAGGGTCCTCCCCATTTGCAAAGTTAGCAAATTCCTTTGCTAGCTCCTCCACAATCTTATAACAGGTTGCATATATTTTTTTATTATAATAGTTTACTAGTATGAAAGGTTGATTATTGCCCACTACTGAAAGAGCCAGTTGGAATTAAGGGGAATCACTATACGCTTTTTTTAATACAGCTGGTGCTGTTGTAGAGATGAAAATTGCTAGGCCTTCCTTAGCTCGTCCATTCAGTGAAGGTATAGCTGGGGTATAAATTGTGACAAAGCCATCAATATATGGTGTTTGTGTGTTTATGTTTATGTTTAGAATTTCTAGAGCGCATGGCTGCCCGAAGGCTTCCCAGCGCTCGAGAGTACTGTTTGCAAAGCTTTGTACCTAAAGGTACCTACCAGGGAAACAGTCAAGTCTTTAAGTTTTTCCTGAAGGAAGTTTCATTTACTGGGGCTCTGACTTCATAAGGAAGGGCATTCCACAACTTAGGTACCAGATGGGCCAATGATCTGCCTCCCCACCTATCCCTTTTGACTCTGGTTATCTTGAGGAGCTGTTGTTGGGAAGATCATAAGTGTCTGGTCGGGGTGTACCTGGACGTCAATTGCCTGAGCTTTAGTGGGCCTTTTTTGTTAATGGCCCTATATGCCATACATAGGGATTTAAACTTGATTCTTGCTTCAATAGGCAACCAATGAAGCTGTTTTAGTGATTCTTCAATAGATACAAGGTTAGGAAATTTTTAATAGCTGTCTGGCTGCCGCATTCTGCACCACCTGGAGTCTCTCTGTTACATATTTAGGTGAGCCCGCATAAAGCGAGTTGCTGTAGTCCAAGCGGGAAATTATAATGAACTGAATTACCATTTTTTTCAAGTGCACAGGTATCAATTCAATATTCTTCCTTAACATTTTGAGAAGCGAGAAGCATATTCCTGATAATTTCCTAGATTGACAGTCCATTGTAAGTGTGTGTCCCAGCCAGACTCCCAGGTTTTTTATTTCTGGTTTTGGAATAGGTGGGTCTCCCATGCAGTGGGGCCACTGTGTCAGGGGTGCATGAGTAGTAAGATTTTCCCAAATCATAAGCACTGTTTGACATCCAATTTACCACATTCTCGCGAGACAGTGGCTCAGCTGATGGTTCCTTGGATTTGAGCCATCTGTTAAAGACACTACCAGCTGTGTGTCATCAGCATATGACTCCACTGAAATGCCAAATTCCTGTACTATATTGGCCATTTGTCGTACATAGATATTAAATAAAGTAGGGCTAAGGGATGAGCCCTGTGGGACACCACATGTGATTGGGAGGCGATCTGAGAAACAGTCCCTTTCCATCACTTGGAAGGATCTATTCTCCAAGAAAGAGGCAAGCCAGTCCATGGCTTTGCCTTGAACACCTATTTCCCTTAGTCTCTCTTTTAAGATAGTGTGATCTACAGTGCCAAATGCTGCTGCATAGAGATCAAGTAAAAGGATATCAGCCGATCCACCCTCATCCAGTAACACCTTTAGCTCCTCTGTGACTGCCAATAGTGCTGATTCTGTAATATGGGAAGTTCGGGAAACCATCTGAGTGGGATGTAGTATGTCATTAGTCTCTAGGAAATTGGCCAGTGTGAGATTTACATGCTTCTATTAGAGTTTGCCGACAAATGGTAAGAGGTAGATAGGACGCAGATTGTTCAAAATAGTGGAGTCAAAGTTGGCTTTTTTTTGTAATGGCCTGATGACCGCATGCTTCCAAGGTTTTGGAACCATGGCCATATCCAATGACATATTTAGCAGTTCTGTTACAGATTTAAAATAGTCTCCAGTGCCTTAACTAGGATATGTGGGGGTGCTGGAGCAATAGGTGAGCCGGATTCGGTTGCTTTAATTAAGTTTCGTATGTTTTCTTCTGCCAGTCTAGGGAATTGAGCTAATTTTGTAGTGGATATTGGGCCACTCACCTCAATTCCTTTATCCGAGTCAGAGTTCCTATTCTTCGGGAATTGATCATATATTTCTGATACTTTTTTATTTAAAAAAAGATGCTGTGTCGTTACATCTCTCTGCCAATGTAGGAGGGGTATTGATGTGTTCATTGGGACTAGTTAAAGTTTTGACCACTCTAAATAATTCCTATGGGGAGTTAGCTGATTGGGAGATTTTGTCCTCATAGTATTTAGCTTTGGCACTCTTCATATCATTATGATAAGGCCTGATTAAAAATTTAGGTTTTAGCGCAGGGTCATGCTTCTTTCGCCAGAGTCTCTCCAATTTCTTACATTGTTTTTTCAATTCAGAGATATGTTCATTATACCATGGAGGTCTTCTGGGATGTGGTTTACTATTGATAGTTCTCTTAGGAGCACACATGTCGGCCGACTGAGTGATCTGATTTTCCCATTGCTAATATTTCTCTTCTAAGTTACTTGCAAAAATGGGAGTGTTGTCCCTCAGGACCGTCTGCCAGATTTCTGAGACCAGTTTAGCCCAACTTCGAGTAACAAACATTTGGACTTTGGATTTAGCCTGCTGTACAGGTTTCGGTAGGCAAAAGATGATTAGAGAATGGTCTGACCAGGGGACTGGGATTGTTTCCAATACTGTGATCTGGGGATCATTAGAAAAATAAGATCTAGTATATGTCCTTTCTCATGCGTAGGTGATGTCACATGTTGAAATAATTGTGGTGCTTCCAGGTCACCATGCAACCGCTTGATGTGGAGGGTGTCCTGTGCATCAAAATGAAGATTGAAGTCCCCCAGAATAGTCATATGAGATTTCTCCATCACAAGACTAGTTAGGGAGTCAGGTAGTGCCTCCATAAATCTGCAACTTATACCTAGGGGCCTATAAATGAGTACCCCTGAGAAGGTGCGTGTAGGGGACAGTGCTAAGTGAAACTAGAAGCTTTCACAGTCCAGGAGAAGGAACTGAGTAGTTGTGCATCTAAATTCATACTTTAAGATAATAGCTATACCGCCCCCAACTCTCTCTGCCTGATCTAATCTATGCATCTGGTAGTCCAAGGGGAGGGCAAGAAGGATGTCTGGACCTGAGCTGTCATTGAGCCATGTTTCAGTCACAAACAATATGTCTAGGGGGTCTTCCCCTAGCAAGGCTCTTATCTCTGAGATGTGCCTTGGGATAGAGCGGGCGTTGATCAGTCCCAAATGCCATTTGGGCCTTTGAGCATTGCTTATCATCAGTTGCCTATTCAGGTTCATGTGTGGCTCATCACCAGACTGTTTTTCTGGAGATGGGCTTGTTATCAGCTCCTGGTTGTGGGGCACAGGCAGGGTGTGCCGGAGGTCTGATTGATAATAACTGCTTCCTTGAATATTTATGTCTACCTGGGTTGCTGAGACCAGGATTCCTGGCCCGATGCCAGTTTGGGCGCGTACTGTGCAGATGGGCTTGCTTTTGGTGCGCTTGCGTCGCGCCCGCTGTGCGCGTCCATTGCCCGCCTGGCCCGCAGTGGATATTTAAGGAAGAGGTTGAGTCGGCAACTAGACTGCCAACCTCCCACCTCTTAGGACTCTATGGTCTGTGTGGCAAATTAGCTCTCTATGATCCCTGCGTGTCATTCTCAACTAAGACACAGTAGAGATGATCCTTAATTCCCCAATTGATTCTATCGATTTTTACGTAAGTTCAAATTCAGTACAATTTAGTCCATAAAATACTTCATAAAATACACAGTACAGTTCCTTTAAAAAACAAAGTTAAAATGCCTCAAATACACAAAGTAGAGCTTAGGAAACACAGCTCTTACCTTCGTGCCCTGCCCCCAGCGGCTTTTTTAGACAGTTCGGGCTGTCTTGACCAGTCCCAACATGGCTTTCGGAGACACCATAGTACGGAGTCAGCCCTTACGGTAGTGCTCAATAACATCCGCACGGAGGTTGATTTAGGCCACACCACCCTTCTGGTCCTGTTGGATTTGACAGCCGCCTTTGATACCCTATCTCCCTCGGTTTTGATATCTCGCCTCAGGGAGATAGGGGTGGAAGGTCTGGCTTTGAACCTTCTGTCTTCCTTCCTTGACCAGAGGGAACAGAGGGTCAAACTGGGTGAATTTCTATCTCCACCCCTACCTGTGCATTGTGGGGTCCCCCAGGGGTCGGCCTTAAGTCCTACCCTTTTTAATATCTATGTGACCCCTCTTGCCAGGTTAATAAGATCTTATGGGATGGAAGTGGTGTCATATGCAGATGACACCCAGATCATGGTGTCCCTTTCCCACTCGGGTAGTACCCCCGCTCTCAGTTTTAGGAACTGCATGGAGGCAGTTTCTCAGTGGATGATTTACAATTCACTAAAACTGAACGGGGAAAAAACCGAGGTTCTTATCTTTGGCGGAAATAGGGACATCTGGTCTTCGGAGTGGTGGCCTCCCTCTTTGAGAGTGTGTCCTACACCTACGGTCCTGGCCCGTAATCTGGGTGTGATGATCGATCCTGCTCTTTCTATGTCTCAGCAGGTTAACAGGACTGTTGCTACCTGCTGGGGTATTATCAGGATCCTTAGGAAAATCAGACACTATTTGGCTCCGCATGCCCGCAAACAGATTGTGGTTGCATTGGTCGCCTCACGGCTTGACTACTGCAATGCTCTCTATGTTGGCATAAATAAGAGCCTTGTGCAGCTTTTACAAATAGCCCAAAATGCGGCAGCCAAATTTGTGCTTAATTCTCCTAGGATTTCTTCGGCTACCGCTGCTAGAAAGAGTCTGCATTGGTTACCAATCCAAGATAGGATTGTTTTCAAGATCCTCTGTATGACCTTTGGGGCTCTGTCTGGCAGTGGGGCAGAAGGGGTGAAGGACTTGTTGGTTCCTTATGTCCCGAGCAGAAATCTGCGTTCCCGGGGAAGGAATCTGCTGTCAGTTCCCCGTTTTCAAAGAGTTAAATGGGGAGGGAGGGCTTTTTCGTCCCTAGCCCCAAAACTGTGGAATTCCTGCCCTATTGAAATCAAATCTCAGTATAATCTCCCTATGTTTCGAAAGGCATTAAAGACGTGGCTCTTTGCTAAGGCCTACCCGTAGGTGTAGTTCTGGTCAGTTTGATCTTTTTTGTTAGGCGCCTTGATGCCTTTGAGCTTAGTTGCGCAATGTACATTTTCTTTCATTCATTCATTCATTCAAGAAAGAGGTGGAGTCGGCAACTAGACCCCCTACCTCCTAGCTCTTAGGGCTCTATGGTCTGTGTGGCAAATTAGCTCGCTATGATCTCTACTTGTCGTTCCCAACTAGGACACAGTAGCGATGATCCTTAATTCCCCAATTGACTCTATCGACTTTTATGCAAGTTCAAATTCAGTACAATTTATTCCATGAAATGCTTCATAAAATACACAGTACAGTTCCTTAAAAATAAAGTTAAAATGATGCAAGTACGCGAAGCAGAGCTTAGGAAACAGCACTCTTACCTTCGCGCCCGGCCAGCAGTGGACATTTAAGGATGAGGTGGAGTCGGCAACTAGACCGCCTACCTCGCACCTCTTAGGGCTCTGTGGTCTGTGTGGCAAATTATCTCGCTATGATCTGTATGTATTGTTCCCAACTAAGACACAGAAGGGATGATCCTTAATTCCCCAATTAAATCTATCGATTTCTACGCAAGTTCAAATTCAGTACAATTTAGTTAATAAAATACTTCATAAAGTACACAGTACAGTTCCTTAAAAACAAAGTTAAAATGCCGCAAGTACGCGAGGCAGAGCTTAGGACACAGCGCTCTAACCTTCGCGCTCGGCCCACAGTGGACATTTAAGAAAGAAGTGGAATCAGCAACTAGACCGCCAACCTCCTACCTCTTAGGACTCTATGGTCTGTGTGGCAAATTAGCTCTCTATGATCCAAACGTGTCATTCCCAACTAAGCCACGATTGGGCCCTTGCTAAGCGTGTTTTCAGAGTTAGACCACAAATTATTGCGTGTTTGTGGATATACAAAAGAGTGTTTATAAAAGAAACCTAAAGGCACTGAGATGACTCGTTCATCTCGACTGGTCATGTACTGTTGTTTGGACTGGATCTTCATTAAGAAGGTTTTGCCTACCCCCGGGTGTCAGAAATTGATAACAATGCAATCTCCAGTGCCTGATTCACATGTCTAACCATTTTAATTTCTTCACATAGTAGATTCATATTTAGGTCAAAATTGGCCATCCAGTGTGCCACTTTGTTTCTTAATCCTGTCTAAGATTCTCTGACTTGGGATGTTAATTTAGGCTCTTCTTTTAAGACAATAGTATAGGGAGTTGCCTCTGGGGGTGGATGTAGTATGTATGTATGGAGCGCCATACCCTCGATGTTGTTGTACTCTGATGCCGAGACGATGCATCCCTATACTGCATCGTCTCCTCCTATAGGGGCTCATTAGGATGGTGTGTTTGGCACATCCGCGTGCTGGCGGTGACGGAAAATGTCCTTTTCTGCACTCCAGTGGCGGTCCTCGCATCTGCCATATTACAATGGGCAAAGATAGCCCATTTTCCGTCTGCTGCAGAGTTTCCGGATCCGCCAGGAATTTCCTTCCACAACAGTGGCGGAGGGAGCCAATAGAGAAAGACCTGTGTGCGGAATGACTTTACGGCCGCTGGACAAATCACGATAACTCAAACAGCACATCACAACGCAGGGGAGAAACCAGCCACTCGGAGACGGCAGAAGAACTACTGCAGAGATCGAAACTCGGATCCCGGGCACCTCCATGCGTTCCTGACCACTATGGATCCAGCTCTTCAAGCACTTCCGCTGCTGTACCTCATTCACTACCAGCATATAAGACGTCGCCGCGGTCAACACCGCAGGTACATAAATAACACATCTCCACATACAACCACAACACACAACTCCTGTGCTGAAATACGGTTCCTGTCCACATCAGACACTCTGGTGGAGACAGGAACATATCCCCCAGTGTACTCCCACAGGTCCTGCTTGCTAGAAATCCACACCTCCGCATCGGGGTCACCCATCAACATCGAAATCCCTGCAATGTCCCGGTCACTTCACTGCAGCGGTGAAGACTTGGGAAAACCTGCTCACAATGTAGTAGGCAGGGTCAATGCCAGGCATGGGCAGTCTGTCAGCTTCCCAGGGCTCCACCTTCACCCTACCCACATGGTGGGCTGCATCAGTTGGCCACAGCCTACAGCACATCCATTCCTGCACATGCCGTGTGCCCCTTTTGTGCCCCCCAATACACTATTTAGCAGCCAGTTGTGGCTCCACCGCGCACCTCACACATCAAAGGGCAAGGTAGATTGACTGGGAAGGTGAGGGTGAAGATGAACACCCTGCACAGAAGGTCAGGGGTTGGACAACCCTCCTCCTCACACCTGCCTTCCACTCATGTGAATAAAACTGAGTAAATTAAGAAATGAAGACTCACTCTGCATGTTAACAACCACTTAAGTGTTTACACTGCGTGTCAAGTCCCTCAGACAGATCCCACACTGACACTCTGCCACATACACATACCATAGGTCAGCAGTCAGCGGCAATGTATAACAATACATGGACTATCCCAAAGTGGAGTGCACAGTGCTGGAAAACCATGGAGCAAGACTTATAGCATTGTTACATGACATGAAAGAGGAGGAACATATCACACTACCCTTAGGCCATCAAATCAGACATGGGTGGCACAGTGATTGAAATTAAACCAAAGCGACATCTGTGCAATATCTCTGGGATACAGCAATGCAAGCTATGCATAGGCACATGAATGATAGGAGATGTCAGAAGCCATACAGTGACCAGCCCCACATCTGTGTCAACTACCTTGACATGTGTATGCCACCAGCACAACACACATAGCTCATTGTCACACTCCCTGACTGTCAAACCCAAGTAGGACCTTCACACATACCCCTCATCTACCCATCTCACACCTGCACTACTCAACACCGGTGAGAAACACACCTTAAAGGTGCAAATAAGGTCCTGTGAGTTTCCTGGCAACCGATCACACACCCTGGTGTGTATCTACAAATGTCAGACTCCCACTCAGGGATGTCTGAACCAATGCTGATCAAAAACCAATAGCCAAACACAAATCTCACAAACAACATCCAAAGAAGTCCAACAAGCTCAGCCATGTGCAGGCAAACAGTGGACAGGCAATGTAACCCTAGACAGAACAGGAATACACATCATTTTTACTCTGGACAAATGCACAGACACCATACCCCATCCCAATCAAAAATTGCATCATCAAATGCCATTCATGAACACTAACTGTGAACAATGGGACAAATCAGCTAACACAAACATAGACACCACACCAGTTATCAAGTGAGCATGGTGTCAATGTGTACCACAAGCATGCACATGCACAATCCTGACAAGTGACAGGCGAAATATAGGAGGACATAGCACTATTGTGCACTCAAAACAAGCTCATGACCAAGACTCCACATTGATGCATGTGGCATTCACACATGAAATGCACACTACACATTCAACACACATCTGAATGTGCTACAATGCACAAACTACTATCACACAATGTCATGCAAATAGAACATCACACACATGCACCTGTCAGTAGAAAGAGCCAACACAGGCCAAACACTGCACCCATCAACAACAAAAACACAACATATGCAAAAAACAATTCATTACATAGTCAAATCAGCTGGACATCAGGAAGATGCACACCAGGCAAGTAAAAGGCAACATACACTGACAGCACTGCATGCACAGTAAGCAGTGTGTGAACACCAACCAAACCAGTAGCACACATATCTCAGTGCTCCACCATGAACTTCCACACCACAAATCATCACAGCACACAGATCACATAACACTTAGGAAGGGTAGCAGCACCTCAGCAAACAGACATACAGCCTAGCCATCACTCACAGCTGCACAACTCAGGAAAACCCAAATGCAAACAACATGACTAGAGGACTGTGCTGCTCAAACATGTGTCCTGCACATGAGCAACCATGACTGCAACCAAGTAGAAGAAAATAACACATAACTAATTGTGAAACTGTCCTGAGTGGCACATTGGTCCTGTACACAGATCATCCTCCCCAGTATAGTGTCACACTATGAAGTGGTGGGGAGGGTCACACACTGGCAAGGCATGGGCTGGAAGACATGGGACTGAGGTGGTGTGTAAATCAGTATTGGACAGGTGAGAAGTGTACATTGCAAAAACACATAGAGGAGTAACTCACAATGTGTAGGCATCAGAGGCACCTATAGGGGATGGTATGACTCTTCATACCACATACTATACTTGTCACAAAAATGTGTCAAGTGACAGCAATGCATGAGAAAACTCACAAATAATGTCAGTATGGCTTAGCAGGTCAGCACAGTGAGCACAAACTTAAACAAGACCCATGGCTGATCAACAAAACACAACACAGACTTTGCAGTGACACACTCTGCATACTCACAACTGACAGCGACAACAAGTAGGTGTCCCCCAGGAATGCAAGGACACACCGACACACTGCACAGTGCTCAACCTACAACTCCTCCATGTGCCCACAATCTGAAGCAAATGTCTGAGAATGTAAACAAACAGGCACTCATTGCCTGGATCATACAAGTGTGTAGTTGGCATGTGCAGGGGCACATACACCTCAACGCTACTGACAATGACAGGCCAATCACACTGTATGACTACTCAAGTGCACACATTCAAATGTACCCATACGACTATGAAGACAGGCCTACACAGGATGACTACACATCAACACTGCTGTTCACACATCAATAAAGATCTCACAGATATGACGGACCCTGGGCACTCTGCAAGTAATCCTGTGGATAGAGTTCCCCTCTGTTGTGGTATTGCATCCTAACATGACATGTGTACAATTTAGCACACCTGACCATAGAATGATTAGGATAGGAGTAGATCATCACAAACAACCATCATTGCACCTTCAAGCCTCAGAGTCAAGAAAAACATGTGCCTGTCACCTCTGGCAACCTCTGAAAAAGTAAACCAATTAATTGCCAATATGAAAGTGGCATACAGAGCTTGTGTCACATGAACCTATACCCATACATAAAACGTTTTATTTAGCAAGCGCAGCGACAAAGCAGACAACACGAGTAACAGTCTTTATTACATAATATCCAGTTAGGCATCAAAAGTGCAAACCATCAAGGCCATTGGTCAGTACAAATTCCTAGTATGCACATGTGTGCATGACAAACTGCACAGGAAATGGGCATCAAAAGTAACAAACATCAAGGCCATTGGCCAGTCCATATTTGTAGTCCGCACATCCCATCAAATGGATAACACCGTCCACTGCCATGGGAATCACCACAGCTCAGGGGCTACATATGGGCAGTCCAGGCACCACTGTTGGAGAAATGGTGTGGGGAGGAGGACTTGGCTTAAATATTTGTCTTTAAGTTGAACTAGTAGGGGGCTGATTGTCGTGGCCAGTTGGAGGACTGGACCTGGGAGAGAGAGAACCGGCTGAGGTAGAGGCATCTGTGGCTGTGGGATTTTGAGGGCTGGTTTGACGAGGTGGAGTGGTGGCACGGGGAGGTGGAGACATGCTGTGTAGAGGTAGAGTGGTTGAGGGTGAATGGGGAGGGCTGGGTCTCAACTGTTTGGGGATTCGATAGGCCATAAGTGTCTTGGCCGGAGTGGGAAGTGAGTTGGGCACAACAGCCTCACTCATCACCAAAGGTGTATCAGGTGGCTCTCCGCATTGGGATTTGCTGGACCTGGTGGTACGCTTGGGTTGGTAAACCCCCCCACTTTGCTCTTTTGTCCCTGCTTTACAGGGGTTGGGGTGGGAGTTGACGTTGTGGGTGAATATGCCTTTAAAATGTGTTTGTGCTTAGTC
Source organism: Triturus cristatus (assembly GCF_964204655.1). Lineage (NCBI taxonomy): Eukaryota > Metazoa > Chordata > Amphibia > Caudata > Salamandridae > Triturus > Triturus cristatus. Next base: position 571,408,422 of record NC_140592.1, on the reverse strand, counting down.
GTTGCAGGCACCAGGTTCACAGGAGACATGGCAAGTGTTTGTCGGTCTTTGGGAGCAGGTGTGGGGATGGGAGTGCCCTTGGATGGTGGTGATTTTGATGAATGTGATGTTGATGCCTGCTTCTTGACCTGATGCCCCTGAGTGTCACGTGATGGGCTTTTGGTTTTGCGCTCACGTGTGCCCATTTTGTGTTGTGGGGAAGGAGTCTGTGGTCTGGTACACTTCGAGTGCTGCTGTTTTGTGCTGCGTGTGGAGGACTTGGTGCCTGAGGGCTCTGGCGTGTGGGCACTCTCGTCAGGTGGTGCCACTGGCAGGGTGGTTGCAGAAGGGACAGGAGCTGGACTGCGAGCCTGTGACTGCTAAATGTCGCCCGTCACTGTGGAGGACAAAGACTGGACAGTTTGGTGTAGGCCACCCACGTCAGAATGAATGCTCTCCGTGAAGGCAACTACCTGTGGCAACTTCTTGTCATGATCCTAGAAGGCATTCTGGAGAGCAGTCTGAACCACGCACAACTGGCGCAAAAGGTCTACCGCCTCCACACTGAGGGCAGCAGGGGAAACAGGGGCAGCGGTACCTGGGTGGAAGGAGACTCTACTCTACCTAGGGCAGCGTGCACGGACAGCTCTTGTGGGAGCATCTGGGAGGGTGGGCACTGGACGATGTGTGGCGAAAGAAGAGGCAGATCTGAAACTTCCTGTGCTTGCCAACATCGAGCAGTCAACCCTGGAGTCTGAAGATGTCAAGGTTGGTGTTTCCGGACGTGAATCATCCAGGGCACTCCTGTCCCCCTCTGAGGCACTGGTCATATCAGTGTCAGTGAACTCATGTGTAGCAGTCATGCCAGAAGCTTCCCCACTGGTGTCCGTCCCCCGTCCTTCCCTGCCCTCGGTACATGCTGCAAGAAATAGAGACAAAGGTTCAGTATAGTGCCATACTCACAAACATCATATGCAAGCAAAGTACAAAACTTTAAAATAATACTCCCATGTTGGACTCCTCCATGTACCTTCAGCATGTGCTACATTTGTTCAATCATCAGAAGCTGCATGGAAACATGGGAATGCCTGAATTAGCCTGGGGACCTCCAGCCAATGAAGCGGCCATTTTGTGAAACACTCCACATCCACGCACTTCTGACCCGATAGTGCAGAAGCCTGCCAAACATCTTCCCACCTCATTGACGGACTGCACTAGAGTTCAGGAACTACTGAGGGAGGCACGGAATGCGCTGCAGCGTGGTCTGAGTAACCAGCTGGACAAGTGCCATGGAGCAAGCACTACACTCAGGGTTTCCCACTAACACTGGGACTAGTGCTGCCAATTAAACTATGACGATGCCCCCCCCGGGAGGAAACCATGAATCTTGTACTTCCCGTGGAGACCGAGCAACATGGCCGATGCCCAGTGGAGCTGTTCAGGCAGCTATAAAGGAGTTTGGCTCTGGTTCACTCCCTCAGCCGTCACCTACCCAGCCAGACATTGGACATAGTTTTTTCCCTCGTCTCCCCATTGTGTTTCCTTTCCCTACCCCTCCTACTCCCTCTTTGTTCCTGTGACTACCTCCCCGTTGCCAGCCCCACGTGTTTTGGATTGTAGGTCCCCAGCTGGTTTGTCAATCTATCACTTTGACTGCTTTTTCCCTCTGAAGTACTTTCCCCCTTGCTGGTCTGCCTGACACTATCTGCTTTCCTTACCCCTTTTACCATTCCCCCGCTACCTTCCATTCTCCATTTGACGTGTGTCTTGGTTATGCTATGCGTTAATATCTCTTGGTATTGTGTAATCACTGTTTTTCTCCTATGTTTACTCTTGGCTCCTATAACTGATGTCATTTTGTAACCTGTAACTCGCTGATCCTCATGTAAAGCGCTCTGATACCTCGAAGTCTAGCCGGCGCTATGTAAAACTCTGCAAATAAACAAATAAATAAATAGTTGATAGTAATGCTCCATGTGGCGTTGACACAGCCAAAAAGCTGGCCCGGTGCCTCCCTGTAACCACACATACTATTCTCCGCATAACCGCAGGCTTTGTAACATGCTTTGGTAACCCTTTTATTGTAAACTTAACCCACCCCCGCCCACGCCCCCGCTTTATCGCTAATGCAATCGCGCCTGGATTTTTCTTTTAAAGGCACCCTGCCCTGCCACACATACCATCATTAGCACATGTTTTGGCTTTGTTTCTGTTAAACCGAGGGCACTCCATTATAGTACAGATCAGCGTAAAGGACCCACCCGTGCCGCCTCTATCCCGTAGGCTCACTTCAAGTGCGGTTTATCCCTCAACGTGCACGCTGCTTAATTCCTGATACACTCCCCACATGTTGTTTTCAAGCCATCACCACGCAGGGAGCGGTAGTTATCACACATGGCTGCTCTCTGATTCTATTTTACCTTTTGAATATATCGCACGTTTACTGCATTTTTAAACGTGCATTTTTAACCATATGATGTTACTTTTTCATTTGCCCTCTCCTTTGTCTGCAGACATAGGTTACTTTTGAACCTTTTGCTTTCTAAACTGATTGATCAGACGCCCATAGCTACTCACCCCCTATGGTGCACGACTCAAATCCCGATGGTGAGTACCTTTTCACCTTGGGTTTTGTCACTCATGTCTTCCTCAGGCTCCAGTGTGAATTTTGATGCTGGTTCTTTCCGTTTTCCTTCTTCCCCACCCTAGGAGCCACGCTGGCCCACAAATCTCACCCTCCAGCTCTAAACTCATCTGCTGATGCTGGTAATTAATTATTTGACTTTTTGCTTAGTAGATTCGTTCTCACATTAGACAAACCTTACTAACCTTCATCATTGTCCATAGGTGCACAATTCCCCATCCCCATCTATCCCTTGGTCCTGAAGAAAACCCCGCCTCCAAGACATTGACTATGCTGGTTCCAATAGGGGTCGAAACGTCGACTTTCTTTTGTTTCCTTCATTAACAAACTGGATTGACAGTGATTTTGTAACTGTTTCCTTTGTTTATGTTGCTACATTTGTTGGATTTGCCAATATACTGGCAGGATAGGTCCCGAAAATGTATTGTGGATGTATCTATATGCACTACCTTACCCTTGCACATCACTTGCACTGATCCCAATTTTTTGCACCTGTCACCTCATTTGCACCTGTTTTAACTAAAATGCTGATACTGACATATGTTATGTCTGTTGAATTGTTGATCTTTTGACAAAAAACTGTTTAACTTATGAAATCACAGTCATTCATCGCATCTTCTAATAGGTGTTGTCATAATTTCATATACATTGTCGACACATGTGCTCTCTGACATACTGTAAACTATTTCCACTGTGACTTTCCTTTTTGTACCACTATATACCCGAGTCCAGTGGCCTATCGGGTTACCCCATTGACACATAACTCTTGTGTGTCAGTACAGGAGCATGAAAATACATAGCACACTAATACATACATGTTGAGCAGAGGCCATACAGCATGACATGTAGTACACTTGCATCAAATAATTTCATAGAAATGTATACATGTATGATGATGGACACAGTACATGAGCATCTCATACACATGCAGAGTGCCAGCACAGCAACCAATGTGCAAATGACCCTAATCTGTGATGCAGTGTGTGAGTGAACATGACATACAATACATTGGAAATGATGTGTCGGGCAGACTCACTGTGTCCAACACTACACACCCCTCAATGTCCTTGACCAGTGAATGGCTACATGTGTCATGGTGTTCACATTTAGGGCCATGATGTTGCATTCTCACACTCTTCTCCCTAGGTGTAGTCCTGTCTTGTGCAATCCTCAGGCCTAAGATAGCTCATTGAGAAATAGGGTGGTGAACAACACATATGTTTCGCTGAGTCCATTTATATACCTATATATATATATATATGTCGGCTCTGTTGGGTGGACACCGTGAAAATTGGTTGGTATAACACTGACACGTGGCACTTGTCATTAGCAAACAGGTTGATCCTGTAGTTTTCTCTTTCTCTCTTTGACAGAGATGTTACACGACATTCACGTGTGCATCTGCATGGACGATCCTAACATTATGTCGAGATTTATCGGGATTACCCTTTGTTGGAATGCGCTAGATCTGAGAGATTATTTAGTTGTTATGCGCAGTGCACTGTCATTTATTCAAGGCACACATAAATTGACGGCAACAAGACACAACTTTATTGAGGGGTGACAATGAACAATGCCTTCAATAGTAGACTCTATTAACTGTGATGTGCAGTCCCACGCCGCTGTTTAGTATTTAACAACATTGCATGATTTGACTATTTTCTTTTACAATGACATGTCATTTTGATCGAGTCTGCAAAGAGATACTGTAACATAATGTGTATTCAACAGTAATATTGTTTCACATCACGAACTTGTGAGGAGTATGATTTTACTTACGATGTCCTCTTTCTATGTTCATAGTTATGTGTTGATATATATGCGGGCAACTTCAGTGATGTCACTAACACGTGATCAAGCCAGACGGTGAAACGCGTTGTGTTTAATAAACAGCAGTTTTCCTGAAACCATTTCTGGTTCTTTTGATTCCTGAGAGCGTACTTACTGGAACAGGTTAAATTACAATTATTGAATAGCCGGTTTTTCTCCGCCGGCATGTACGCCACTCCCCTAGAGTCCATTCGAGTACGGAAGGAGTTGTTTGCTGATACGATGTTTAATTGAGGACTCGAACTTTTGTCGGACCGGCCATGAAGGAACAACACGGGCAGTGAAGGCTGTGGTGAAAATGTCTACTAATAGCCCGGAAACACAGGTAAGCGAGAGTCTGAGTCGTCTGTCCTTGAGGGAGCGGGGACGGGACGTCGAACGGTGGTTGGGCGTTGTTTCCCTCGCTCTTCGGGGTTAACGGGGATTCTGTACCTACCGCGTAACCTGGCACGGTGCTTTTGATATTGCTGATTGCGGTATATGCAGCAGCTAAGATATTCACCATTTTTTCAGCACTTAACCACAAGGCCACTATTACAGCAACTTCCCGTCGTTGTATACATTAGAGGCAGAGAGAACCAACTATTTGTAGGGGGAACATTAGAACCATCAAACGAGTTTAACAAGAAGCAAATTTAAACTGCTGTAGGTCAGTCATGAATGAGGATGAGGAGCGCAAATTAGCGGCACAGACCATGTTCACCAGGAGAACGGGACCAGCGACCTGGGCTAACGATAAAGACAATCAATCACAATCCAAGGAGGACAAGCTACGCAAATATGAAAAACTGAAAAGAAGCGAAATAACTAAGTGGTGGGAAGCAACATCACTACAGCACTATGTTGACCAGGAGATGGTCCCTAGTGGGCTAAGAATTTTCACGATGCCAACATATGAAAAACCCAATCCCAAAATGCTGGCGGAATGGTCTAACAATTCAGCTCTGAGCTCTAGGAGGATGTTAGAAATTCTCACCAAGTACGCCTGGTTAAATCGAGAGGTGATTTTGGCAGACATTAAAGCCATAATGGACGAATTGAAAAAAAGCATGGACAAAGAAACCTTGGACAAGGCGTTAGCTAACATCAAAGAGAAACTAACCAAACATGAAGAAGATATAAAAGCGCGGAAAGAAAGAAAACTGAACCGCGACTATGGCGATTACGACTCCTGGCGTATTCTTACATTTAGCCATAAATATGACCACCTTTACAAACAAGGTGAACATGAAGTGGAGAAGACGGTTTCCCCAAATGAAATGTCGGGAAGTGAAGGAGCTATTTCCAGCGAATGCGAGTCGGATGTGTCAGCACAGAACGAAACCCCCTCAGTACCGAATAAAAAACAACTGACTTTTTTAGACGAATATCGGACACTGCGGAGAGGCCGCCAAACAACGAGAGAGACCCCAACCCCGAAAACAAGAGGACAGAGAGGACGGGGGCGGGGGAGAGGAAGAGGTCACGGCGCAATCGCAGAATCAGAATCAGACAACGGTGGCAGAAGAGGCAGGGGCCGTGGCACAGTGGGAAGAGGCCGAACATATGCCAAAAAAACGTATTGATGGATGAAACAATGGTAAATAGAACAATTGTAAATCTGTCTAAAAGACCCATGAACTGAATAGAGAAAAGAACTCTGTGCCTTGGTCTATCTTTCTGTCCCTCTGGTCCCTCAAGTTACATCAATGATAGGATTGATCTTTTTAAATATGTACGCAAGCTGAAACTAAAGAAATGGCATAAGATCAAGGGAGTTAATGCTAGACATGGCATGGATACGGTTAACAACATAGATGCCCATGATTTCAATCTAAGAGATGTTGAGGTTCTTAACACAATGGCTGAACTTAATTGTGGTGTAAATGAGACAGAGTATGATAGTACTTCAACCCAGCTATTGGTCGAACTAGATATATTAACTGATGCATCTGCTAACACTGAGTTCAAACCAAAGTCTAGCTTTATACCAACATTACCACACGACAGCATAGACACATTTCACGAATGCGTGAGCAAGGCACTCAACGATGCTAGGCATAACAAACATAAGAATAAAAACAACAACAAACGCAGAGGCTTCAGTGATTCCAATCTTTCCTTTGAGCAAAGAAAAGCCCTCAAATCTCTTATGAATGATGACAGTATCATCATACGCCCTTCAGATAAAGGGGGCAACATAGTGATTTTAGATCGGGATCAATATCTAAGTGAGGCAGATAGACAACTCATGGATACTACATTCTATGAAATAGTGAATTTCCAACAGTACAATGACAGCATTACCACCATATGGGAATTATTAACTCAATGGAAGGATAAAGGGATTCTGACGTGGGAGGAATACGGATACCTCAAACGAGATTATCCTGTCCTCCCAGTCCTATATCTTCTCCCCAAGTTACACAAGGATCCAGAAAAGCCACCAGGGAGGCCCATAGTATCATCAAGGGGGAGCGTGGCGGAGCATGTGTCTAAGTACATTGATTATTTCCTGAGAGAATATGTGCCGACATTGGATAGTTACATCAAAGACACTAAGGACTTTCTAAAGAAAGTAGAGGGCCTAGAGTGGGACAAGGACAGCATGTTCATTATATTAGATGTACATAGCTTGTATACCATCAATAACCACAAACAGGGTCTTGAGGCTTGTGAACACTATTTAAAGAACAGAGCCATCAGATTCCGTGAACATACGCGGATGCTCCTCATGATGGTGGAATACTGTTTGACGAACAATATTTTTTTGTTCAATGGCGCCCTCTTCAGACAGGTGAACGGGACGGCGATGGGATCGTGCTTTGCTCCCAGCTTCGCCAACCTCTTTATGGGAAGCTGGGAGGAGAACATACGTTCCCATCCATCCCTACAACAGGACTAGAAACTGGTGTCGATGTGGCTTCGCTACATCGACGACCTGCTTATTGTATGAAAGGGCTCTGCTGAGGAAGCACAAGAGTTTATCAATAAACTCAACAACAACAATCTAAATATCTTCCTCAGTGGGACCATCAGCAAAACACAGGTGGAATATTTGGATGTCAAACTGGAAATCATTGACAACCGAGTACACACATCCCTGTATCGTAAAAACACAGCAGGCAACAGTGTCCTTCACGCCCTCAGCAGCCAACCGGAAACTCTCAAGTGGAGTATTCCGTTTGGGGAGCTGCTGAGGGCGAGAAGGAACTGTAACACTGAGGAGGCATACAAGCTTGAAAGCCAGAACATTGCAACTAGGTTCAGCGAAAGAGGGTACCCCAATTGGGTACTAAAGAAGGCACTGGCCAGAGCCGCAGGAACAGAAAGGGCCCAGACCATTTCTGACACACTTCCTATAGCCAACACAGAGGAGGAAACCACGAGAGTGATTATGACTTTTGGGTCAGACTCTAAAACCATCAAGAGAATTATTACGCAAAATTGGGGTATCCTCAAAAATGATTCTGTGATTGGAGGCAGTGTGCCAGACAGACCTAGTATCACATACCGCAGAAACAAGAATATCAGGGATTTGCTCGTCCACAGTGACGTCACCATATACCCACCCACAAACATACAAGGTCTTGAGGGGTTTTATCCTTGTGGCCACTGCAGGGCTTGCAACAACAGTGTATCACAAAAAAAAGTATCGTACAACGGGATTAACAAAAACATCACCCAATTCTTGACATGCAGTTCCGTGTATGTCATATATGCCATCGAATGCACTTGCAAACTGTGGTATATTGGCAGCACCACCTGCATGGCCAAAAAACGTATACTGGAGCACTGCAGAGCCATTACCAACTTTGACCAGAAATACCCCGTGGCACGACATTTTAGGGAGAGACACTCTTCTAATACCAAAGAACTACGTTTCATCCTCCTAGAACAGGTAGAGAAAAACCCCAGAGGGGGCAACAGAGTTTTAAAATTGAGACAACGAGAATCAAAACTAATAATTGACTTTCAGACTAAGACCCCGGGTGGGTTAAATCAGGAAGAAGAATTGTCCGTACATCTCAAGGAATGAATTGTATATCATAACTCAATGATGGCTTTGATGCTCTTCTTCTTTTTGTATTATATACATATAAATATCCACTAAATTCATGACTGTACAGTTATAGTGTTCGTAATTTGTATATAAGAAGCATACACTGCTGTTGTTTTTACTGACATAATTCTAATTGGTGGGTTTATGTTTCAATTACAGGAAGTGAGGACGGGGTCTAGACATTTGAGGTCTACCCAGATGATCCATACAAATTTCCTCCCCTTCACTCTTTTTCCCCCCCTTTCCTGCACCTATTTCAGTGGCATTATTGCACTCTTTTTCTATTTTCTTTCTATTTTTCATCTTATTTGCATTTTTTTATTATTATTTCTCTGACGAGCACGACACACTGTTTACAAACCAGACCGCATACAATATGACACACACTAATTTCTGGGAATGACTTACGGGTCCTTGGCCAGTCATATCAGCAGATTAACTGGATATTTCAGGCACTTGCCAACAGGGCTCTGTTGGGTGGACACCGTGAAAATTAGTTGGTATAACACTGACACGTGGCACTTGTCATTAGCAAACAGGTTGATCCTGTAGTTTTCTCTTTCATTCTTTGACAGAGATGTTACACGACATTCACGTGTGCATCTGCATGGACGATCCTAACATTATGTCGAGATTTATCGGGATTACCCTTTGTTGGAATGCGCTAGATCTGAGAGATTATTTAGTTGTTATGCGCAGTGCACTGTCATTTATTCAAGGCACACATAAATTGACGGCAACAAGACACAACTTTATTGAGGGGTGACAATGAACAATGCCTTCAATAGTAGACTCTATTAACTGTGATGTGCAGTCCCACGTTGCTGTTTAGTATTTAACAACATTGCATGATTTGACTATTTTCTTTTACAATGACATGTCATTTTGATCGAGTCTGCAAAGAGATACTGTAACATAATGTGTATTCAACAGTAATTTTGTTTCACATCACGAACTTGTGAGGAGTATGATTTTACTTACGATGTCCTCTTTCTATGTTCATAGTTATGTGTTGATATATATGCGGGCAACTTCAGTGATGTCACTAACACGTGATCAAGCCAGACGGTGAAACGCGTTGTGTTTAATAAACAGCAGTTTTCCTGAAACCATTTCTGGTTCTTTTGATTCCTGAGAGCGTACTTACTGGAACAGGTTAAATTACAATTATATATATATATATTTGCATAAGACTCAGACTACCATGAAGCACTGGGCTGACACGCCCATGGGGCGGAACCTAAAAACATTACAATTACTCACCTTTCGCTGCTGATCGCAAGATGCCATTCCCGTGACAAAGGGCAACAGGATGCCAGAAACGCGTAGGGGAGAAGAAAGTGGCTGAACTTTGCTGTGCTCACTAAGTTGTTTGCGATGCTGCTTGGTGAAATAAAGATGTTAACCATGCTACGAGTGGGTCTCCAATTGTGGGTGTTTTTGCATTTGGAATATATATATATATATATATATATATATATATATATATATATATATATATATATATATATATATATATATATATATAAAAGTATCTGGGGCCAACTTAAAAAATAACAGTGCCACCCTTGCCTGTTTAAATCTGGCTTTCTTTAAGATTCGCTTCAGGAAGAATCTCCTGGGGTAAGAGAAGAAAAGGCATAATAAAATGAAATGAAGGGTGTCCTGAGGAGATCTATGATCGCAGCCACAGGGCCCCTTCATTTCTATGGAAGGTGTGAACCTTGCCGGGTCCGTTAAAATGTGATGCAAGAGATTCAACCTGAAACGGGTCATTAAAAATCTATTGTGTGCACTGTTTATGCAAGACAGGTATGGTTCAATACTCTGACAGACCTAACTACTAGGTGTTCCCTGACCGACTGCTTGACCAGCTCTGTGTCTTCCCGGAGCATTAGTGCATATTTAAAAAACTAGTCCTTGACCAAAGCCTTGTCTTTCATACCCACTTAGGAGGGGTTGGCAAATAGGTCTACAGAACCAATTTTCTCCAGAGTCTCCTTCACGTATTTAAGCCAGGGAATTTTTAGCCCGTGGTCCAGAGAGAGGCAGTCTTCTATAACCTGCCTACTAAAAGCAGCCTCCTCGTTTGCCCAGATCTTTATCCAACAAACTAAGGGTTTGACTGCCATACTGTCACTGATATATCGGACACCCAGTTCTTCATGAACAATGTGGGCTGGCGTGCTTTGAGGTACTTTTAGCAGACGCCGAAGATACATATTCTCTTCAGTTTGCATCTGTGTGGCCTGAGTAAAGCCCCACACCTCGCTTCCATACAGAACTTTGGCACAGCACATAGCATTATATAATCTTAATATCTGCTGAGGGGACCAGCGACCTAACCTGTGGGCAAAGCTCATTATGGACCCGGTAGAACTGGTCATGACCCGACGCTTATCATCTATTAGACATTTTAAATTTAATTGATGGTCAAATAAAATCCCCAGATATGAAAAAGACTCTACCTTTCCTAACTGATGCAATCCAATTGTATACTTATAAAATGTACTTGTTTTTTTCCCCACCTCCATTACGTATGACTTTACCAGGTTGGGCGATAAATCCAGATTCTCCATGAATGACACAAACCCATCAATTAAAAGCTGCAAGCATTTGGGGGTACGAGCTAAAAGTACCGCGTCATCTCCATAAAGCAGAACTTGGATCCCCTGGGTACCTATCCTAGGGTTATACACATGTAACATGCTTAGTTCGCGGTCCAGACCGTTTATATATTGTGTGAACAAAAAGGGAGCTAATATGCAACCCTGTCTGACCCCACTGGAATACGGAAAGGGTTCTGTTGTACTCCCCACCTCGCTATATCTGACCACTACTGTGGTGTGCAAATGCAAGGATTTTAAAATATTAATGAGTCCTAGGTCCACACCAAGCCCACCCATGATCGCCCATGATTGACTCTGTCGAAGGCCACGGTCAGGTCCATAAATGCCAGATACATCGTTCCTTGCTTAACTATTGAATATTTGGCTGAGGTCAGATATAGATTGAGACATTGGTCTGTAGTGGATTTTCCAGGTCTAAAACCAAATTGTAGATCACTTATAACCCGTTGCTCGTCTGCGCAATCAATCAGTCGGTTTAAAACCACCCGTCCTAACACCTTCGCTGACACATCAATGAGAGAGATCGGGCGATAACACTGCGGGCTGTTCCTGGGGACAATTGTAGCGGTGGTCCAGGATACTGGCATTACCGTGTCCACAGCTGCATTTATGACCCTGGTCAAGATTGGCGCCCAAAGATCTACTTTGCTGATAAAGAGGTCGGGTGGAATCCCATCTGGGCCCGGGACCTCATTCCTAGTTAGGCCTCCAATTCCAGTTTTTATCTCTCCCAGGGAAAATCTTAAAGGGGGTGTGGCCTGTTCCCAGTGGTCCTCCAACAACTGGTTTGTGCATGAGGTGTAATTATAGAGCCACTGAAAGTGCTCACTCAGTCCATTTAGTCATGGGTCCTTGTAACATTGGGCAGTTTCTGTGCAGGCCAGAGGGACTCACACTGAGGTTAAACATGGGCCATCAGAGAAATCACATGCATGTACAATGTGAGAGGGTAAACAGTGCCTACACATGCGAGACTGAACACATAATTAAATCAATAGAAGGATGACATCTCCAACTTACATTTATCTGATGTGTCATAGGTGAATTGCCACCAAGAGTGTTACACTCAGGCATTGTACTCTTGTGCATAATGCACACATCACCATAGGGGCAATTTGAAAACTGTACACACATACTTCAGTACCCTCTGGACAAAATACATTTGTACTGTCACAAATGAGCATGTGAAGACTTAATGGACTATGACATCACATAGCACAGGCAATGTTTGTTAAGACTGCAACTGTCTCAAACCAGCAGGGTAACTGTATGGCTGCTAAAACACTGCATGTCACTCCCATCCTTCAGTGCAGTCATGGATCTGTGGATATAATGCTACTCACCCCATTGACATGAAGTCAGCATGCTAGGCAGTGTATCACACATTTACATTACCAAGTATCAGCTGAAGAAGGGCTGTAGAAGTGTCCATGTTGCCATCCTCCCCACAGACTCAAATGCAATTCTTAATAGGCCATGTATGGAGGTTGCTATAGGAAAAATATGGATGCATTCACATTGACTTGCACTCACAGGCACATACTACTGCAGAGGAACATCATGTGAGCATTATGAGCACTCTCAAACTTTTACTCTGAAACACTTACCAGTACATCTGGTGCACCATACAGCCTCCCATACTGTGCAAGCACCTAGTCCACCAGGACCTCCAGCTCCTCTGTGGTGAAGGGTCGGGCCCTGATGTCCTCAGTAGCAGTCTCTCCCATTCATCATTTGTTGCGATTGCGGCGGTCGGAAACAACTGATTGTTCCGCTGCCACCGCCATCGTATTGTAATTTCACTTGCGGTCATTCCACTGGTCGAACAGTGGTTTTTGGTCTTTCCACAGCAAATCCGGATGGATTTTCAGCTTTTCCAGGTATTCCCGGAGGAGTTTTGTGGAATCCGTCTGCCGCTGTCAGATGTTTCTGGCAGTGCATCCTAATCTGACCGCTAGTTTTGCCGCGGTACATGCAACGGTTAATTTCCTCTACCATGGCGGTCGGAATGCTTTTCCGACCGCTTTCCTAATCGACCCCTTAGTTCTGATATTGCCTCAAAGCTGTTTATTCTTGGATATTCTAGGATATTTTGTTTCCACAAGGCAGGAAGATTTAGCCACTATTATTTTCTCAGATTGTTAATTGATGATAGGGCCATTTATCATTTTTGGAGATTGAAGAGCAATTGGGGGGGGACCCCTTTCAGCTTTCTCTTGCCTTCTCGCTAGATTCTTGTGAACATTTTCTAAGGCTGTCAGCCTATTATTAATTTCAGTAAACTCAGCCATGACCCTCCGTTCTAAATTTTCTAATTAGACATAAAGTTTTTTTTAAGTCCCTCAAGGCTTCTAATATTATTTAGATCTTTTGATTTAGAGTCTTTTCTTTGGATATTATTTTTAGTTTGAATACTGAGGGACTTTTTAAGTTTTGGGGAAGTTACCGTGCTCAGGGCCCCAGGCTGTTTACTTTTCCTTGCCGGTGGGGATTTTGTTTCTTGGGAGATGGATAGTTTAACTAACTCTAACGATTTGTTAAATACGTAAGGAGGTTCCTTTTTGTGTTGTGGGTTCCCCAGATTTCCCTTTTTCCGAAACCTCCATGGGGTCTATTTCCTCCACTTGTGCCAAAACTACCTTACAGGGTACCTTGCTAAATGTCTGTTTAGTTGCCGCAAGCCTTTCTTCCACATTGCATATTTCATTTTCAATTAGGCCCATTGCGTTCCTTTGGTAATTAGTAATTACAATGGTCGCTTTCAGATGCGATGTCCCAAGGGGTACTTCAGTTAACTTCCTTTTGCCCATTTTCAGAAAGGATGTTTGCACTCAGCTTCCAGATACTAATCAATTCTTACAGCTGCCCTTAAGTGATTTATCAAACTGTTTCCTTTAGAAAATGTAGACAGTTCTAAATTTGTGCCACTAATAAATTAATAGATTGAACAAGAGAAAAGTAAAAGTAACTTACAGTACTTTTTAGTCTGAATTTCTTAGATTGGAAACAAAAGAGGGATGGCCCTGCCCTTGCTCTTCCTGGCAATGATGGGCAAGGACGGGCCCGCCTTTGGCCCGGGCTTTGCCTGGGCGCATCTTGTGCAGCCAGAGATAATGCGCTATATGCGCGGGGATAAGTGCCATTTCCCTTTTGGTTGCGATGCTCCCTGGGACGTGGAGCCCCACCAGGGAGTTAACAAGGGTGGAAGCGGCCGCAAGCAGAGATGTCCCACGTCGCCGGAGAAGATGTTGCGCTATATGCGCGGGGGTAAGTCCCCTCCCCCTTTTTGTTGCGATGCTCCCTGGAACTTGGGGTCCAACCAGGGAGTTAACAAGGGTGGCAGTGGCAGCAAGCAGACGTTTATTGTATTGTATTGCATTGTATAAACTTTTATATAGCGCAGCTATCACCCAACGGGTATCCTGGCGCTCGGAGACCATGATGACGTACAGCGAACAGAACGACTGAACCACTGATCAGGAATGTTGCTACCTGTTCCTGGCAACTAGCCAGGTCTGGTCGCTCAGTGGACTAATGCGTCTGCTGCAGGGGCCTGTGTTCGACCTCATGGTCACAGGTTCAAATCCCGGCGGGTCCACTCAGCCTTTCATCCATCTGAGGTCGATAAAATGAGTACCATTGAGTTGGGTAACAATAAACATCTGTTATTCAGCGCCAAGATACCCGTAGTGGTGAACGTGCGCTTTACAAATACACATGTTATGTTATGTTAAGGTTCCTCCTAAAGTCCAGCAAAGAATCAGCTTGTCTAAGGTTTTGGGGGATCTCATTCCAGAGACGTGCTGCTGCCGTACCAAAAGCCCTACCTCCCATCCTTGCCAGCTTTACTCTAGCGATGGACACCAGGCTTTGGCTAGTGGACATGAGGAGTCTTATGGGCTCGTACCAGGAGAATCGCTCTCGTATTGGTAGCGGACCTATATTGTGTAGTGCTCTGTAAACCATACACAGAGACTTTAATCTAATTCTGTCTTTGATGGGCAACCAGTGTAGGTCCCTCAGCGCCAGAGTCGCGAAGGAGCCGCGCTGTCTCTTAAGAGCCAATTTAGCTGCCATAGACTGGACTCTTTGCAGCCCCTGCAGGATGTATTGGGGAGCACCCAAATACAAGGAGTTGCAATAGTCCAGTCTACTCAGAATTATGCTTCGGACCACTAAGGGTCTTGCCTCACTTGGTAGTAGAGGAAGAATTTGCCGAAGAGCTCTCATCAGGGCAAAACAGATGGCGATTGTTTTGTTGGCCTGGGTTTGCATCTGAAGGTCCTCATCCACCATGACCCTTAAGTTACAAACCGTTTTTGCTGCCACTATGAAGGCATCCTCTGGCCTAAACCTAAATTCGCCCATTAAGTGTTTAGACATTTTTGCTGCAGAACAATTCAACAGCTCTGTTTTCCCGGCGTTGAGCTGTAAGCAGTTAGCCTTCAGCCAGTCTGAGACCCGCCCCATACATGCCTGAAAGGAGCTCATAGGCAATGCATGCTTTCCTTCGATGGAGAATAGCAGTTGAATATCATCGGCATAATTGACCACGTCGATCCCATAAGATTTTATAATAGGGATCAGGGGGCCTAAGTAGACATTAAAAAGAATCGTGCTGATTGCCGAGCCCTGGGGTACTCCATAGCAGACCGGGGACCAGTGGGAAGCAAATGGCGTCATAGTAACCACCTGCTGACGATCTGACAGATAGGATTGTAGCCATTTCAGGGCACATCCCTTCACCCCCAGTCTCTCCAATCTCGCTACCAATACCGCATGGCTAACCGTGTCGAATGCGACTGACATATCCAGTAACACCAACACTGAAGAGTTCCCGCTGTCGGCTCGCATTCGAAGTTTATCCAACACGGTTGTCAAAGCGGTTTCCGTCCCATGCTCCGGCCGAAATCCAAACTGGTCCCTGTCCAAGAGATGTTTTTCTCCCAGATAACATGACAGGGACTTACTAACCATCTTTTCCAGAATCTTAATAGGAAACGGCAAGAGAGATATGGGGCGAAAATTGGCTGGCATTGTTGGATCTAAAGACGGCTTCTTCAGCAAAGGGGTAACTGTCGCCTGCTTCCAGCTTTCTGGCACTACTCCTTCATTCAGGGATTGGCAGCATATTTGCCGTAGACTCAGAAATAAATCAGGGCCATACTCCTTCCAGATCTTATGAGGGAGAGGATCAAGGGGCGATCCGGATGATATCTCCTGGGCTATGCTATTAAAGAGATCCTCAGTGAGGGGTTGAAAGTATTCAAGAGATGTATCAGTTCTAACGTCCTCATCGGTCAGCACGGTTCCAATGGTACCCTGGTCAAACCCTCCCACAATTTTGGCAACCTTGTCAACGAAGAAAGTGGCAACTTCGTCGCAAAGATTTTGTGATGCCTGAACTCTATTAGCCATGTACCCAGGATTACTAAGGTCCCTCACGATATTAAAGAGGGCCTTTGTGCCATTGGGCGCCTGTAGGATAGAGCTAGCATAAAATTGTGACTTAGCCCCCCTAATGGCCTGCTTGTATTGAGCTTGTGCTGATTTTGAAGCTTTTTTTTCTGTTTCTGAGTACGATCTGCGCCACCTTCTCTCGGCCTGTCGGCGGCCCGAGCGTAACAATCTCAGCTCCTCACTAAACCAAGGGGCCGAGGGTGTTCTCCTAACCTTAAGCTTTTTCCTAAGGATGCATCCATCAAGGATATTGTTGATGAAATTACTATATCTAATATAGTTCTTCTCTACTGACTCATCCGGATTAAACAGAGTTTGTTTAGGAAAGAGAGAGACTGGGTCCTCTTTTGAAAGTTTCGCCCAGTCTCTCCCCCACCGGAAGGCAGTTTGGTCTTTCCTAACCAGTGTAGCTCTAGGTATAGTTATCCTAAAGTGTATCAGAAAGTGATCGGTCCAGCTTAACGGTAATATATTAAGCACCTCTGACTCAGACTGTTTAGCAAAGATTAGATCGAGCATATGCCCTCCCTGGTGGGTTGGCTCTTGAATGAGCTGGTGTAGGCCAAAATTCTCACAGGTTTGGCTCAGGGCTTGCAGATGGTTCCCCAGGCTACATGTCCTGCGTCACAGAAGATTATGTTATTATGTCCCTTCCCCCTTTTGATGGTGATTCTCCCTGGGACTTGGAGTCCAATCAGGATGTTAACAAGGGCGGCAGCAAGAAGAGATGTCCCCTAAAATGTAATAAGGTAATCCCAGTGTTATCCTATGGGAGAGACAGGCCTTGCAGTTGTGAAAAATGGCTTAGAGAGTTTTTCCCTACCAGGACATGTAAAACTTAAAAATAAATGTCCTGCCTTTTAAATACATTACACCCTGCCCACTTGGTTGTCCAGGGCCTACCCTAGAGGTAAAAGGAAAGGTTTGGGCCTGGCAAAAGCTTTATTTTGCCAGGTCAACATGGCAGTGTAAACTGCACAAACAGGTTCTGCTATGGCCAGCCTGAGACCTGGTTAAAGGGCTTCTTAAGTGAGTGGCACAATCAGTGCTGCAGGCCCACTAGTAGCATTTACTTTTTAAGCCCTAGACACATGTAGTCTACTGTACTAGGGATGTATAAGTACATTCAGTGGACCAATTGGGTATGAGCCAATATTGCCATGTTTAGAGGCTAGAGCACATGCACTTTAGCACTGGATAGCAATGGTAAAGTGATCAGAGTCCTAAAGCCAACATAAACTATTTCAGCAAAAAGTGGAGGGCAAAGGCAAAAGGTTTGAGGTGACTCTGTATAAAGGGTTATTTTCCAACACAGACCTATTGCCTGTGTTAAAAAGTCACCAATAACAATAATCAAATGTATATTGTATAAATTCATACATTGTAATGTTTAATAATTGTGGTTGTTACAAAACGTATTCAATAAAGCATCTAAAAAACATAAATATTTCAGGCCACAATGTGCAGCCATGGAACTAACAACAAAGGCTCCCTGCAATTTAGCAAGAGATCATACAGCTCATGTTTGTAGTGCTTTAAAAAAGTATGATAAACTCTCCTGGGATTATGCACTCAATGAACCTGGAGAATTACTGTGTTTGTTGTTGGGGCCTGCTGGACTCACTGCAGTGCGCTCCTCAACATTAAAGAAAATGCTCGGTGGTACCCCTGCTCCTTATAGGAGCAGCACCATGATCCAAATATCTAACTAAAAAGCCCTCACAGAGTATTCTCGGGTGCGCCTTGCTTAGGGGAGTTAATAATAAATGAGTGGCTTCTGCCGCTCATTTATTATTCAGTTATTTTTATATACTGGGACACCCAGATGTTATAATAACTTTAGGATCCGAAGGCCCCTGTGGACCCTGCCAGTTCCCATGCTGGGTGCCTGATGGGAGCCAGCCATTATTTTAAAGTGGGTACCTCAGGGCCCACCTGCGACACCCACAAAATGCCCATGTTTGGGGGCCACGTGGTACCCCAGCACCCCTGCTGCCCTTTCCAGCACCCCAGCCAGCACCCATACTGGGTCTCAGCAGGAGCTGGCTCCATTACTTTGCTCCCACCCGGGCAGTAGCAACTGTTTTCTTTGCTCCTGCTGGGCAGTATCAAAGTTGTGCTCCCTGCCCAACAGAGTGCACGTATGGAATTAAATGTGCATTCCCTGCCTACACTTCCCAGGGCAGGCAACAGCAACATCTCAGGGATGGGGCCCCCGTACCAGTCTACAGCTCAGGGAGTAGGGCCCAACTTCACCCTCTGGAAAAAACACTAACCCCAAAGGATAGCGCCCTGGGCATCTCTGTGGCTTGGGGAAGGGGAGCACACCCCCAAAAATGATTAGTTTGGCTCCTGAAGATAGGGTCCCGGGGCCTTCCAAAAGCTCAGAGAGGGTGGCCACATGCCCCCTCCTCATAATTGATGAACCGGACCCTAGGGTTGGGGTCCCTGGGGCCTTACAGAGGCTTGGGGAGTGAGCTGCATGCCTCCCTCCCCAAAGTAAACAATATCAGCAACATCACCAGACCCGGGCCCAACCCAGAGGGCTTATTCTTAAACTCACACCCCTCAAATGCACAGTACAGCTGAAAGAAAAACAATATTGGCACAAGGAGGAGCCCCTCCAAGGCTCCCTGCCCCCAGGTCTAGGAGGTCAGTGTATCCTTACCTTGCTGCCCTATATGTTTTTATTTGATATATACTCTTTTTATAGGACAGGTGACTGAGTTCCTGTGTCCTAAAATGGATGCTGCAACATCTCTGTTCATGTGGTGGCAGCCAATCAGATCTTATCTGAGATCTGTTGGTTCTGCGTACCTTCCACATTCTTTTGAACATCAATTTCGCAAAAACAACTAAACAGACTTTCAACAAATCACAAAAAGCACAATTTCCAGACCAAGATTTAGTTTTCTGCCAAATTTGCTTAAATTCTGTTCAGACGTTTTTGTGGTATCGGTGTTTAATTCTCCTATGGAAAATTGCATGGGAAAAATGCGTTTTGGGACCCCCCTTTTTTCTGCTACAGCGTGACGGGTCATCCTGAAACTTTCCAGGAAGAAGCTGCGGTGGAGGAACATTTTTTTTAAAGTTTCACGACGATTTGCCAAACGGCACCAAAGTTATTTGCATTTCAAAAAATGTATTTCCTATGGAAATGTTTTCCTAACTATGACTACCTAGTAGCAATCGCCACTGGCTATATATATATTCACCCTCCAACTTGGAAGCCTTTAGGCAGTGCTTAAGAATATCCCAGAACTCTGGCTACTCCACAAAACCTTCTGGACCCCAGACCGCTTACACACACAAGGCCTCAGGGAAGACTCCCTCTGCTGGAATTGTAACACAGAGAAGGGAGACTTGGCTCATCTCATTTTCCACTGCCCAACACTCAAGGTGTTCTGGGGAAGGGTATTTGATTTCATAGACAATGTGTTTAAATGCAATCTAACGAGAGACTTTGCCTCCCTCACCACGGCCTTTATACGTACTGATCTCTCCTCAGAGAGAGAGAGGGAACTAATGGACCTACTTCTGACAGCTGCGGTCACAAACTGGTACTAACCAACTGGAAAGACACTAGCAAAACTAGCTACAAAGGTTGGATCAACTGGGTCACTCACCAAAGAGGAGCAGACCGCTTGGCCCTGCAGCACTCCCCCTGGAAAGCATCAACAAGGGGGCTGTGGGAAACGCTGGACAGGTCTCTGGACCTCTACGAACCTCCATAGGAAACCGACCAGAACACCTACTGTAATGATCCTCGACCCAAGGCACTGCAAAAATACGAACCGGGTGGACTCGGAAACGAACCCAAATATCTCGAGTTGAGATTAAACGAACTACAGTTGACAAATCGGACGCTAATGTTTAGGCCAAGAATGTATACCTCTTGTTAGACCTGGCACCTTGGCGTGAGTCTCCCTTCCTCTTTTTGTCGCTGTGCCTCATGTGTTTTTATGGTGTTGGCCGCTCAGCGCGCTGTGCCACTGCCAACCAGTGTCGCGGTGCGAGTGCTCCCTATGTAAATTGTATATGTTGGTTGGATTCCATGATTGGATTGTTTGATTTACTGTCAGACCCCAGTAAAGTGCGCCAGGGGCGCCAGGGCATGTAAATGCGAACACCGCTGGTGGGCTTGCAGCACTGGTTGTGCCACCCACAGAAGCGGCCGGTAAAATATGTCTGAGGTCTGCCATCGCAGAACCTGCGTGCAGTCTGGTACTGACATGCTGACCGGCAAGTGCCCACACTTGCCAGTCCCTAAAACCTTCCCTTAGCTGCATGTTAGTCACCCCTCTGGTAGGCCCACGGGCAGGGTGCGTTGTAAGCCTAAGGTAGGACAAGCCTGGATGCGTGGCATGTCCTAGTAGTGAATGACCGCCATCTTGTTGTTCACTACTGCAAGGCTACCCTGTTCTCATAGGCCAGTATGGGCGGCCTGGATTGTTACACCCTATGATCCTAACCGACCCAGGGAACATGGTAGAAGATCGAGTTTAGTATGCCTGAACTCGGAATAATAAGGTACATCTTTTCGCAAGGTTTATTTTAATATTCCGGGTTTGCAAATGCCGCTTTTAGAAAGTTGGCCTTTGCTTGCCTAAACCTTTCAGCCGCCTCTGCGTGATGTGTATCTGATGTCTGGCTGGTATGAGTGACAGGGCTGGGGGAACCCAGATGGGCAGGGCTAGGTAGCCTGGTAATGAATAGGACGATCGACAGGTAGATGGGTGGGAGGAGTGCTCCTAGGCTCTGAATAGGACAGTGCTCTGCTACCTCAATGCCGGCTCCGCCCCCTGTGGAGCGTCTGATGACTCTGCCCTGCACTCTGAAAGAAGAAGCCTGCATCGCGTAAACAAAGTGCTCAGAACCCGGACTGAACTAGGCAAGGGCCCCCCTGACCTGGGAGAACAAAAGATTTGCTGTATAAATGGAGGAGCCCTGCTCCTGAGAAACTAGATCCGCTTTTGACCAAGAAGAATCTCTGCCTGAGGAGGAGGCACCGGGAAAGCTGTAGGAGGAAGACTGTCCCTATCCTGGGGGATTGGCCTGCAGTGGTGACCTTGCTGCCAAAGGAGAGAAGAGAAACTGTTGCTGAAGACTTTCACTTTACTTTTACTTTCAAGACTTGTGCTTTTCCAAAACAATCTCCAAGGGCTTGGAACTGAGCTTGCTCCCTGAACTGAGCCCCAGGACCATTGGGCTCTACCTGATCTTCACTCGCCTGCTGCTGGACTGTGGTGTCCTTTCCCTCGCCGGAGCTGTGACCCTCGTGCCCCAGTCCCTCCTTGAGCCGTGACCAGGACTGCTTAGCCGCCCCCGCCTTGGGAAGAGCCTCGCTCGATCGGAGCCGCTCCCCCTACGCTGTGCTGGGCTGCCCCGTCACCTCGCTCGTTGGAGGCTCGCTGTGCACCTTCACCCTCCCGCCGGAATCGGCGTTTGTGAGCATCTCCAAGCCTCGGACGGCCCGGACGCATCTGCGTTCCCGGCTGCCCCGCTTTGTTCCCACGCCACCTGCAACACCCCGCTCTTGTCGTGAGCCTGAAGATCAGACGCCCTCGTGAAGTGTGGGAGCCCCGGACGCCGCCTCGCTCTTCTTTCGAAGAGCCGCTGAAATCCCGCACCCGCCTTTGCGTCAAGAAACAAGGTACTGTACTTACGAACTCGACCGCGAGCTCGCATCGGATCCAGGGTCCGCAACGTTCTTATTTCCCTGTCATCTGCTGTGTGCTCCCTGGGCGCTGCCTCAGCACGAAGTGCGCTGAGGCCTACAGTTACCTTGTGCCCGCCTAAAGAACTTTCCGTAAAACAAAGAGAACTTGACCGTATTTCCAAGAATTGTGGCCCCATCAGTTCAACGTTACTGGGCCTTGTATTTGAATCTGCTGAATCTACATAAAAGCTTATTTTTATATACTTCCTGATTGGTGTCCGTTTGTGGTGCATGCAAGGGGTTTACTGTATGTGTAATTGCATTTGCTTAACCGTGTACGCCTGAGACTTAGCCTAGACTGCTCGCGCCACGCACCTAGAGGGTGAGCAGGGGTTATTCTGGGGAGTCATCCTTCGCCCTGACAAGAAGTAAAGGGTCCCTGCTTGTTGTGGGTTCACACCTGCGTCAACCAGAGCCCCCTCATTTCTAACATTGGTGGCAGCGGTGGGATTTACGGATTTGCATTTGTGGTTTGCGTATAGTGAATCACTGATCACCACGTAGTGAGAGCAGACCAGTAACAAAGCCACAAGACTAGAATTTGTTTTTGTTTTGCCAAGAATCTCCGTTGTTAGAACCATGCCTGGTTCACTTCCCGCTGGAAGGGCAGCTTCTATAATCTCTGGATTTGAGGACATAGATTGGGAAGAAAGCGCACTTCGGAATTATAGCAATGAAGAATTGAAAGGTTTTTGCTCCAAGTTCAGAATTGCCCAAACTGGATTGAAAAACAAGACCCAATTTGTGAAGGCGCTGAGGGCCTGGTATGAGTCAAAGGCACCAGAGAATCAGGTGGAAGTGGTTCCACCAGAAAGTGTCCATGAGTTTGGCAGAGGCCTGTCGCCAGAAGAATTGGCAGACAGGGCAGCAACCCGGAGACACGAGGTGGAGATGGCAAAACTTCATGGGCAGATGGATATTGAAAAACAAAGACTAGCCATGGAAGAAAAGAAACTACAATTAGAGCATGACATGAAGCTGAGGGAGCTGGAGCTGAAAGCAAAAAGTTTGGAGCTTAATCCCTCTGGTGGCAGCACACCGCCAGTACCGGCGGAACCAAGAGTTTATATTCCCAAGGATGTAGTGAAGGAGTTCTTCAAGAATGACGACATCGGGCAGTGGTTCAGAGCCTACGAGGTAGCCATGTCTTCCCACCGGGTCCCTGAGAAAGATTGGGGAGCGGGGTTGTGGGGACGGTTCCTGAGTGAAGGGCGGGACACACTGTTAGATTTACCTGCTGATGTTCATAATTCTTATGCCCATATGAAGGAAGCATTGATGGCTAGGTATGGGTTGACCCCTGAGTTATATAGACAGAGGTTTAGGGGTTGCACTAAGATTCCCAATAGTACGTATGTGGAGTATGTGACTTTCTTTTGCAGAGCGCTGGATGGTTGGGTAAAGGGTAGTAAGGTGAATGATTATCAAGGGCTTCTTGATTTAATGGCATGGGAGCACTTGTCCAGTAATTGTTTTCCTGAGCTACGCCAGCACCTGATCGATAGTAGGCTGACTAACCCTAGGAAGCTTGCTGAGGAGGCGGACCGCTGGGTCAGTACCAGGGTCCACAAGGGTACCGTGGGAGATTCCGCCAAAGGTGGGCAGGGTCCCCAGCAGAAGAGTGGGGGGGACAGGGGTAAACAGAAGCAGTTCCAAAAAGGGCCCCAAAATAGTCCCCAAGGGAACCAAGGGAAGGGTTCTCAGCCTCCCCCACCCCAGAAACCGACCGGGGCCCCGACAGGTCCTCCTGTTCAAAAGGGGCCCGTAAGATGTTACAGGTGTAACAATTTGGGGCATTTTGCCTCTGATGTAAAGTGTCCATTGTTTGGTAAACCAGCACCCCCTGGTGCTCCATCCCGGCAGGTGACTAGTGTAGCCTTGGGGGAGGAGAGGGATGTCCAAGGTGGGTGGGGTCCCGCAGAGATGTCCCTGGTCTCGCTAGGAGACCGTGAAGTGGTCCCTCCAACCCAGCTGCCTGAGAACACTAAGAAGTACAGGCAGTGGGTGACCATAAATGGCCATAGAGTGGAAGCTCTTAGAGATACAGGAGCCAGTGTGACAGCTGTCAGGTGTCACCTGGTGTCTCAGGAGCAGGTGGTCCCCAATGCATTCTATCCCGTTGTTGCCGCTGACAACACAGAGAGACACTGCAAGGTGGCTCAGGTTCCCTTTGAGTGGGGGGGGGTCTCTGGTACTCTTCAGGTAGCTGTGAGGCCCGCCATGCCTGTAGACTGTTTGTTAGGGAACGATTTGGAGAGCTCACCTTGGGCTAAGGTGGAGTGGAGTGCTCACCTGGAGATGTTGGGTATGCCGGATTGGGCGTGTGTCACCACACGGTCCATGGCAGCCAGTGGAGGTACTCAAGAGGTCCTGGAGCCTGAGAGGGAGGCCCAGGAACCGGCCTCAGAGAGAAGGAGCAAGGGGCGCGGAAAGCCGGCCCCTGAAGTTCCCACGGTCCAGGAGGGAGCAGACCTTGAGGGGGATGCCCTGGAGCCTACAGGGGAGCAGATAGCTGAACTGGGAGACCTGCCGGAGCTGACCCATTGGCAGCAGGAAGGGGGTCCCACCAGGGAGGACTTTTGCAAGGCACAGAAGGAGTGCCCTTCTCTCGTGGGTATGCGGCAGCAGGCTGCAGACCAGGCCGCAGGTGATCAGTCAGGATCACATTTCGTTTACTGGGAGAACGACCTCCTATATACAGAGCCTAAGGTTGCTGAGCCTGGGTCAGCCCGTGCGCTGGTGGTACCCCAGGACTTCAGAGCCTTCCTACTGGGGCTGGCTCACGATGTGCCATTGGCAGGGCATTTGGGGCAGGACAAGACCTTTGAAAGGCTTGTCACCCACTTTTATTGGCCTCAAATGCGCAGGAGTTCAGATACTCACTGCAGGACATGCCAGACTTGCCAGGCAAGTGGAAAGAGTGGAAGGAAGCAGAAGGCTCCACTCCAGCCATTCCCTGTGGTCGGTACCCCATTCCAGCGAGTGGGGATTGACATTGTAGGGCCACTGGACCGCAGGACAGCGATGGGCAATAGGTTCATCCTGGTCCTGGTGGACCATGCCACCCGGTACCCGGAAGCCATTCCTCTAAGGACAGTGACGGCCCCCGTGGTGGGACGGGCACTGATGGGAATTTTCTCCCGAGTGGGATTCCCTCTAGAAGTGGTGTCTGACCGAGGTACCAATTTCATGTCCAAGTACATGAAATCTCTGTGGCAAGAGTGTGGTGTAACCTACAAGTTCACCACCCCTTACCACCCCCAAGGAAACGGGTTGGTTGAGAGATTCAACCGAACCCTCAAAGGCATGATAATGGGCCTAGAAGGAGCCATGAGGCGTAAGTGGGACGTCCTCTTACCATGCCTTCTCTTCGCTTACCGTGAGGTGCCACAGAAGTCTCTGGGGTTCAGTCCCTTTGAGCTTCTGTATGGCCACCCAGTCAGAGGACCTCTAAGTCTGGTCAAGGAAGGCTGGGAGCAATCTCCCAGGAAGCCTCCCCAGAATGTATATAGTTACATGCTGGCCTTCAGGAATCAGACTAGGCGATTCAGGCAACTTGCGGAGGCAAATCTGGAAGCCAGCCAGGAGGAGATGAAGCGGTGGTACGACCAGAATGCCACTCTGGTAGAGCTTCAGCCTGGACAGAAAGTATGGGTCTTGGCCCCCGTGGAGCCGTGTGCGCTCCAGGATAAGTGGACCGGTCCCTTTGAGGGGGTGGAGCGCAAGAGTCCTGTTACCTACGTGGTGGACCTGAAGTCTCCTAGGAACCCCTTAAGGGTCCTACATGTCAACCGCCTCAAGCCCCACTTGGAGAGGTCCCAAGTGGGCATGCTCTTGGCAACATATGCTGGAATGGAAGAGGAGACAGAACCTCTTCCTGACCTCCTGTCAGCCAAGGAGCAAGATGGGTCAGTGGATGGTGTCATCCTCTCTTCCACCCTGACCCCTGAGCAACAGAATGATTGTCGCCAGTTGCTGGGACAGTTTTCTGACCTGTTTTCCCTGGTCCCTGGTGTCACTGATTGGTGCGTCCATGATGTGGACACTGGGGATAGTCCACCTGTGCGGCACAAGGCCTACAGGGTGACTGACAGGGTGAGGACATGCATCAAGGAGGAGGTCTCCAAGATGTTTGCACTTGGGGTAATTGAGTCTTCTAGCAGTCCTTGGGCCAGCCCCGTGGTCTTGGTCCCAAAGGCTGCAGCGCCGGGAGCCACACCCGAACTCCGGTTCTGTGTGGACTACAGAGGACTCAATTCGGTCACTAGGACAGACGCCCACCCCATCCCCAGAGCTGATGAGCTCATCGATCGGCTAGGGGCTGCCAACTACCTCAGCACGTTTGATTTAACGTCTGGGTATTGGCAGATCGCCTTGACCGAGGGGGCCAAAGAGAGGTCAGCATTTTCCACCCCAGATGGGCACTACCAGTACCGGGTTATGCCATTTGGGATGAAGAATGCCCCTGCCACCTTCCAGAGATTGGTCAACCAGGTGTTGGCTGGGCTGGATTCGTTCAGTGCAGCCTACCTGGATGACATCGCAGTGTTCAGCTCCACTTGGGAGGAACACTTGCGTCACCTCTGGGAAGTGTTGATGGCGCTGCGCAAGGCAGGCCTCACGATCAAGGCGAGTAAGTGCCAGATCGGGCAGGGTTCCGTGGTGTACTTGGGACACCAAGTTGGGAGTGGCCAGGTGGCACCCCTTCAGCCCAAGATAGAAACCATCCTGAATTGGGAGGCGCCCAAAACCCAGACGGAGGTGAGAGCCTTCCTAGGTCTCACCGGGTACTACAGGAGGTTTGTCAAGGGGTATGGCAACATGGTTGCCCCCTTGACAGCGCTGACTTCGAAGAAGCAGCCCAGGAAGGTGATCTGGACTGACACCTGTCAGGAAGCTTTTGAGGCCTTGAAAACTGCTATGTGCACGGCGCCCGTGCTCTTGGCTCCCAACTTCTCCAAAGAGTTTATCGTTCAGACAGACGCTTCAGAGCATGGTGTGGGGGCTGTTTTTTCACAGATTAATGAGGAGGGCCTAGATCAACCCGTAGCCTTTCTTAGCAGGAGGTTACTTCCACAGGAACAAAGGTGGAGTGCTATTGAGCGTGAGGCATTTGCTGTGGTCTGGGCACTGAAGAAGCTAAGACCCTACTTGTTTGGGTCTCACTTCCGGGTTCAGACGGACCACAGGCCCCTCAGATGGTTGATGCATATGAGGGGTGAGAATCCAAAGCTGTTGAGGTGGTCCATTTCCCTACAGGGTATGGATTTCACGGTGGAACATCGCCCTGGTACAGATCACGCCAATGCTGACGGTCTGTCCAGATTTTTCCGCCTTAGTGATGAGGAACTCCCTGGGGTAGGGTAGTTCTCCCCACTTTTCAGCTGGAGGGGACACGTGTTAGACCTGGCACCTTGGCGTGAGTCTCCCTTCCTCTTTTTGTCGCTGTGCCTCATGTGTTTTTATGGTGTTGGCCGCTCAGCGCGCTGTGCCACTGCCAACCAGTGTCGCGGTGCGAGTGCTCCCTATGTAAATTGTATATGTTGGTTGGATTCCATGATTGGATTGTTTGATTTACTGTCAGACCCCAGTAAAGTGCGCCAGGGGCGCCAGGGCATGTAAATGCGAACACCGCTGGTGGGCTTGCAGCACTGGTTGTGCCACCCACAGAAGCGGCCGGTAAAATATGTCTGAGGTCTGCCATCGCAGAACCTGCGTGCAGTCTGGTACTGACATGCTGACCGGCAAGTGCCCACACTTGCCAGTCCCTAAAACCTTCCCTTAGCTGCATGTTAGTCACCCCTCTGGTAGGCCCACGGGCAGGGTGCGTTGTAAGCCTAAGGTAGGACAAGCCTGGATGCGTGGCATGTCCTAGTAGTGAATGACCGCCATCTTGTTGTTCACTACTGCAAGGCTACCCTGTTCTCATAGGCCAGTATGGGCGGCCTGGATTGTTACACCCTATGATCCTAACCGACCCAGGGAACATGGTAGAAGATCGAGTTTAGTATGCCTGAACTCGGAATAATAAGGTACATCTTTTCGCAAGGTTTATTTTAATATTCCGGGTTTGCAAATGCCGCTTTTAGAAAGTTGGCCTTTGCTTGCCTAAACCTTTCAGCCGCCTCTGCGTGATGTGTATCTGATGTCTGGCTGGTATGAGTGACAGGGCTGGGGGAACCCAGATGGGCAGGGCTAGGTAGCCTGGTAATGAATAGGACGATCGACAGGTAGATGGGTGGGAGGAGTGCTCCTAGGCTCTGAATAGGACAGTGCTCTGCTACCTCAATGCCGGCTCCGCCCCCTGTGGAGCGTCTGATGACTCTGCCCTGCACTCTGAAAGAAGAAGCCTGCATCGCGTAAACAAAGTGCTCAGAAACCGGACTGAACTAGGCAAGGGCCCCCCTGGCCTGGGAGAACAAAAGATTTGCTGTATAAATGGAGGAGCCCTGCTCCTGAGAAACTAGATCCGCTTTTGACCAAGAAGAATCTCTGCCTGAGGAGGAGGCACCGGGAAAGCTGTAGGAGGAAGACTGTCCCTATCCTGGGGGATTGGCCTGCAGTGGTGACCTTGCTGCCAAAGGAGAGAAGAGAAACTGTTGCTGAAGACTTTCACTTTACTTTTGCTTTCAAGACTTGTGCTTTTCCAAAACGATCTCCAAGGGCTTGGAACTGAGCTTGCCCCCTGAACTGAGCCCCAGGACCATTGGGCTCTACCTGATCTTCACTCGCCTGCTGCTGGACTGTGGTGTCCTTTCCCTCGCCGGAGCTGTGACCCTCGTGCCCCAGTCCCTCCTTGAGCCGTGACCAGGACTGCTTAGCCCCCCCCGGCTTGGGAAGAGCCTCGCTCGATCGGAGCCGCTCCCCCTACGCTGTGCTGGGCTGCCCCGTCACCTCGCTCGTTGGAGGCTCGCTGTGCACCTTCACCCTCCCGCCGGAATCGGCGTTTGTGAGCATCTCCAAGCCTCGGACGGCCCGGACGCATCTGCGTGCCCGGCTGCCCCGCTTTATTCCCACGCCACCTGCAACACCCCGCTCTTGTCGTGAGCCTGAAGATCAGACACCCTCGTGAAGTGTGGGAGCCCCGGACGCCGCCTCGCTCTTCTGTCGAAGAGCCGCTGAAATCCCGCAACCGCCTTTGCGTCAAGAAACAAGGTACTGTACTTACGAACTCGACCGCGAGCTCGCATCGGATCCAGGGTCCGCAACGTTCTTATTTCCCTGTCATCTGCTGTGTGCTCCCTGGGCGCTGCCTCAGCACGAAGTGCGCTGAGGCCTACAGTTACCTTGTGCCCGCCTAAAGAACTTTCCGTAAAACAAAGAGAACTTGACCGTATTTCCAAGAATTGTGGCCCCATCAGTTCAACGTTACTGGGCCTTGTATTTGAATCTGCTGAATCTACATAAAAGCTTATTTTTATATACTTCCTGATTGGTGTCCGTTTGTGGTGCATGCAAGGGGTTTACTGTATGTGTAATTGCATTTGCTTAACCGTGTACGCCTGAGACTTAGCCTAGACTGCTCGCGCCACGCACCTAGAGGGTGAGCAGGGGTTATTCTGGGGAGTCATCCTTCGCCCTGACAAGAAGTAAAGGGTCCCTGCTTGTTGTGGGTTCACACCTGCGTCAACCAGAGCCCCCTCATTTCTAACACCTCTCTATATGCCTGTCCTATCGTCTTTCTCTCTCTCATTTCTAACCTTTCTATCCTTTCCTCCTGCACCTACTTCTCTATCAAAAATCTAGCCAACAAGGTGGTAACTGCATAAACAGTAATGTACTAGTGTTCTCTGCCAGTCGTGGTTAACCATGCAACAGCATTTGTGATTGTATACAATTTATAAAAATAAAAAGATAAAAAGAATATCCCAGAACAGAAACAAACATGGATATTTCTGGTAACTGGACAGAAGACAAGGTTTGTTAGAAAAGAGGATTATTTCTGCAGCAACTCCATGAATTGGTAGTCTCTTTATATCAGTCTGCCTGAACAAACAGGTACAATCTCCCCTAGCTAGTGAGAGTCCAGCTTCTCAAATGTAATTCAGTGAACTATGTACGTACATCTTGAAACATTTCAAGGTCAAAAACAGCCAAAGCATAATAGGCCAGCTGAACCTTTTGTGTTGTCACCTGCTTTAGTCAACCCCAGTGTACCCACACATATCAGGCAATAAAAACAGAATTCAACACGATCAAAATCACGCAATAAGCCTGAATTCTGTCTTCAAAATTCACCTAATGTGCTTCCGCAGAATATTTCTTTAAACAGTTTACAGGGAAGACCAGTAGACAGCTACCCAAAACTAGCGTACATGACAAATTATTATTCTGTATAATTAATGAAGGGAAAGTCACCTTGGACGACGCCCGTCTCCCGCAGGATCAATTGAGTCCAGTTTCCTTTCCCAAAAAATAATAGGTGTGGTTTGTCAGCAATGGTAAAATCGTAAGTAAGGTGGAACACAAACTTTACTTGCGTCGTGATTTGAGGTGCGTAGCTACAATTGATGCAACAGGTGCAGTGTAACTGGGCACAGAGCCCCGAGGGCCCTGTATTTTGCTACCCCAACTACAGCTAAAGGAGTATTTTTTTGCCTGAATGCACAAGGGCTACTGCGTACATTTCACACCTGTATTATTCTTTCGGCTGAAGTTTGTTTTACCACCGTGATATGGATAATACGTACAAATAAAAAGAACTGTGATCAAAAGTGATAAAAAAAAGAACCATGATGTGCACGCGGACGATGACGAGCAGGTCCCCTCCAGACTCGAGTCCTGGAGCCAGCTCCTTTGAATATCCCCACCTTTTCCGCAAAACAAACGAGCACTAAATAAACATAGATATCTTTTCTGAAATCATGGCTGGCAGTTCCTGCTGCAGGAAACCATTCCTGCTCGTGAAGTAGTGTGACCGTTAATTAGGCTCCCAGCCTCCTGGACGGTAACAGCCAAGCCCAGGATCTATTAAAAGAAGAAGAAAAATATGAGCAATACAAACAAGTTATGAATTTATCATCATCAAGCGCCCAAAGAACTTCCCCTCTGACCCTTCCCACAGAGCTGCCATTTCCTCTGCTAATCACTTGCCAGGGGGGCCCATTTTACTCAATCAGAAATCGCCTCAGAATGTCCCGCCTCACAGGCGTACATTGTTTCGCTGCTTGTATTCACAGGTTTTTGGTGGCAGTGCAATCAATAGGTGTCTTGAGCTGAATTTCATAATTACAGTATATCCTAAAACGACAAAGCTGCTCATTAGCCAGTAGTTTGGAGGTTGGACCAAACAAAGGGGCATATTATCAAGAAACAGCGTTAACATTATCGCCGGTTTAGCAGCAGAAAACTGCGGCTAAAGCAGCGATGAGGGGCTTGATAATATGCCCTTGAGAATTCCCATAGAAGCCCATGTTCTGGTGTCAACCTGGGCTTCTATTGGAATTCTCTGCGGCATATTATCAAGCAGCCGCTAAAGCAGCGATAATTTTAACGCCGTTTCCTGATAAAAGGCGGTTTATTATGGAGGCAGGTTAAGGATCTCTTGTTTACATTTGGTTAGATCCAGCTTCAGCTTTAGCCGTTTTGCCAGCCACTTGTAAAAAAACC
Source organism: Triturus cristatus (assembly GCF_964204655.1). Classification (NCBI taxonomy): domain Eukaryota; kingdom Metazoa; phylum Chordata; class Amphibia; order Caudata; family Salamandridae; genus Triturus; species Triturus cristatus. The sequence goes on along the minus strand of NC_140592.1, from coordinate 571,376,509 downwards.
CACAAATAAAAAATACACATATATAAACATAAAAAGAGCGTTAGCGCTTTCCATTCATGTCCACCCGCCACCGCCACAGCATGGAGCAATGGATCAGCCCTCACGAGGCAATAGCTCCTTTTGCACTGTAATTATTGTGATGGAGCGCTTTGCTGAGTGCAAATTCTGGTGCAAATTCAGGGCTCATGAAGCACTCTCTCGGTGAATCTTTCTAACTGAGGCTACTCATCACACTTCAATGCTTCTCAATAACTGAGGCACATCAGGCTCCACAAAGAAGACAGAGTGGCCAGGTTTCAAACCATGAACGTTTGTTGAAGGTTTAGCAAAGTTATACATTCAAATCATCAAGTTAGTTATTAAATAATAATCAATACATAAACATATTAGTCAATATATAGCTCATGGCAATTCAACAGCCGTAAAACAGACAAACTATTGTAAAGTTGTATCAAAAAGGGATGTTAATCCAAATCAGTTTTGCTATAAAGAGAGCACCCACTCTGCTAAATTGGGTACAGTTTCTGCTAATTCGTGCGTAGAAAGGGGTTCTGAAGGGCATCATAAAGGCAATGGCATCAGAAAAGCATCTGACTCTCGCATTCCAACATTAGCTTAAATCACACAATTCTAACATTTAATACACCTACACATGCTTCGCATATAGTGGCCAATCAGCTTGAAGCATAGATGTCATTCAGAGGTCTTCAGGGGTTGCAGCTGAGACCCCTGCCTTGTCCCTTGCGACCCCCAGCACTGCCTGGCATCAGTGGCTGAAAAATCAGTGCCAGCAACACTAGGGCAGCTTGTGCTTCTGGACCTTTTACAGGGCTCTACCTTCCTTGTTTTTTGTCATTTTTGTTTTGCACTAATATTAAATAATATTTTATTATTCACATTTAGAGGAATAACGAATGGAGTACAATTAGCTGCAATATGACCCTCCCTGGCAGCTGAGGTAAGTAAAAAAAGGCTTTTAAATTTTTGTTGTGGGCATGGTATCAGGTAAGAGTGTGTTTATGTGAGAGAAAGTGTGTGTATGCATGTGAATGAATGATTGTGTGTTTATGTGTAAGTATGCGTGGTGACTGAAAGCAAAGGATAAATGGTGTGCAATTCCACTGCTGGTACCCCTGGCATTTTAGTGAATTGACATTCATGGGTTACAGAATCCAATGCTAATATAAAGTCATTATTTTCAAAAAGCTCCAACACAATGAAGCTACTCTAAGAATCCTTCAAACTTATAGTTATCTGCAACATAATGAGGTACATTGGATCAAGCTGTACTCTGCAGGTGCTATGCAATCGCTCCTTCAAACATTAGCATGTAAAAGGAAAACATTTAACATGAGAGTGGAACACATAGGGCACATCAAAATGGCACATATGGACAAATACAGGTCTACGTTAGCTGTAGTCAATCCAACTGTGAATTATACAGTCTGTACATTTGGGTGTTAGATGTTAATGTGAATATAAATATAAACTCTCAATAAGAAAAATATTTCCACCAGATGGCATTTTTCCAAATCATGTTACTTTAATCTGGCAATAATTTTTTGTTTCCATCGGTTATCATGGATTACTTTCTTTTTTTTTTATCCTTGTTTTAACTATATGTTTTGATTACAGTAATTCAGAGCCAATAATAAATTTTTTGAACCAATAAGTTTCCGATTTTCCTGTAATATGCATTTTGAAGTACACTTTCCTACCAGAAAACACCAGTACTATTGTATAAGGAATAAATTCAATGGTTATTTTTTTAATGTATTGCAAGCATAAGGCTGTCACATTTAGGCATATTTTTCTCTTTCATCCATTGGCTTGTTTCAATCAACCTCTTTAAGCCATTGGCTTAAGGATTTGTCAATTACATCTTGGCACAGACCAGTGGAGAATTCACCTAATGGTAGTGGCTGTTTGGATGTATTTATTTTGTTTATTAAACTATTTGTAAAGCGCAGGGATTAGACCCAAAAGGGGCATCCTGACGATTTAGGGAATAGACTGCTAAAAGTAACCAGCTAGATAGTAATTTGTAGAAAATCCATGTTTTGATATTCTTTCTAAAAATCAAGTAGTATGGTTCTGATCTAATCTTTAGAGGTAGCCTCCAGCTCCACTCAAGTCCTTGCATTGAACTTCATGATGGCCGACTTTATGAATATATAGCTCTCCGTTCACTTCCACTGGGTGCTTCTCTCTAAGGTGGTACAGCAACATGTATTAGCACATTAAGCCCAGACATATTAGTTTTGGTCAGTCCTTGTTATCTTTTATGTGCCTAACAGTAATCTACCAGACCTACCGTAAAATGTACCTTTTGCTAATTTATCAGTCCTTCAACCCTGGTCAAATCACAGTATACTGTTTCGAGAAGATTCAGCCCCAGAGAAATTATCCCTAGCAGAATGCAGGTAGCTTGAAAAGCATGTGCCTTTTAGAACAGCTGTCCTCACTCACCCGAAGGTGGCACACTTCGTCATCTTTTAATAAATTCACCAACTGAGGACAGGTAAGGGTGTGTCCTACGACGTGAGAAGATTGGTGAAAAGTGTGAGGATAAAATCACCCAGATGCCGCAAAAAAATATTTTAGTGCTATATTTCCGGTTGATGTTGATCTTAAAAAGAAGGCAAATAAACTCGGGATATAATGGTTCCTGTTTCTGCAAGTGAGAGTTTGTATCGATCACCTATAGACCTGCTAGTAAGCTCAGGTCTAAGCCATAGGTCTGTACACAAGTCGCCAAAAGGACTGGAGGGTGGAGAGGATGTTCCACAGTATTGGAAGAGGAACACAATGGAGGGGATACGTCCTCCCAACTCAGTTTCAACAATTCTAAGAAGTATCCCACCCAAAAGAGATATCGGCTAGGCACAGTCCTCTATCAGGAAGTCTCATCAGATGTTGCTAATATGAAAGGGAGCAATTACTTTTTGTATGGTAACCCTCACACACTCTAGTAGTATCATGCTTCATCATCGGGTTCACCCTGGTTCCTAAAGGCCAGGGTGGTCTTAACCATATTCCAGGGAGCACTTTAGAGAAAAGGCCAGGGAGGGTAAAGATTGAAAATACTCCTGGTACTCCAGGTATCACTTTACTATGGAGTGACAGGGGATATTAAAACAAAAATAGCAGGTTACCCCAAGGATATAATGGTCCTATGACCCTACAAGCATTGCCAACATGTTTCAGCCAGTTAAAGGCACCTTTGGGTCCACGGCTTTCATCAGGGCAAACATCAGAGAAAATTCCCTCCCTGGATGCAATATAAAACAAGTAGTGGAGCATAAGACTGCTCCACCGCATTCGCGCTTGGACATACTTATCCTTAATGTGGGTGTTCAGTCCTGATGCATCCAACCCAACTTGGGCGAACTCCACATGTCTCATAGGAGTGCAGAGAGACGAGACAATCATGTAGTCACACAGTCATCAAGGATCCTGACCCCATAACACCACCCACTCGGGAGATGTAGAGCCGAGTAGGTGGTACTGTGGGGTCAGGATCCTTGATGACTGTGTGACTACAGTCATCAAAGATCCTGTGTGACTGTGTGACTACAGTCATCAAGGATACAGGGCCACCCATTAGCTGTTGTTCACCGACCATTAAGAGGATGAAATGGGGTCTCAAGCCACATGACAAAAGGAATCCATTCTCACTATATTTATCCCCTCCTCAACCCAGCCTAAACCTCCTATAATAACCTCGACAATCAGTATGGAGCATATGATGGAAGATTGTTGCTCAACATTTAAAGCACTGCTTCTATCAGTACTTTCAACACTATCAGATCACTTAAAAACATTGAGCTACTGCTTGAGGCCCTTCCTCAGCAACTGCACCCACCTGTTACTACATCGGGCACCAAAGAGGCTTGTGCCCAAGATTATGTAATCAACTTACCCTTCCCTCTGCAATCCTCGAATGGCGGACGTGGGGACCCATTTTAGTCAATACAGTCTGGCCCAGCATCGGACCCCACTCTTCCTCAAATCAGTGCCAACTTGTCCATACAGGGTTTTGGGGCAAAATTAATGTCATAGGCCTCACCTGCCACCTCAAACTAGGGCGTCACTGGCATGAGAGGATACAACCCTTCACCTAAGCTTAGCCAGCCATGGGCAGCAAGAGAGCAGCCAACTTCAATTCCAAAAGTGACTTCATTAATTTCCCACCTGTAGCATGCCCGTATGAGGAGATCCTTACGGGAGACACCCCGCTCTGATAGGGACAGAGGGAAAATACCTATTTAATAAGGTATTGAATTGGTTTGTGAGTAACAAAGGTTTTGCCCTGTGCCCGGGACATACTATTGACATGAACGGTAGGATGGATAGGTGCCTCTCCTAAAAATATACAGGTGTTTTGACAAAATATAGAATAAAAAATTTCGGGAGGCAGAAATATTGGAAAATAAATATTGCATTACACAAATGATTTGATGTACAAATATTGTTGACAAGAATATTGTTTTCTTTAGGTAAGTAATATAGTTTATGATAATATTGATCTTTTTAATATTGTTTTCAATGCCATTGGAAAAAATTATTGTTTGTTAATTGTTTGAATGTGTTTTAATTGTTAGCTTAATTTTTATATGTTTCTATTGTTTATTCAAAAGATATTTCTTTTCTTTAAATATAGCTTGTAATTGTAAGTGATTTAAAAAAAATTATCATTTTTTTTGCAATTTACAGTGTTGTAGCAGGTTGTTCGGTTGATATGGAGATAGGGTGGAAAGTTAAGTAGCTGTTATTCATTACGACTTAGTTCATACATGTTAATTGATTATATGTATGATATTTATTTTGTAAATTATGTAATATTGATTTATTTTCATTATATATTATTCGCAGACTGTTAGGTATGTAGGGGTATAGTGTGGAAAGTAAATTAAATATAAATTAATTATGAACTGTTAAACTAATTGAATTGATTTTAATTATGTAATTTATGGAATACCTATTCATTTTACTTATATTTTAGTTGCAGGCTACTAGGATATTAAGGGTTTAGGTTGGATGTTAAGTAATAATTAATTAATAATCTAATAATCATTTTTAATCATGTATTTAGTTAATTTTTAATTGCCTAAAATATGTAATACTGATTAATTGTGCTAATATTTTAGTTACTGAAAGCTAGGTTTGTAGAGTATACGGTGGGAAGGTATTTAATTAATAATTAATGTATTCTTAAATATAATTTGTAAATTTATTATTTCATTGGATTTTAAATATTTAAATTATGGAATATTTACTTATTTTAAATATATTTTAGTTGTGGGCTGCTAGTCCTGTAGGGGTTTATTTTCTAAAATATGTTTTACACTCATGGCGTTACTTATATTTAATAGTAAAATTAACCTCTTTGCAATCTACTGTGCTGCTTGGAGTGGGAATAATAAATCTCACCCTTCCAATAAACAATGATTTCCCTACTGTTTCACAGACTGGCATGGGAATAGCGAATTTCATCCATCAGAAATCCAACACTTTCCCTAATGTTGCACCAAATGGAGAGGCTATAGTAAATTTTACCCCTCTGAAGCCCAACACTTTCCCTACCGTTGCATAAATCAGAGAGGAACTAGTATAGTGAATATTCTAAGACTCCGATAGTTTTAATAATGTAGATTTTACCTTCCTATCTAGCCCCATTTTTTCTTTGATCACAGATTTTTCGATCCAGACTAGTGAATTTAGTGGCCATAATCCTATCTGCATAACAACATAAGGGTCCCGAGTACATGGACGCCCCGAGTTGGGTGGGGGAGGAGCCCCTCTCAAAGTGGCCAAGGCAGGGAGGAGTTTAAAATGGGGGGTGTATAGTACCAGAGTCACTTCATGAGTCCCTTGTAAATCAGTGTTGTAGGGAGTTTGCCACCTGTCTCGAGGGCGAGGCTGGTGCCTTGGACATCGTGGGTGCTTTCAGTACTATGTCCACCATCATACGGAGGTTATTACGTGCCCCGGATGGGGGTAGGGAGCCTGCAGGCCCAAGATGGTTTGATTCTGCGTTTTCCCTGGCTTCCAGGAAATTGAGACAGGCCCTGAGCGATAAGCCTCGTGACATGGTGGCGGTCAAAGGTCTTTGCAGAGCATATAAGCCTGCACTAGCAACTCGCAAGTCCACCTTGAAGGATGAGGCCTGGTCGGACCTAGTGAAGGCAAGCACTTTGCGAAACAGCACTAAGTTTTGGGCTATCATTAATAGCCCGTTTCTCTCAAATGAGAATGTCCACTCACTGGACGCTCATATCACGGAGAATGATTGGATTCACCATTTTGAGGGTATCTTTCAGCCGGACTCCACGCCTATCGAGGAGCAGGATAGGGTGGAACGTAAGGCGGATCTCGAATTCTCCAAACCAGAGGTGAGAGCGGGCATACTAGGCTTGACTAACAGAAAGGCACCGGGGTCAGACGGAATTCCGCCCGATCTCTATATTGCCCATGTAGATACTTGGGCGTCCGTCCCTACTGCTGTTATTAATGCCTCGGTCCAGGTTGGCCACCCTGATTCCTGGGCTTTATCGAACATAGTCCTGATATTTAAAAAGGGCGATCTGGACAGCACCTCATGTTATAGGCCTATTTGCCTCCTGGACTCTGTGGTGAAGGTGGTGGGCCGCATGATTCTTGATAGATTTGTATCTTGGGCGGACAAAAGTAATTATTTATCTGAGATTCAATACGGTTTTCGCCCCGGCCGATCCACTGTGCAGCAGTGTCTTATTTGTATCTTGTTCTAAACAAGTGTACGGTGGCTCGCGCCTGCCCTTGATACTTAGCCTTCATGGACCTGTCCTCAGCCTTTGACCTTTTGAACAGGTCCAAGTATGGCAGCTGATGTCATCCATCGGCATTGATGATAACATCATCTTGTTTCTGAGGGATCTTCACCGAGAGTCCAGGGCAGTAGTACGCTACTCAAAGGACTTGAAAGTGTCCCGCCAGTTCAACATCCAGAGGGGGGTGCATCAGGGGTGTATCCTCGCACCCTTCCTTTTCAATTTATACATCAAATCTCTAGAGAAGGTCTTTCTACACATTAAAGCAGACACCCCCCAGGTAGGCAAGCACAGTCTGCCGATCCTCTCATATGCGGACGACACAGTCTTCCTGGCGAGGACTGAAAGAGGCTTACAACTTCTTCTCAATTCTTTCGCCTCGTTTATGGAGGAATTGGATCTATCAGTGAATCATTCTAAATCATACTTCATGCAACTGGGTCCCAGTAAGGCAAAGGTAAAGCAGCCCACTTTTAAATTAGGAGGTTCACCAATACCTAAAACAAATGTATTCTCCTATTTGGGAGTAGTGTTTGATGACTCCTTGAGCTGGTGCCCCCTTCTTAGCCACAAGAAAGGGGACCTAATGAAAGCCACTGCAGACGTTTTTAACTTTGCCAGTAGAGTGGGAGGTAAACCAACAGGGGCCCTCCTGAAGATTAATCAAGCAAAATGTATCTCTAAGGTTAGTTATGGGAGTGAGATATGGGGTCATATAGAGCTTGGGGCAGTACAGAGCACTGAGAACTCATTCTTGCAAACAGTTCTCTCTGTTCCACTATGTACTCCATCTTATGTTGTTCACGAGATATTGAGGATGTCTTTCCTTGCTGATGATTTAGCTTTCCGCCCTTTGTCCTTGTGGCTCAAGATTTGGTCACAGCAAGAGAATACACTTAGCAAAGATGTCATACTGGATTGTCTCTCTCTTGATCATGCCTCGCATATCCGCTGGCTCCAATACATAAGAGCTGGCTTCGCCAGGCTAGGAAGAGTTGATCTTTTCATGAACCCTGAGGGTATTCGTAAAAGGGATTTCATTTGGGCCAAGGAGGGTTTTCTAAGAATATGTCATTGTGATAAAGAGGATAAAAAGCTGTGTAAACCTAGTGTGCGAAAGTACGTCATACTGAAAACTGTGCCCACCATTGAGCCTTACCTTTTAGGGCTTAAAAGCATTTACGACTGCTTTTTATTGATGAAGTTCCGGCTCGACCTCTTTCAATTTCTATTGGCACAGCCCCAAGGCTCTCATAGAGGTAGGTGCCTCATGCCCTGTGGCTGTGACGTAGAGTCTCATGCCCTGTGGCTGTGACGTAGAGTCTCCACAGGACATGATGCACTTTATAATGTTTTGTGCTTTTTATGTTGTACCCAGAAAGTTATTATTCCCATTTTTTCTAAAAAAAAAGGGTTTTAGGCGGGTAAGACCAGCTTTTATCTTCTTACAACTTCTCTCTAGTGATATCGTCTTGCACACTTTTAGTTTTTTATGGGTCACTATCAGACTTAGGACAAGCTCCAATTAATATCTGTATTATAAATCATGTACTTTTATCTTGTGTCTTGATTACCCGTATTTTATTGTATTTGTTTACCTGTAATATGTATGATGGTATATCGTAGGGTGTTTGACTTTTATGGTTTTATTTCTAAAGCCAAATAAAGTTTGATGATGAGGATGATGATGATGATAATGTTGATTACTTTAATTGTTTTATCTTTTATACTTACTAATATTTGTTTTTTCATTTTAAAATGTATTTTAATGCTTCTGGTATTTTTTGTAAATGTGTTTTTCAAATTTTTATTTTGTAATATTTTATTTATTGTGTACATTAATTAATATATTTTGTCTTATTAATGTTGTATGGCTTATATATATATATATGTATATATATATTCACTTAAAAAACCATAGGTTTCACACATGTTATAGTTAGCTGTACATTTCACTCGTAAAAAACCAATGAAATTCCACGTTATAGTTAGATCAGGTAACTATAACTTGCGCGCCCACAATAAACTGCTGATGACGTCACATATTACATCACTCATGACATGGTCAGTGACATCACTCATGACATCAATGATGACATCTGAAATTACACATTGTGGATTGCGGTCGCGCAAGTTATAGTTACCTGATCTAACTATAACGTGGAATTTCATTGTTTTTTTACGAGTGAAATGTACAGCTAACTATAACATGTGTGAAACCTATGGTTTTTTAAGTGAATTTGCAAGGTTTTGTAAATGATAATTCCTAACTATAGCGTGTGTGAAACCTATGGTTTTTTCAGTGAATTTGTACGGTTTTTTAAATGCTAAGTTATGTATTTATTTTTTATTTTTTTTCTGGTTTTTCACTGTGCGCACACCCCTTTTTTTACACAGTAACATTTGTTTTTTTCTCCCTTGTGGGTCCTTTAATTTATTTAATAAATGTGATTGTTACTTCTTTATTTTTTTTTATTTTTTTTTTTCGGATGCGCGTACGGTAAGCTTACCGTACGCGCACACCGCGATTTTTTTAAAAATTATTAAATGTATTTTTCGTACTTTTGGGTCCTTCTTGGACCCCCTGACAAACACTAGGGGGTCTGCAACTCTCTTCGTTGCCCCCTTTTCACGTTCCCCACCTTTGTTTGTCAGTGCGAGAGACAGAAAATGGCGGCCGACACTTCCTGATTTCGACCGATTCGAATGTTTACAGTCATGTAACCACCAATCAGAATTGAGCTCGCGCACGGCACCGTACGCGTACGGTAAGCTTACGGTAAGCGCACGGAGCGCGCTTACAGATATATATATTGATTTAAATGCTATTTTCTCAGGACCTACTGAACAGATTTACACCAGACCTACAAAAGGCACATCCTTGACCTGAGGACTACCTCTCTGCCAAATTTCAAGTAATTCTGTTCAGCCATTCGGGCTGTAGCTCGGACTAAAGGTCCTATGGGAAAATGCATGGGGAAAACGCGTTTTGGGACCCCCCTTTTTTCTCAGCCCCCGCTTGACGAATCCCCCCGAGACTTTCAGGGTAGGAGCGGAGTGTAGCGCCCCATTAGTTTTGAAAATTTCGCGAGGATTCGTCGACCGGCGCCAAAGTTATTCCAAATAGAATGTTGCGGATTTCCTATGGAAACACGGTCCTAAATATAACTATCTACTGGCGACCGCCAGTAGATAATATATATATATATAATATATATATATATATATACACACACACACATATAATTCACGTAAAAAAACAAAGGTTACAGGGACGTTATAGTTAGGCACAGATTTCACTCGTACAAAACCAGTGAAATTCAGCAGTTATAGTTACCTCTGCTTATGACCTCACATATTACATCACTCATGACTTGGTCAGTGACATCACTGATGACATCTCAAATGACATCATCAAGTGAATGTAAGTGTTTTAAGAGTTTATTTGAGTTAAACATATACACTAACCTATTACAAAAGTCAAATTATAATACTCGGTGCACTATTACTGAGTGATATTACTTCGAACATATATTATGTGAGTGGCTGTGTGACTGTATGCATCCTTGTGTGCATGGGTGTCAGTGGCTGTATGGGTGTATAAATGTGTGTATGAGTCGCTGTGTGGATGAGTGAGATGCTATGTGAGTGGTTGTATTAGTGAGGGAGTGGGTGTGTCAGTGGCTGTATGAGTGAGAGGCTCTATGGGTGGGTAAGTGGGGTGTAGTGACTGTATGGGTGAGTGAGTGGGTGTCTGTTTGGCTTTATGAGTGAGTGACTGGGTGTGCAAGTAGCTGTATTGGTGAGTGAGTGGCTGTTTTGGAGAGTAAGTGGGTGAATGGGTGAGTGAGAGGATGTGAGTGCTTCTATGGATGTGTAAATGGGTATGTAAGTGGTTGAGTGAGTGTGTGAGAGCTTGTACGGATGAGTGAGTGGCTGTATTGAGAGGCTGTATGGGTGTGTGAGTAACTGTGTTTGGATGAATAAGTCTGTGTGTTAGCAGCTGTATGGGTGAGTGTGTGGCTGTGTGAGTAGCTATATGGGTTAGTGAATAGTTGTGTGAGTGGTTTTATGAGTTCGAGAGAGTGGGTATGTGTGTGGCTCTATGGAGGAGTGAGTGGGTGTGTGAGTACTGGTATAGGTATGTGACTAGGTATGTGAGTGGGCATACGAGAGGTTGTATGAGAGTGTAAGGGTATGAGTGGGTATTTGAGTGGTTCTGTATATGATGTCATCAGTGATGTCATTTGAGATGGCATCAGTGATGTCATCAGTCATGTCACTGATCATGTCATGAGTGATGTAATATGTGAAGTCATAAGCAGTGCATTGCAGGACATAATTTATAGTTATCTCAGGTGATTATAAATGCCGAATTTCACTGATTTTGTACAAGAGAATTCTGAGCCTAACTATAACGTCCAGGTAACTTTTGTTTTTTTTTAACGAATTTCAAAGGTTTTTTAAAATCTATTTCCTAACTATAATGTTCCTGTAACCTTTGGTTTTTTAAGTGAATTTCTATGTTTTTTTAACTAATAGTCACGTTTGCAGAGTGGTTGAGAAAGAGGGAGTGGCCTTCAACGACCTCTCAGCAATCCCACTATGTGGGACTTACTGAAGGTAACAGGAAGGGATGATGGCCTCCAAGGACCCTCAGCAGCCAAGGGTACTTCATCCCCCAACCAGTAGTGCGTCCATATTTATTATTGAGCCCACGGGAAACAAAATCTTTGTCTTCTGTATAAAATGTTAATCACACCAATTCACTTTCATTTTAAGAGCGTCACCTATCTAAACCATCCCTCAGATTCAAAGTTTCCGTATATACCTAATCAGCTATAATATACAGTTTTGACTTTCATTACAATAGTTGTTTTGGGGGCTCATTAAAACACTTTGAGGGCAACAGAGAGGGTCACTTTGTGCAATTAATAATCCTTCCAGAAACAAATGTGGTTTGCATAACAATTGTTTTGATTTAGAACTTAATGCAACGGTTTATTCTAAGTACATATTTACAGAGGCCACTGTAGCCCAAATCAAAGGTGCTCGAAAAGGCACAATGTACAATATAAAGGTAAGACACTACGCTCATAATGCTGATGATAACTACACAAATATGATAATTAACAGGAAATATTCCTAGAGTATATGTAAAAAGGGGTGTGGAGCTAGCCATGTAAGGTGCACAGAAGGACGTACTTTGCTTGAGTCAGAGTTGAGCGCAGGGCATGCACCAGCTTACAGACCTGCAGATCACGGTCCATATTCCCTACAGTGCTGAATAACCCTCTGAAGTTGGGTAATAGCAACTCTCATTCAAGCGCTTTTAGGCTATGGAATTTGTAGTGTGAGCAATAAATAGGCAATACTAATTGTGGCATCGGCCCAGAGGTAAAACAAATCAAGGAATGCTAATACCAATGACAATTATAGGAAGAAAGGAGATACCTCTTATAGCCACACTCCTCAATAAAAAAATGCATTCTGCAAGAAGACTTTTAACACTTTTATTAGCTGGAATCGATTTTTTAATTTGCATCCTGTTACTTCCATTTACTCCCAGTACAGGGACATAAGGATCAGCTTCTCATAAATGGATCAGCTAAGAGACACTGTGGACTTTATACTGAAAACATGTTTTCTTTTCGTTTGCCAAAGACTGCATTCATGATATTTGCAGAGAAAGGCTAGTTCGATAGCAGCCTTCCCCACAGCCCCCTAATAAATGTATTTCTGTTTCTTGCATTTTCTCTCTCACATTCTATTTATCTCCCTCTCTTTTTCTATTTCTCTTTTCCCCCTCTTTCCTACTCACATACTACTCCACTGCGCTGAAATCTCTCACTGTCCCTTCCCTTTTTCACACAATATATATTTCCTCTCCGCTCATTTCTCTCGCCACTTACATCTATTTCTGTTTTGTAGTCATACACTCTCTTTAAACTTTCCTTTCTTTTTTCTGAATCCTCTGTCCCTTTTGAAGCAAAAGCTCATCAATTCCGTTTTTTCTGGAAATTAAGAGCTTAACAATTTTGCTATTCAATTATACAAGAATATTATATGTTCTAGAATATAAAGAGCATAACAAAACATGACGAGTTACTCAAACACTAGTACAACTGGAGACCCCTGGGTTAGCCTCAGTGTATGGCTTTCCCTGAGTTGATGACTCCCTAACAAGGATTTGAACCTGTGGCTTACATGACATTTGCAATAGCCAGGGTAACCCAATGAGCTGTTTCAAGCAAGAGTAGTGGAGGGAAGGGTGGGCGAGGAGTGAAAGGAAACAATGTGGGAAGCTGCAAAAGAGGAGAACAAGCATTGGTAAATGCATTACGTTGCGCGTATGTGATTAATAATAAGCAGTTTTTTGTTGTAAGCTGTAACTTGCTGAGTAGTTGTACAATAAAAGTCACAGAAAGTCTGTTAAAGTGTTATGACTTGTTTATGTCTAAAAGGCAATATATTGTGCTGTTACTATTGGTATATTGAGGGTAAGTAATAACTAAATTTTGAAAAATGAAACGAAAGATGGAAATAATAGAATTAATTGATTTAATATATTAAGTGTTTAAAGGAGTTCTGTTAACGTTTGGGCTCAGTGCCACTGCACCCGCTGCACCATTCAAATCATGACCCTATTGCCTGTAAGGTGACTGCACTTGTGACTGCCTGTTTAGTAGTTAATTACTGCAATATTTGATATTTAGAGGGGTTCCTAGAGCTTTGGGCCCCGATGTCACTGCACCTGCTGCATCCTAGAAATCATGACCCTAGAGCCTGCAAGGAAACTGCACTTGTGACTGTCTTGTTTAGTAGTAAAATTTAGCAATAATTTGTGTTCAGTGGGTTCCATAGAGGTTTTGACCCAAGTACCACTGCACCTGCTGCACCATTCAAATTTTGCCCCTTTTAACTGCAAGGTAACTGCAATTGTGACTGGCTGTTCAGTATTAAAATATATCAATATTAGGTGTTTAGAGGAGTTGTTATAACGTTGAGCCCGGTGTCACTGCACCTGCTGCACCATGAGGTGACCCTAGGTGCCTGAAAGATAACTGCACTTGTGACTGCCTTTTTTGTTGTAAAATATAGTAATAGTCTGTGTTTAGTGGGGTGCCTGGAGCTTTTGGTCCTGGTGCTACTGCACCTGGTTCAACTATTAAAATTATAACCCCAGTGCTTGCTGGATAACTGCACTTATGACTGCCTGTTTAGTAGTAAAATATAGCAATATTTGGTGTTTAGTGGATCTATGACAACATTTGACCCTGGTGCCACTGCACGTGCTACACCATTCAAATCACAACCTTGTCTGCAATGTAACTGCACATGTGACTGCCTATTTAGTAGCAAAATATAGCAATATTAGGTGTTTAGTGGGGTTCCTAGAGCTTTAGTCCTGGCGTCACTGCACCATTGAAATTATGACCCTTTTGCCTGCTAGATAACTGCACTTCTGACTGTCTTGTTTAGTAGTAACATTTAGCAGTAATCTCTGTTTAGTGAGGTCCCGAGAGGTTTTAGCCACAGTGCCACTGCACCTGCTGTACCATTCAATGATGCCCCTTTTAATTGAAAGGTAACTGCAATTGTGACCGCCTGTTTAGTTGTAAAATATAGCAATATTAGGTGTTTAGAGGAGTTCCGACAACGTTTGGGCCTGGTGCCACTGCACCTGCTGCACCATTCAAATTATGATGCTAGTGATTGTAAGATAACTGCACTTGTGATTGTCGGTTTAGTTAAAATATATTAATAATCTAGGGGAAGAGTTGCGGCGCCGCGGCCAGGGCGACTGACTCCGGAATCTGGGCATCACGGTTCGATCCCCAGCACCGGCGGCAGATTAGCCCAGCACCATGTGACTCGGGGCAATAGCTTGTGCTCCGGGCCATTTTAGTATCTTCCAATTATCTACTAGAACCCACTCTGGTCGGATGGAACTTTTTACTTGCCCAATAGCGTGGAGGGAATAAACACAATTATCAGAAAATGCTGTCCGCAATTTGTCACAATCAAGGACTTGAGACTTAATCTCTTGGCTCTCTGGCTTTAATTATCAGCATAAAAATTTGAAGATACAAACTCCTCAATACGAGGCACAACAAATACATAGGCACTAACACAAATGCTACTCTACGAAGAGTCCGCATACGACTAAAAATAACTAAAAGCACAATTTCTAAAAGCATGAGGTAGAAAACTACCAAGCCAATGTCGATATTAGGGACACTGGACCATACCATCTCTGTCCCTACTCTGTACTGGATGTCATCCCTACTTAGCAATCCCTCGAGACCCTCAAATCGAGAAAAGGTGTCAGAGTGAAACTTCCTAAGAAGTCTTCACTTGGAGAGCTTGATCTATAAAAATGCCCCTCTAGCTCCTCGCCTAACTCTTCTCTGCTCTGGGCTGCTCTGTTCTGCCTCCACCCTCGGGGCGCTTTCCCTAATACAGAACCCCAAATCCCAGAACACGCCCTTTTGCACCTCCTCTTCAGCCGGGTCGTCTTTCAGTAATTTTCCATCGAGCGCTGTCCAGTTCCATCGTCCATCACCTTGGCCTTGAGTCCCAGACACCGTCCGCACTAGGAGTTACGATTGGCACATTCCAATGCACTCCCATGTCTGGCTTTAACAACATAAGTCAATTCGTGAACAAAGAACTTTTCTACTAACGAAGCAACTGTCCTTGCACCTGGAGTGAGATCATGCAATGCAGACATACTTCACATCTTTTAACTTTGCAATTTACTACAACCTAACACCTCTACTGGAATAAATCCTTTTGGCCTATTGCCCTCGGCTAACATAAGAAAATAACAGGCCTTTCTCCTTAACGATATATGTGAATTCTGGCCACTACTTTGGTTACACAAACATGTCTAAATCACACTATTGACATTTACGTCTTCCCTTTCATGTATGCCTTGCACAATCTACATGAACATTTTCTAGGTTACACGTTAACTTCTCATTGCGTTCATATAAACTAAACTCTATGCATTTCTCTAAAACATCCACAACATCATTGTACATTGCTAACACTTCTAAATTAAATCGATACAGCTTACACATTTCTTAATACATTTCGCACACAAAATACCTGAGTACACATTTGATTATTTGCGGGTGCCAACTAACAGTGAATATAACGCACCCCTACAATTTTCAACCTTTTAAGCGCTACATCAGTTCCCCCCTTTGATGACATCTGTCATCACACCATTACAATCTTCCTTCTTTAGAACTGATTTAAACCGTACTGGTCATGGCTCTGCCATGTCGAACTCCCTCCATTCTCTTAAGACTCTCATATTGCTGGTCCTGAAATTTCGCCATTCTCTGCTCATTGGCTCTAAGAGCTCTTTCGACCCTGCCTCCTTGATACCACTTCCAAGCTTTCACATATCCCCACAAACAAATCACACAAACCACAGCAATGATAATTGGCTTCAATACCGATCCAAGAAATCCCCTTCCCAAATTCGCAAACCATGTTCCCACTCTACCAAATCCCTGTCCAATCTTTTCCCACACATTCTCCTCCGTCAAATCCATAATTTCCTTGTGAATAGTGGTGATGTTGTCTATGTACTTTCCCAACTCCTTCGTATTGTCTGGAATATATGTGCAGCATTCTTGAACCTTCAATAATTTGCAGACCCCGCCCTCTTTAGCTAACAACACGTCTAACGCAAGGCGATTCTGCATAACCATATTCCGTATTGACAATATCTCTCCATTCACCAACAACAACGACCTCGCCGTATTCATAGAGAGCTCATCAACTACAGTCGCCAACCTTCTTATCTTCACGTCATTCAACACCACACCCATACTAGGTATCATTGCTCCATATAGATCACCAATCACTGCACCTGCATTTACAGTCCTACGTCTTCTAGAATGTTGTCTCGTCTCTAACAACTCCAAGTCCTCCGTGTGAGAAATCTTCGGGAATATGATAGCCAAATAACATATGCCATACCAATTCGCAGGCAATCTCACATAAGCATTCTTCCCACATACATAATACACTGTCGGAATCACTTGTACGGCACCTTGCATAAAGTCCTTAACAGTAGTCTCCATGGTGAAGGTCTGGGAACAAGTACAATGTCCCACTGGAACCTTCTCCGTGGCTGATTGAGGACGTCCAATACACAAATTCCCTTTCTGCACTTCATCAAATGCAATTGGTCCATAGCTTCCCTTGGACTTATGAGATTTCTCCTCCTCAGTCCAATCTACTGAACTATCTCCGGTGTCTCGAGCCTGAGTCAACTTTCTATATCTGTCCTCTACCTGGTCAATGAATTTCTTCTCTGTCTCGGACAATGCACAGGTCAGGTTATGCCTGTGAGCATGCGCAGTATCCAACTTCACAGTAGGTCTAAAATACTTCAGCAGTCTGTCCTCTTTCTTATAATAGTCGTATTTATTCAAATGCTTGATTGCTGGAACTTCAGGAAGTACCGTATCAAAATTTGAAAAGAAATACTCGAACTGCCTCCTGTCGTAAAATAAACTAAGCAACAAACTACAAGAAATCCCATATGTCAATGGGAGATGATGATACTTGATACCTTCATCTACTGAAGCAGGCAACTGCATACACACATAGCAATCCTTCACATCCATCGCATCAACATACTCGTACAACAACTTCGCATAAGCATTGAGTTTAAAATCACCCTTCGACAAATCCATGTGGAGCCTACGATCCTCCTTTAACCTTAATGTTCTCTGATCTCTAATATTGACACCTCTCTGTCCTGGGGTAATAGGTGTAGGTGCTCCCTGAACCTCCCCCTCCTGCCTGTGGGCCACCATGTACGAACTTATCACTACTGCAAATATAGTGGCTATCACAACTCCTACCAATGTGCCTACTATTAATCTAGCCCTACGATGTGGGTTCGCAGGAGCTGCCATCTTCGGAATATACTCAATGTTCAATACAGTCTCTGGGATGGTAAGTCTCTTTCTCATTAATGTCTCTTTATGAACTTTGGAAAACCTCCCTGACTTTTCTTCGTTCTACAACGGAAGGTCCCTAATTTTATTCTTCTTCCACTCGGGCCTAGGTTATCTTCCTTTTCCTGCTTTACAACACTTTTGAATCAGTCCAAAATAACTGCTGGTCCCAACAGTTCTAGGACCCCCTGCAATATCTCGAGCTTAAGAATGGTCAGTTCCTGTGGAGCTGGCAAAACTGTGAACGTCGGGAAATCCAAAGTGTCCAAAATCATACCACGAATGAGGCTTAGAAATGGTGGATTCGGGATGTTGGTGGTCAGGATTCCATCGATCTCCAATCCGGGAATTCTCAGCAACACTTCCACTCTCGGAAACGGAGCACTGCTGACCAATGTCATTGACCTCAATCTTCCCGTGCTCGGTAAACCTGGCATCAGTCACTGGATATGCCCACTTCGGTGAAGCGTACTTCTGACTTGGCACTCTAGTTCTCTTTGACCTTCTCAGAGTACCTTGAGGATGCTCCTCGTCACTCGATTCTGCTTCTGGCTCCTCCGAAACTGGTGCGAGATCTGTGCTCGGTGCCAACCTCAAGTTTACCCGTTTCGGTCTCCTGGGCCAAACCCTTTCTGCTTCTGTGGCACCTCCGGTCTCCCCCACGATACCCTGTGCACTGATCTCCTCTTCCTCGGCAGTACTCGATTCGGTACTGCCCACTGCACCTCTTACTTCTTCCCCTGTTTCTGGTTCGGTGCTTCTCTCCCCTTCTCCTTCGGCTTGATTCAGTGCACCACCAGCTGCTTCAGCAACCCTCACAGCTTGACTTACCCTCTCAGATGGCTCTGCCACCTCAGCTGGGTTTTCGTTCTGGAGAGGGGCTGTATCTTCTAAGGGTGCTGGAACTCTACGGGTATGGGAAGCATGCACCCAGTTCGGTAAACCTCCACACTTTACTGCTGTGTTCGTGATGAGGATCACTTGAAATGGTCCTCGCCACCTAGCATCCAGGCAACTCTTCCTCACGTGCTTGCGGACCAGGACCCAATCTCCTGGGCATAAGTCGTGGCACAGATCACTCGCAGCTGGAACCGTTGCTGTCTGCAGCTGCTGAGACACAGAACGGACCACGTCAGCAAGGCTGTGAGAAGTTGGCCTGGTATATGCTGTTCACTAGTTAAAGTGACCACCTTGTACCATGCCAAGCAACCCTTATGGTGTGGTTGTAAGTCAACCTTTTCGGACTAGCTGCCCTAGTGGTAGCGTAGGCTAAGCAGTCTTTGAGGCTAAACTCGTTAAAGCGTGCGAAGCAGGCTGTTTTACCAAATGCAACCCCTCTTTATACCAATGAAAGGACACCACACAGATATATATTGAAAATATATATGTATTTATTTCTCAAAGTATCCCCTAGACTCTTTATGAGCACAGGAGCACAAATCGTTAAACAAGACAATGTTATAATATACAGAAGTTGCACTTTATATGGATGGGCCCTGGTGGCCACTCAAACCATATACTAAAATAGTGGTATAAGTACCACGAACAGGAAAGGGAAAAGACCTAGGGCCTCTAGAATCGCTGGGCCTACAAGGAGCTAACTTCAGTTAGTGACCAGGAGGTCCACGGGTCGCGTATGCAGGGAGGAAAGTTACACGCGGGCTCCCATAGGTTTTCAATGGGTGCGTAAAAGTTACAAAGTTACTGCAGAAAGGGTCTTCTGGATGGACTACGATCTCAAGATTCAAAACACAGACACTAGAGATGTTTCTCTACACTTGGGCACCGGAGTGCCAGCTTTACCTCACCCACAGGAAGCGGGTGCATAGGTCTCGAAGTGCGTCGGGTTTCTTCTATCGATTCAATGGAGCCTGATGACAAAGATGCTGCAGGCGGTCGGTCCAGAAGAGCTGCGTTGGATCCAAGGGTGGATCGGAGTTGTAGAAGACCTGAAAGCAGAGGGGACAGTGTTCACAGTCACTAGCCAGTGACCGGCGTGGCACCAGGTAGGTATCAGGCGATGTCGGGTGCAAACAGTCAAAGAGGTGTAGCTTGTCTCTGCAGCCACGTGGTCCCTGAAGGTTGACGATGTCCAGGAGTTGAGTCACGAGCTGTCCCACGCAGGCTCTCGCTGTCGGCGGTATCGGCGACTCGAAAGAAGCCAACAAGCCTTGGCAAAGGCAGGAGTCGTGGAAGTTCAAGAAAGCTGATTGTTCTGACCAGCAAGGTCAGAGGGGCTGCTCTTTTGGAGAGCAGCTAGGGCCAGTCTGGAGCAACCAGACCAGCATCGTTGATTTCAATTTAGGTCACCAAAATGGCCACTAGCCAACGGGCCAGGGACCGGG
This sequence comes from Triturus cristatus, assembly GCF_964204655.1. Taxonomy (NCBI): domain Eukaryota; kingdom Metazoa; phylum Chordata; class Amphibia; order Caudata; family Salamandridae; genus Triturus; species Triturus cristatus. Next base: position 571,356,364 of record NC_140592.1, on the reverse strand, counting down.
CAGGCGCGTCGAGATGCAAAGTGTAGAGGGGCCCCACGCAGATCGTGGAGATGCTGGAGGGCTCACCTTTGGTGCCGATGCTGCTCGGGTGTTGGGCTTCTCAGGACCCAAAGCACAACTTGGAGGGAGCCTCTGTCGTTGCACTTGCAGCTTGTCGTCGGTCTTCCAAGATGGCTGGCTCCACGTGTCTCAGTGCCTCCACGGGTTCCTTCTTTGCAGGGACTGTGGATCGGGCGGTGAGAGGTCTGGAGGTCCAGGTCTTGTCGGGCTCTGGGCTCCGGCTCTGGCTGGAGGCGGCGGCAAAGCAGACGTTCAATAGCTGGTTGGTGCTTGCGTTAGCAAGATGGTCACTCCCTGACCATAGGGGAGATTTCCTTCAGTCCTCTGTGCAGCAGAGCGTCGAAGTTCCCATCTTCTTCTTGTGGTTAAGTTGATTCCAGGATGTCTGAAGTCTTAGGACACAGCTCCTACCTTTAAGCGGATTCTAGGGGCCGGACTACCTGCTAGGTCCCTCCCTAAGGGTGGGACCAGGAAGGGGGGTGGTTACACCCCCAATCCTTTGTCCAGCTCGTCCCAGGTCCGGGGCTGGTGTGCCCCAGGACCGGATTGAACTGGCATATGCACCGAGGCTCCTTGTGAGCCTCAGGCATGTCTGGTTTCTTTCAAGCCCTACCTGACCAATACACAAAATCCTGTCTGGGGTGGTGCTCGCACCTCCCCTGGCAGGAAACCCTTTGTCCACACCTCCCAAGCTGGAAGGACTCCCAGCAGCAGGAGGGCAGACTTGTGTCTGTGGTGGCAGCATCCATTTTGTGGAGCTGAGGCTATGTCTGATTTTACCCGGGTTTCAGGTACTGTGCATGTCGTGTCCCTCTAGAAGGGTGGAATGCTAACCCCGTCGCCAGAATTGGCGAGGGGTTAGTATTCCAATTCGTATGACACCTTACTCGACATGTTTTGATAAAGCCAACCCAAAGATAGCATTTAACCGCGAGGTTCATAATGCACATAAGAGTATATGGTATGACGATATCTGGAAACGGTAGAAGGAAGTTGTTCCAACCACTGCAGACAGGCTCAGCTCATGCCAGAGCACCATCTCACATGGAACTGAGCACTCTGCCTTCAGGATTGTTAAGGCCTGCCATAGGAGTGACTTATAGGTTACATGTGTCCCATTTAAGGTTAGGTATAGGTATACTACACCTAAGTAAGAGGTGGTTACACCAACTTACCCCAGCTGAGTGATCAGCCAGTTGTGTCAAATTTGTTAGGCCAGGCCAGGGGTGGCACAATACATGCTTCAGCCCCTGGTAGGCCTTAGATACACCAATGCCCTGGGTACCTAGTGTACACTGGTACAGGGGCTCACAGGGTGATCCACTTCCAATTGGTTATGCACCTAGGGTGCATAGTGTCAATTTAGTTAGAGAGAACAGCAGGCTGGGGGTCTGATTAGCAGGCCCACAGCCTCAATATGTCAAAAACCAGTGAAGCAAAAAGCAAAAATTTGGGGTGACCATAGGATAGCAGACCCTACTCTCCTACACAACCCCCCCCCAAACGCAGGGACATTAAACTAGCCTTGACCAGTCTCGTCTTCATGTCCTAAGTGGAAGTACCTGGAGAGACCATCTGCATTCCCATGGTCTGTACCTGGCCGGTGCTCCACTGTAAAGTCCATCCCCTGTAGGGAAATGGACCACCTAAGCAGTTTGGGGTTTTCACCCTTCATCTGATTTAGCCACAAGAGGAGCTTATGGTCGGTCTGAATCTTGAAGTGAGTGCCAAACAAGTATGGCCTCAGCTTCTTCAGGGCCCACACCACAGCAAAGGCCTCCCTCTCAATAGCTGACCAATTCTTCTCTCTGGGGGTCAACCTTCTGCTAATAAAAGCAATGGGTTGGTCTTGACCATCTACATTAAGTTGTGACAGCACAGCTCCCACACCCAACTCAGAAGCATCTGTTTGGACAATAAACTCTTTGGAGTAGTCAGGACTTTTCAGGATAGGTGCAGAGCACATGGCCTTCTTCAGGTCATCAAATGCCTTTTGACAGCTTACTGTCCACTGAACCTTTTTGGGCATCTTCTTGGATATCAGATCATTAAGAGGAGTCACAATGGACCCATAGTTCTTAACAAACTTCCTGTAGTACCCAGTCAAGCCCAAGAAAGCTCGAACTTGAGTCTGGGTGGTTGGAGGGGACCAATCTTTGATGGATTGTATCTTACTCTCCAGTGGTTGAACTTGGCCTCCACCTACAAGGTGGCCCAAATACACAACCTTACTCTGCCCTATCTGGCACTTAGTAGCCTTGATAGTGAGGCCTGCCTTTTGCAGAGCCTCAAGTACCTTCTTCAGGTGGATCAGGTGATCCTCCCAGGTGGAGCTAAAGACAGCAATGTCATCAAGATATGCTGCACAAAAGTCATCCAACCCAGTAAGGACTTGATTCACCAACCTTTGGAAGGTGGCAGGTGCATTCTTCAGACCAAAGGGCATCACCAAAAATTGATAATGCCCACCTGGGGTTGAGAATGCTGTTTTGGCCTTAGACTCCTCAGCTAATCTGATTTGCCAATAGCCAGCTGTCAAGTCAAATGTGCTCAAAAACTTAGCAGAAGCTAGTTTGTCTATGAGCTCATCTGCCCTTGGAATAGGATGTGCATCTGTCCTAGTGACAGCATTGAGTCCTCTGTAATCCACACAGCACCTCATCTCTCTCTTGCCATCTTTGGTGTGAGGTTTGGGGACCAGAACCACTGGGCTAGCCCAGGGGCTCTCTGAGGGTTCAATGACACCCAATTCTAGCATTTTGTGTACCTCAGCCTTTATACAGTTCCTGACGTGGTCAGGTTGTCTGTAAAGTTTGTTCTTCACAGGCAGACTGTCACCAGTGTCCACCACATGGGTACACCAGTCAGTTTGACTAGGTATCAGTGAGAACATATGTTGAAATGATTGTAGAACCTGTCTACATTCAATCTGCTGATGCTCAGTGAGGTTGCCTCCAAGGGTCACTCCTTCAACTGAACCATCTTCAGGGTTCTGAGACAACAGGTCTGGGAGAGGGTCACTCTCTTCCTCCTGTCCCTCATCTGTAGCCATGAGCAAGCCCATGTCTGCCCTGTCAACATTTGCTTTTAACCTGTTAACATGGAGTACCCTGTGGGGACTCCTGGGAGTTCCTAGGTCCACCAAGTAGGTAACCTCTCCCTTCTTTTCCCGGATTGTATGGGGTCCAGACCATTTGTCTTGGAGTGCTGCTGGGGCCACTGGCTCCAACACCCATACCTTCTGTCCTGGCTGAAACTCAACCAAGACAGCCTTTTGGTCATGCCAAGTTTTCTGTAAGGCCTGGCTTGCCTCAAGGTTTTTGGATGCCTTCTCCATATTCTCAGCCATCCTGGAGCGGAGACCAAGTACATAGTCCACTATGTCTTGCTTAGGCTTTTTGAGAGGTAGCTCCCATCCTTCCTTCACTAAACACAGTGGGCCTCTTACAGGGTGCCCAAACATCAATTCAAAGGGGCTGTAGCCAACCCCCTTTTTAGGGACCTCTCTGTAAGCAAACAGAAGGCAGGGTAGAAGGATGTCCCATCTTCGCCTGAGCTTTTCAGGTAATCCTTTGATCATACCCTTTAGGGTCTTGTTGAATCTCTCAACAAGCCCATTGCATTGTGGGTGATAAGGGGTGGTGAACTTGTAGTTGACACCACATTCCTTCCACATAGCTGTCAAGTATCCTGACATGAAGTTGGTACCTCTGTCAGAAACCACCTCCTTAGGAAACCCCACTCTGGAGAATACTCCCAGCAGGGCCCTTGCCACAACAGGAGCTGTAGTGGTCCTAAGGGGAATTGCCTCTGGATACCTGGTGGCATGATCCACTACCACCAGTATAAATCTGTGTCCAGATGCAGTGGGAGGATCCATGGGACCCACTATATCTATTCCCACTCTTTCAAAGGGGACCCCCACCACAGGTAGTGGTATTAGGGGGGCCTTTGTTGTGCCACCTGATTTGCCAATGGCTTGGCAGGTTACACAGGAGCGACAAAACTCCTTGGTATCTTCATTCATGTGAGGCCAGTGAAAGTAAGGGACAAGCCTGTCCCAGGTCTTGTTCTGGCCTAAGTGTCCTGCTAGAGGAATATCATGGGCCAAGGTAAGAAGGAAGCCCCTAAATTGCAGAGGTATAACCAACCTCCTGGTTGCACCAGGTTTTGGGTCTCTAGCCTCTGAATAAAGGAGCCCATCATCCCAATACACTTTATGGGTACCTTGAGCATTCCCAGCAGCCTCAGCAGCAGCCAGCTGTCTGAGGGGTTCAAGAGAGGGACAGGATAACTGAGCCTGCCCCAAGTCAGCCCTGGAAGGTCCCCCTGTCCCCAGAAACTCAACCTGATCAGGTTCAAGCTCTTCAGGGACAGTTCCTTCAGGGTCCTCTAGATCATCTTCCTGGGAAGGCTGATCAGCACTTGTAGGCAGGGGGGAAGGCACAGCCTTAACCCTCCTGTTCTTCTTCTTGGTAGGTGCTTGGTCCATTGTTCCAGGATCCAAGACCTGTGGTTCAGTAAGGCACTTTTTGGCCTGTGACCTGGTCACAGCAAGGACATGTGGTGATATACCTAACATCTCTGCATGTGTCCTGTACTCCACTTCTGATCATAGAGAACTCTCTAGGTCATTGCCCAACAAACATTCTACTGGGAGGTCTGCACTAACCACAACCCTTTTGAGGCCAGTTACCCCTCCCCATGAGAAGTTAACAACTGCCACACTATGTGAAGTAGTAGCATTGCTGGCATTGGTCACCAGGTAGTTCTCACCTGGTATGTACTGTCCAGGGTCCACAAAGCCTGGTGTCACCATGGTGACACTGGCACATGTGTCCCTGTAGGCCTGAGCCACTTTTTCATTTATTAAAGGAGTCTGTCTGTACTTGCCCAGGTTACTGGGGCTCACAGTCAGGGACAAATCCATGTCCCCATCACAGATCAAGACTGCCTGTGTCAGGGTTCTGTCTAAGTCAGAATCTCCTTCAGTTCCCATAGTGATTCCCACTACACCCTTTGTCTGGGGACCAACACTGCTAACAGTAGTACTGGGAGCAGGTGCCTTAGGGGCAACGGTGTTGGGGGCTCCACCCTTCTTACAATCACTAGTCCAGTGAGTTGTATTCTTGCAAGATTTGCACCAGGGTTTCTTTGGACCTTCTTTCTTCTTCCCTTTAGGCTGGGACCCACCCTCGTTAGTACTAGTTTGGGGCCCTGTTGAAGACTTCTGGTCTTTAGATTTCTGATCTCCACCCTTTTGGTCTGTTTTCTTCTGATCACCCCCTTGGCCCTGGTTCTGGTTCTTTTGCTTAACCCTGATTCTGACCCATTTGTCTGCCTTCTTTCCCAATTCTTGGGGAGAGGTCAGATCTGAGTCAACCAAGTGTTGATGCAGTTGCTGGTTCTGACAGTTATTTAAAATCTGTTCTCTCATCATCAAATTGTACAATCCTGTAAAATCAGATACCTTACTTCCCAGCAACCAACCCTCCAAAGCCTTAGTGGCACATTCAATGTATTCAGACCAGTCCTGAGTCTGTGTCTTCTGGGTGTCTCTGAACATTAATCTGTACTGTTCAGTGGTTAAGCCTAACCCATCAACTAGGACACTCTTCAGGGCTCTGTAATTTCTGACATCCTCCTCCCTAACAGTGAGGAGTCTATCTCTGCCTCTTCCTTCAAAGGAGAGCCATAAGATTGCTGCCCACTGGTCTTCAGGAACCTGCTGCACTTTGCAGGCTCTCTCAAGAGCGGTCATCCATTTGTGGATGCCATCCCCACTTTTGTAGGGGGGCACAACCTTGGACAGGTTCCTATTGTCAAAGACCCTATCTTTGTCCTTAGGGACAATGCTGCCACCAGTGGGTATAGACCCACCCTCTCTAGGTTGCCTAGCCTTACTCAGTTTCTCTTCCATCAGAGCTACTTCTAGCTCCTGTCTCCTGATTCTCAGCTGAGCTTCCTTCATTCTGGCCTCATGCTCCCTCCTCTGAGGGGTGGTCATCCTTCTCCTGGAGTGACCTTGAGAGCCTCTAGAGGCATGGGAAGCATTAGATTCACCTGAGTGATTCCTTTGCCTCCCAAGCCCTTTGTTAAGTCCACTGGGGAGATCCAATGGGATGATCCCATTGTCAGTCCCCAATAGCCTTAGGTTAGCTGGGCCACGTATAACACTTGGCACTAGGCTAGTTCTCCCTTCATCCTCACTACCTTCTGTATCAGTACCCTTATCACTTTCATCCTCTGTAGTATGATTCTCATCTAAGGGGTGACTATTGGAAAGGGGTACCTCAGTAGCATCTTCAGAAGGGGGGCCTCCTGTTCCAGTCCCTAAGGGGCCTAACTGGGAGGCTTTCTTGAGAGCTTTCTGATCTTCATCAGCTTGTAAAAGCTCTCTGAGTTCAGCAGAAGTAGGGTTCTTGGGCTGTTTAAGGCCCCTGATATTTGCCAACTGCCTGAGCTCATTTTGGTTTAGGGTAGCAAAGATGGATGGTGCCCTCTGGGGTCACTCTCAACAGAGATGGGTACGTGGGACCCCTCTGCCCCAGCCATTGCTCTTAAGTGTGGGTGGATGTATTGCAATCTACCTACACTTGGGTTTACCTACTAAACCTATCTAGTAGTTGTAGTCAGGGTGTGCTACTCCCTTTGCTCTACAACAACTCAGTAGAACTTAAGTATATCTATCTTGTTTTATATGTACCTAAAGGTACCTATGTGATCTTTCAATTGGTAACCAAGAGATTACAATGGTAAAACACAGCAAGCTCAAATCCAACCGCTGCTCACCAATGTGAGAAGTTGGCCTGGTATATGCTGTTCACTAGTTAAAGTGACCACCTTGTACCATGGCAAGCAACCCTTATGGTGTGGTTGTAAGTCAACCTTTTCGGACTAGCTGCCCTAGTGGTAGCGTAGGCTAAGCAGTCTTTGAGGCTAAACTCGTTAAAGCGTGTTAAGCAGGCTGTTTTACCAAATGCAACCCCCCTTTATACCAATGAAAGGACACCACACAGATATATATTGAAAATATATATGTATTTATTTCTCAAAGTATCCCCTAGACTCTTTATGAGCACAGGAGCACAAATCGTTAAACAAGACAATGTTATAATATACAGAAGTTGCACTTTATATGGATGGGCCCTGGTGGCCACTCAAACCATATACTAAAATAGTGGTATAAGTACCACGAACAGGAAAGGGAAAAGGCCTAGGGCCTCTAGAATCGCTGGGCCTACAAGGAGCTAACTTCAGTTAGTGACCAGGAGGTCCACGGGTTGCGTGTGCCGTGAGGAAAGTTACACGCGGGCTCCCATAGGTTTTCAATGGGTGCATAAAAGTTAAAAAGTTACTGCAAAAAGGGTCTTCTGGATGGACTACGATCTCAAGATTCAAAACACAGACACTAGAGATGTTTCTCTACACTTGGGCACCGGAGTGCCAGCTTTACCTCACCCACAGGAAGCGGGTGCATAGATCTCGAAGTGCGTCGGGTTTCTTCTATCGATTCAATGGAGCCTGATGACAAAGATGCTGCAGGCGGTCGTTCCAGAAGAGCTGTGTTGGATCCAAGGGTGGATCGGAGTTGTAGAAGACCTGAAAGCAGAGGGGACAGTGTTCACAGTAACTAGCCAGTGACCGGCGTGGCACCAGGTAGGTACCAGGTGATGTTGGGTGCAAACAGGCAAAGAGGTGTAGCTTGTCTCTGCAGCCACGTGGTCCCTGAAGGTCGACGACGTCCAGGAGTCAAGTCACGAGCTGTCCCACGCAGGCTCTCGCTGTCGGCGGTGTCGGCGACTCAAAAGAAGCCAACAAGCCTTGGCAAAGGCAGGAGTCGTGGAAGTTCAAGAAAACTGATTGTTCTGACCAGCAAGGTCAGAGGGGCTGCTCTTTTGGAGAGCAGCTAGGGCCAGTCTGGAGCAACCAGACCAGCATCGTTGATTTCAATTTAGGTCGCCAAAATGGCCACTAGCCAACGGGCCAGGGACCGGGCAGGCGCGTCGAGATGCAAAGTGCAGAGGGGCCCCACGCAGATCGTGGAGATGCTGGAGGGCTCACCTTTGGTGCAGGTGCTGCTCGGGTGTTGGGCTTCTCAGGACCCAAAGCACAACTTGGAGGGAGCCTCTGTCGTTGCGCTTGCAGCTTGTCGTCGGTCTTCCAAGATGGCTGGCTCCAAGTGTCTCGGTGCCTCCACGGGTTCCTTCTTTGCAGGGACTGTGGATCGGGCAGTGAGAGGTCTGGAGGTCCAGGTCTTGTCGGGCTCTGGGCTCGGGCTCCGGCTGGAGGCGGCGGCAAAGCAGACGTTCAATAGCTGGTTGGTGCTTGCATTAGCAAGATGGTCACTCCCTGACCATAGGGGAGATTTCCTTCAGTCCTCTGTGCAGCAGAGCATCGAAGTTCCCGTCTTCTTCTTGTGGTTAAGTTGATTCCAGGATGTATGAAGTCTTAGGACACAGCTCCTACCTTTAAGCGGATTCTAGGGGCCGGACTACCTGCTAGGTCCCTCCCTAAGGGTGGGACCAGGAAGGGGGGTGTTTACACCCCCAATCCTTTGTCCAGCTCGTCCCAGGTCCGGGGCTGGTGTGCCCCAGGACCGGATTGAACTGGCATATGCACCGAGGCTCCTTGTGAGCCTCAGGCATGTCTGGTTTCTTTCAAGCCCTACCTGACCAATACACAAAATCCTGTCTGGGGTGGTGCTCGCACCTCCCCTGGCAGGAAACCCTTTGTCCACACCTCCCAAGCTGGAAGGACTCCCAGCAGCAGGAGGGCAGACTTGTGTCTGTGGTGGCAGCATCCATTTTGTGGAGCTGAGGCTATGTCTGATTTTACCCGGGTTTCAGGTACTGTACATGTCGTGTCCCTCTAGAAGGGTGGAATGCTAACCCCGTCGCCAGAATTGGCGAGGGGTTAGTATTCCAATTCGTATGACACCTTACTCGACATGTTTTGATAAAGCCAAACCAAAGATAGCATTTAACCGCGAGGTTCATAATGCACTTAAGAGTATATGGGATGACGATATCTGGAAACGGTAGAAGGAAGTTGTTCCGACCACTGCAGACAGGCTCAGCTCATGCCAGAGCACCATCTCACATGGAACTGAGCACTCTGCCTTCAGGATTGTTAAGGCCTGCCATAGGAGTGACTTATAGGTTACATGTGTCCCATTTAAGGTTAGGTATAGGTATACTACACCTAAGTAAGAGGTGGTTACACCAACTTACCCCAGCTGAGTGATCAGCCAGTTGTGTCAAATTTGTTAGGCCAGGCCAGGGGTGGCACAATACATGCTTCAGCCCCTGGTAGGCCTTAGATACACCAATGCCCTGGGTACCTAGTGTACACTGGTACAGGGGCTCACAGGGTGATCCACTTCCAATTGGTTATGCACCTAGGGTGCATAGTGTCAATTTAGTTAGAGAGAACAGCAGGCTGGGGGTCTGATTAGCAGGCCCACAGCCTCAATATGTCAAAAACCAGTGAAGCAAAAAGCAAAAATTTGGGGTGACCATAGGATAGCAGACCCTACTCTCCTACAAAGGCCTTTACAATAGTCCAGGATCATATCATCAGTGATGTTTATCAGAGCAGTGGCAGGTATTGCAGGCAACCGCATCGCCCTCCCCATGAGGATCTCATGGGGTGACAATCCAGTCCTTCTATCAGGCACACTTCGGAGGCTCATGAGGACTAAAGGTAAGGCGTCAGGCCATTTCAGGGACGTCGACGAACACACTTTCGCCATCCGAGCCTTCAAAGTTCCATTTACTTGTTCCACTATCCCTGAAGCTTCTGGTCTATAACTACAATGTAACCTCTGATCTATATTTAAGGCGGCACAAAGCAACTTCATGACTTCACTGTGGAAATGAGTTCCTCTATCTGATTCAAAAGAGGTCGGGAACCCGTACCTCGGAATGAGTTCTCTCAATAATAATTTTGCTACCGTGAGTGTGTCACATCTGCGTGTAGGGTATGCCTCCACCCACCTGGAAAAGACACATACTATCACTAATATGTACCTCAACCCATTGCACTTCGGCATTTCAACGAAATCCAGCTGCATCCTATTGAAAGGTCCACCTGACCTCCCTATGTGACTCAATGTCACAGCTGTCCTCTTTCCTACATTCATCTGTTGACAAGTGACACACCTCTGGCACACGGTTTCGGCCACTGCCCGAAACTTCAGGTTATACCAAGTTTGACGAAACACTCTCATCATTGCGTCTCTACCAAGATGTACAGCACCATGTATCAACCTCGCCATGGGATTCAACAGGCATTCTGGCAATACCGCTCGTCCATCATTCGAAACCCATATATACACATCTCCTTTCTCACATCCAGCTCGTATCCAGCTGTCTCGTTCCTGATCTGACACCCCTTCCTGAAGCTGTTTCAGTTCCTCCCATGAGTCTGCCATTGCTAACATCTGATCATACACCGCTTTCTCCTCAGTTTCCACAATGTGGTTCTTCGTGTAATTACATCCCTGCTCTGCACAAAACCGGGCTACTTCGTCAGCATAATTGTTACCCAATGAAACAAAATCATTTCCCTTAGTGTGTGCAGAACATTTAACAACAGCAATTTCATCAGGACCTTGCAATGCTTCAAGCAATTTTCGCACATAGTCACCATTTCTAATGGGTGAACCTGAAGACGTCATAAAACCTCTCTGGGACCATAGCTGTCCGAAGTCGTGAACCACACCAAACCCATATTGGCTGTCCGTGTAAATTGTTACACTGATCTTATCAGCTGCCACACAAGCACGAGTCAAAGCAATGAGCTCAGCCACCTGCGCGGAGTGTACTCCTTCTAGACAAGCGGCTTCAACCACCTCCGTGATGGTGCATACAGCAAACGCTGCTCTCAATCGACCGACACTGTCTCTTAAACATGAACCGTCCACAAAGAAAATCTCATCTGAAACTGGGAGCGGTTCATCAACAATGTCTGGTTTCGGTTTGGTGCATAGTTCAGTCACATCGAGACAATCATGGTCCTCACAATCTTCATTATCATCTACATTTGGGACAGGTAACAATGTAGCAGGATTTAAAACAGCACACCTCTTCAATATCACATTATTGGCTGCAAGGATGACTTGCTCATATTGAGTCAGCCTATTGTTCGTGAGGTGTTGTGTTTTAGTCCTAGTCATCAACAGTTCAACGGAATGCGGCACATGTACAGTAAGAGGATGACCCATCACAATGCTCTCACATCTCTCGATGCTGACACCTGTTGCAGCAACGGATCTGAGACATCCGGGCAACGCAGAAGCTACTGGATCTAAAGTAGCTGAAAAATAGGCAACTGGTCTACGGACACCTCCATGATTCTGAGTTAACACTGCTAATGCACTACCTTCTCTTTCGCAGCAGAATAATGCGAATGCCTTGTTGTAATCCGGCAATCCCAACGCAGGAGCGCTACATAAGGCTTCTCTCAGCCTCAGAAATGATTTCAAACAGTCGTCGTCCCATGGTACCGGATCACTTACGTCCTTTCGCGTCAGCCGCTGTAAAGGCTTCGGTTCAAAGGAAAAGTTTGGGATCCACTGCCGGCAATAACCCACCATTCCCAAAACATTCTAACTTCCCTCTGCGTCGAGGGAACTGGCATTCTCAGAATCGCATCAATGCGATCTGGAGACACCTTTCTTTTACCCTCTCAATTCTGTGCCCCAAATACTGTACCTCAGGTAAACAGTATTGCAGCTTGTTTGGGGACACCTTGTGACCATTTTCTCCCAAGAAATTCAACAACGCAATCGTATCAAGTCTGCAGGCTTCTTCTGTTTCCGACGCAGCAAGCAGATCATCAATGTATTGCACTAAAACAGAATTTTGTGGAAACATGAGACTTTCAAGGTTTTTCTTCAACATTTGATTAAAAATCGATGGACTCTCTGTATACCCCTGTGGGATATGACACCACGTTAATACACGGTTCTCTAGTCTAAATGCAAAAATAAATCTGCTCTCTTCATGTAGGGGAATCGAAAAAAATGCTTGACACAAGTCAATCACTGTGAACCATTCAGCTTCACATGGGATCTGAAACAGGATCACAGACGGATTCGGTACTACTGGACAACATGGGACAACTATATCGTTTATTTTTCGCAAATCTTGCACTATCCTGAACTTCCCACTTGGTTTCTGCAGTCCCATAATGGGCGAATTGCATGGACTACCCATGATTTCCATCAGTATTCACTGCTTAATCATGGACTCAATCACAGGTTTAATCCCTGCAATCGTTTCAGGGGATAATTTATACTGAGGGGTTCTCGGGAATTCCGCATTTGGCTTGATCTGTATCCTCACTGGATCCACTCCCCTGACTAAGCCAATCTCCTCTCCACTTAGGTCCCACACATCGATGGACACTGAGTCCCTCAAATCAAGCAGAAGCTCCTCCACTGTCAAAGCTGGGTACATTTCCACACACACCCGCTGATTCGCAACCGTAAAGGTCGCGTCATCATCCCTTGTCTGTACCTCTACTCCTTTCGGGGTACAGTAAATTGTGCAATTGAGCTTGCACAACAAGTCTCTCCCCAATAAACAAACGGGACTAGAATCGCACACCACGAACTGGTGTCGATCCCTAAAATTCCCTATCCTAACTGGGATCGGTTCTGTCAAAGGGCTAACTAGCCTCTTATTCGCCACCCCAACAACCTGTATACTTTCCCCAGAAAGGGCTACCCCCGGAACTACTGCCGATCTTATAGTCGACCTAGTAGCCCCCGTATCGACCAAAAAGGTAGTAGGGTGTCCGTCAAGCTCTGCTTCCACAAAGGGTCCCCTCTGATCCACCTCTAAGATGGCCCTAAGTATGCAGTCATCGTCTTGGCTTAAACTCAACCGGGCCAGCAAATCTGTTTTCCTCCCTTATTTCAAACATGGGCATCTGCAAATAAGTTCGAGCTCCCTGCTGTATATTCTGTATCCTGGGTGGCTGGGGAACCTGCACCTGCGGGATGCCTGTCCCCCCTTTCATCATTCTCGGTGTAGTCACCGTCTGTACCTGTTCCCCCCCAGGGACCTGAGCTATTCCTCCCTCCATCTGTTGCTGGTTCCAGGGGTTCAGGGGACACTCGCGTCTCCAGTGTCCCACCTGGTGACACTGGTGACATGCAGTCGTCTTTTTCAGTATCGCTACATCCATGCCAATCCTAGGGTCTATAGGCCTTGGCCTCCCCTGCCCCTGTACGTTCGGACTTCCTACTTGATAGTTTCCCTGTCTCCTTACCACTGGTCCCCCATTCGGCGGTCCCTGCGCGGCTTGCATCTGAATAAACAACAAATTATCCTTCATCTTCTTATGCTTCGACTCGATCTCATCCGTGCAGTACCTGGCGTACCGTAAGATTTCATCCACAGGCTTATTCTGCCAACAGATCAAATGCTGCTGTATCATAAGACTAACCTCTGGCTTCAAACCCAACACGAACTTAGAAACAAACTGTCCCATATCTTTCGTCTCCAGCTCGTCTAGGCCACTGTACTGCTTAAAAGCCTTTAAGAGTCTCTCATAAAACTCATGTACTGTCTCCTTTGGTTCCTGCACTGTCCTGTCTATTTTCACCCAATCAATGTCTTGGGGTGAAACCTTCGATTTCAACCAAGTAATTACTTTATAATACAGCCTCATCACCACTGGTGACGGACCATTTGTAATCGAGTTCCTATCGGGCTCATAGTCCGGCCAATCAACGGCAACTTTGCATGCGTTCCACAAATCTCCCGGAACCACGATATCAAAAAAGGTATTCAGATCAATCCATAATACCTTCGAAATCTTAACAAAGCGCTCAACTTGCTTGTACCACTCTGCAGGCTTCTCCCTGAGCCTGGGAAAATCATTCGTAAATGATGCCAAATCACCCCTGCTCCATGGTACATGCACATATCCTCCATTCGCCACTTCCCTCAAAGGGAAGGTCTTTGCCAGTAGCAACCCTTCACCCGGAGTTCCTCCTTCCGCTCCCTTAGAGGTCTTTTTCTTAGACCATCTCTCCTCCCATTTATCAAGCATCAGCCATACTCGCATGGCTAGGATCAGTTCTCTGGCATGTGACCTTAATCCAACAACCCTTTTCTCCTCCAGCTCCCGCTCAGTATAATGCATCCTATGACTTCCTTGCAACGCCCTAGTCTTGGATAAATCCACATCATATTCCTTCGCCAATCCCCTTAATTTCTCATGTGCAATTCGTGCTTTACGAGTCACATCTTTCGCTACAAAGAACAGCTCATCCGGGTTGTATGTTACTATTCTCTCAAGAGGTAGACTTCCATATATTATTTCATCTACCTCCGCCTTGAGCCTTACTATGTCTATCATCCCTGCTTTCAAGGCTCCTCTCAACACCTGACAACTTGCTCCGTGTCTCTCGTCATATTCACATTCCTGTTCCTTCTCTCTACTCTCTTCCGGTGCTTCTATAAGAGCAGAACGACTCATAAAATTAGTCCGATCTCTCTCCGATTGGACCGCATTTGGGTTCTGATGCCTCTCTGATGGTACCCACGACCTTAAATCTGATCTCGATTCCATCAGATTTCTCGGCCTCACTGGTCTCTGTTCCTCTTCGCCCCTAGATGTATCTGATACCGCTACTAATGGTGTACTCCATTGTACAGGGCTTGGAGGTCGGGCCGTTGCGCCCTCCGACCCACTTTCCTCGCTTTCCCTCCTCGTTCTTTCTGCTACCTGTTCGGACCTCTCCCTTTCCTCCGATTCCGGACTATAAATCGACACAATCGGTCCAATGGTGACCGGTACCCTCAATGCATCCGGTAACCTCATCTCTCTCTCAATCCTCCCACTAGCCTCAGACTGACTCCGTGGACTCTCTGTTCCAAACAAGACCAACCCTTCTACTCGAGTCTCGGGTTGTATTGTTACCCTTCTAGTTTCCCCTCTCTCACCCCACCTGTCATCTGCTTCTTCTGGATTGTAAGGAGGTGGCCTCTCCTCCAACAATCTTTCCAATACTCCGTCATCGGAGTCACTTTCTTCGTCCTGTGCCTTCACATGCCTTATCCCCGTCGAGTCTATTAATAAGGGATACAGTTTCTCTTCCTCAATCGCCTGCACTCTCCATCTTTTCTCTGCTGCATCCCACTTGGCATCCTGGAATGCCCTGATCGATTTTCTCATCCTTTCCTGACTCCTTCCCTTTTCTTTATCATGCGCTGCTCTAATCCACGCATGTAATGCTTCGAACTGTGTTGGCCTTGGCAAGGGTCTTAAGGACGCCATCACAGACTTCAACTGATACAGCACCGCTAACCTAAAGGAGCCATACCTCGGGAAAGCTAGTTCCCCTTCACCTTGTGTAATCTTATGCCAATTCTCGATCCAAACTATAGTATGTAATCCCACATTCTTTGCCATGTAATGTGCTGGGGTATCCTCGGGAGGGGCTTCTTCTCCCTTCCGAGTAACCACATGCTTGTCGCCTCTATACAATTCTCGCAAAACCCTAAGACACTTCATGACGAACAAGTTCGATCTCATGCTCTGTCTACTTCTTACTGTTTAATCCTCCAATAGCAGCGCGACTCACACCAACCGGCCTATCACAGCGCGACTCTCTCTGACGTCACCTTCCTTCGTTCGCAGCAGTTCCCTTCACCGAACACGTTTCACGCCTACTCTCGTCCCATTCATACACTGAAATAACCGATTAAGTTACTTCTCTGGCTGTCCGTCCACAGCCTCTGACTGTTCGTCCACAGTCTCTCGACCTTGTTGACCTCGATTGGCGACCGTCTGCCCCCGTCCGGCCAGACAGATCGCCCCTGATAGGTTACTAACACTCCGATCCACACACAACAACCCACGACCAGCGTTAAGTTGCCATACACACACACATTCGCTCCCCCTATCTCAGTCCAGGTGATCGATGGTACCTCACGATCTCCTTTGGGTGGTCAACAAAATCTATCTCAGGTGTCTTCTACACCACAACTCCCGGGCTGCGCGCGCTCACAGCCTGATCTCACAATCACTCGACATACACATCAACTCCGCAAGACATCACACAACAATTCAACACCGCAATCTACAACATCTCGTTTTGTTCATACTCACTCCTGGAACTGCTGCTTCCTGCCGCACTGCTACTCGCCGTCGATGCACATCTGCCGCCGTCGTCTCCCGTTCACCATCTGATGATTCACCATCACTTATTGTCTATGGGCCTCAAGGATCACTTATCCTTATCTAATCTAATCGTCCCTCGCTATCCGAAGTAACCATCCGTCTCTGCTACCAACTGCTCCGGCCCATTTTAGTATCTTCCAATTATCTACTAGAACCCACTCGGGTCGGATGGAACTTTTTACTTGCCCAATAGCGTGGAGGGAATAAACACAATTATCAGAAAATGCTGTCCGCAATTTGTCATAATCAAGGACTTGAGACTTAATCTCTTGGCTCTCTGGCTTTAATTATCAGCATAAAAATTTGAAGTTACAAACTCCTCAATACGAGGCACAACAAATACATAGGCACTAACACAAATGCTACTCTACGAAGAATCCGCATACGACTAAAAATAACTAAAAGCACAATTTCTAAAAGCATGAGGTAGAAAACTACCAAGCCAATGTCGATATTAGGGACACTGGACCATACCATCTCTGTCCCTACTCTGTACTGGATGTCATCCCTACTTAGCAATCCCTCGAGACCCTCAAATCGAGAAAAGGTGTCAGAGTGAAACTTCCTAAGAAGTCTTCACTTGGAGAGCTTGATCTATAAAAATGCCCCTCTAGCTCCTCGCCTAACTCTTCTCTGCTCTGGGCTGCTCTGTTCTGCCTCCACCCTCGGGGCGCTTTCCCTAATACAGAACCCCAAATCCCAGAACACGCCCTTTTGCACCTCCTCTTCAGCCGGGTCGTCTTTCAGTAATTTTCCATCGAGCGCTGTCCAGTTCCATCGTCCATCAGCTTGGCCTTGAGTCCCAGACACCGTCCGCACTAGGAGTTACAATTGGCACATTCCAATGCACTCCCATGTCTGGCTTTAACAACATAAGTCAATTCGTGAACAAAGAACTTTTCTACTAACGAAGCAACTGTCCTTGCACCTGGAGTGAGATCATGCAATGCAGACATACTTCACATCTTTTAACTTTGCAATTTACTACAACCTAACACCTCTACTGGAATAAATCCTTTTGGCCTATTGCCCTCGGCTAACATAAGAAAATAACAGGCCTTTCTCCTTAATGATATATGTGAATTCTGGCCACTACTTTGGTTACACAAACATGTCTAAATCACACTATTGACATTTACGTCTTCCCTTTCATGTATGCCTTGCACAATCTACATGAACATTTTCTAGGTTACACGTTAACTTCTCATTGCGTTCATATAAACTAAACTCTATGCATTTCTCTAAAACATCCACAATATCATTGTACATTACTAACACTTCGAAATTAAATCGATACAGCTTACACATTTCTTAATACATTTCGCACACAAAATACCTGAGTACACATTTGATTGTATGCGGGTGCCGACTAACAGTGAATATAACGCACCCCTACAATTTTCAACCTTTTAAGCGCTACATCACTTGCTTAATATTCCCCACGGCCCCCAGCGCCTAGAGACCCTTACGGGTGATTATTCACGCTTTACAAATGTGGATTATTATTATTAATAATCGGTGTTTAATGGGGTGCCTGGAACTTTTGGTCTCGGTGCCACCGCACCTGGTGCACTATTGAAATCATGACTATAGTGCTTGCTAGACCTATGACTGCCTGTTTGGTTGTAAAATATAGCAATATTAGGTGCTTAGAGGAGTTCTAACAACTTTTAGGCCCAGTGCCACTTCACCTGCCAGACTATTCAAATAATGACCATGCTACCTGCAAGATAACTGACTGTGTGTTTAGTAAAATATAGCAATATTTAGTGTTTAGTGGAGTTATGACAACTTTTATCCATGGTGCCACTGCACCTGCTGCACCATTTAAATCAAGCCCCTTTTAACTGAAAGGCAACTGCTATTGTGACTGCCTATATAGTAGTAAAATCAATCTAATAATGCCTACAAAGTGCAAAGAAAGACACTGAGGCATGAATAGGAAATGCCACAGAGGTTAAGGCTAAAACATCTGCTTTACACAACAAAGTAATAAAAAAGCAAGCTTTCCAGCATACTGTTAGAAGCTTTTTGATTTTTCAATGGGAAGCAATCCTATCTTAGTTTAACAGTCCCTGAAGTCTAAACAGTGAATGGGGCTCAATCAGTCTGAACAACTCTAGTAGAAGATAAGTATTGTAAATGCGTGCAGCCAGGGAAAGATAAGTATCTGTAAACAGTGAATGCTGTGCAGCCTTATTGTAAGAAAAAAAAGTTCCATCTCCTAAAGCGGATTGGGATAAGTACTTTGGCCTTGGGAACTGATAAGAGAAGCCTCTTTTAAGAGATTTAAAAAACAATAGATTTCACAAGCTTGGCAGGCAAAACCTAAAAATGAAGAGAAAGAGAAACATGATGTTGGGAAGAGCATCAAAAGAAAAAGCAAATTGGAGAATGCAACAATATGGATAGATGCTAGATAGGACAGCATGATGATAGGAGAGAACATCTAATATGTGATGTTTGGGAAAATGAAAGTAGTGTATATCAGAGAAATGAAAAAAGAGGACAAATTAAGGCGAAAGGATTACAGAAATGACTACCACCATTATAGTGCATCACATTCCCTGAACCTCGCATTCCACTGTTATGAGCCCCAATGTACCCCAATATAGGCTTAGTTAGCTTCACAACCTTTTACCTTTATTTGTCCTACCTTGCTCTACATACCGGCTCTGGCACTGACCTTAAAAAACTAGCCTAATTTATTATGCATGAGGATTCTTAATATCACACAGCAGGAGTACCCTCTTCTGTATGATAACTCTGTGCAAAAGTCACCGCTATCGTCATCCTTGAACAACAGGCTTACAGTATCAATTACACATCTAGGTTGAATTCCTAAGGGTAACTTTTGGGTATATGAGCACCACATCTATACTGGGCAATCTGGTAGAAGCTTGCAGGCTGACATGCGACACTGAAATCCCTGCACGCAGAAACTCAAGCGCAAAGTGGTTTGATATCCCTTGCGGGGTGTCCAACTTGAGACCAAGACGGGGTACTTCGTTCTTTCCCATCAGGAAATGGAGTTGGCTCTTTCCTAGGGCGATGTTTGCCTTCAGACCTACATGCATGCTCAGTACACTTAGGTACACTTAGCTAGGGTTTGCATTTTAGGATTACTCCCATACATTTACTGTTTTAGCACCATGATAAAATTCTACCTTTTATTTACTCTGTCGGTGCTTGCAATCGTATATATCTGTTTCTGTCTAATGGTTGTCGCAGCACACGTATTTTATATTAGAATGACGCTGGTTCAATAAATGCTTATTGAAAATGTCCCCATTGTTTATTCTGTGTATTTTTCTGGGACCAAGGGCCGGATGTATCAAAGGGTTTTACCCATTCTGTGTCTATGGGAATAAGTGAGCATGAGTGACTGGGCAGAAAGTAGTACACTGGTTCCACGATCCCTGAAGGATCAAGGGTTGTCATGTTGGATAGTTGCCAGAGACTATTCTCTCCTTGGTAAAGTTAGGGAGCTTAAGGTGGCACTGTGAGCTAGCTTTTCTAGAGGCAAACTTAAACTTTGGGGGTGTCTGGAATCAGTCTGGACACCAATCCCTTGGTGTATCTTGTCTAAACGCACAGACCTTATATAGATTTATAGGAACTACACAACACTGCTACTTAGGAAAACCTGTTCCTTTGCTGCATGAAATGATGATCAAAAAATAACAAGGACTTCATGAGAATAAAAGTAGCACTTGCCTTAAGCAGCAACAAAATTGGGGGTTCACCCCTCTTTAGTGTAGGGACCAAGTCTCACCCTTTTGGGTGTAAAGGAGCCTGCCTAAAAACTGTCCATGCCAGACTTATTGGGGAAATGACCCCACCTTTAAAAAATCCCCTGAATTCAAGAGAGCACTGCTAAATGCTGCTTGGAGGGAAGGCAGGTGTGTGTTTGCCATACATATGCCTACGACAGGATAGAGCACTAACAGCTTAACAGAAAGTGGTCGTTCTTTGATGTTGGTGAAGATAGATGGATTTGAAGCAGCTAGATTTGCATCTGTAAAATAAATGCTTGGAGAGATACACAGTAAAAACAGTTTTGTTTTAATGTTTAGAGTCTGTTTAAGCCACATAAGCAAGATGACTCAGACAATTAACACTCGCCACTGACATCTGCAATACACTAGAGACCATGAGTTTGAATCCTGGTAAAACAGACACCGAATTTAATTCTTCCAAGGTTGCTCCAAGAAGGGAGAAATAAATTGTTCTATCTTTAGCTATCTGTAATAGTTTGGCTTGTACAGAGATCCAGCTTGTCTTATTCTTCATTTAATTATGCGTTAAAGTGCTAGAGATGTTATGTTACATTGATTTGTATAGCACACTAATCAGCTGAGAGGGTATCCAGGCACTTTGGCAGGTGTGTGGTTCCCAATGTGCTCATAAGAAGAGCCAGGTCTTCAGCTTCTTGCAGAACTCAAGAAGAAAGATGCATTACATGTAGGAAACCACTTACATGTGAGTGCATCAGTATATGTTTGGGGGTTGTATTGAGCAGTTTGAAACATGTTTTAACCCTGGGATATCATGGAGCTTGTTCCTTATACATTCTCTTTAAATTATACCCCAAGACCTTACTTTCTGTTTTGGCTATGCTAGCTCGTGCTCTTGAATTTACTCCCACAACTTTTCAAATCCACCAGCTGCCACTGCCTATCTTTTAAAAACAAAGAAATGAGAAGTGCATCAAGGAGGAAAGGGGAAAACAGAAACAGGAAATTATGAAATGTGTCAGGGTAAATAAAGTGGAAAAACAGAGAAAGGATCAACAGGAAGGGTGAGGGAGAAAATATATAAAAAGAAAAGACAGACTATCTTCCTACCCGCCAGGAACCTGGAGACCAATGGAAAGATGGAGGGTTGACAAAGACGCTGACGGAAGAATTGCACAGAGACATCGAACCATCTTAGAGGGGGATGTCATTGATCACAGGAGTTGTGTCTCAAACATCAAGAGGGAACCAAAGTAGAGCAGACAATCCTGCCTGGAGGACTGCAGTGGAATCAGAGCGTGTTGTGCTGGAGAAAAGGAAGGGCCGGCCTATCCAATTCCAAACTCTTGTCCACCACAATCCAGGCAAGTCGTCACTTCCTCCGGTGGGTTTTTCAGCCCAGTAAGAGGGACATTTGAGGTCGCGGCACTAGGGGTGGAACCGACAGAGATTGTGAGGTTTGAAATGGCAGTACAAGTTACAGAGGGAGGGCAAACCCGCAACTTTGCCCTAGTCATTCCAAAACAAAAAAAAAGACCTGTTTCAGTGGCCAGTAGCCTACCTATGTTTTTTTTTTTACCTATATTCTCCCTACTGGTAACCCCAAAGACAGAACTACTCTCCAAGGCACAAGTGAAGTAAAGAGAATTACTGGGGAGATAAAATTAGGCATACTCAAAAGGAGGGTTTCATGGGATTTTTTTTAGAAAAGAAAGGGAATAGAAATTGACAAAAAATAAAGTAAGAACAAACTCTAACCCCTTAATTACCTGAGATGTATGTTATGTGTGAGAGGCTCACTCAGGAGCAGCCAAACCAGGTGATGTCATGGGATTGAGTCCAAACAAGAGGTAAGACTACAGATTTATGATTTAAGACAGAGACAACGTTATGTACACTTTTCTGCGAAAAGGAATAGACGATGGAAATAAAGTCCTGTATTAATTAACCAGACCTTAGCATAGTCTCTCGGGGCCATGCCAAACCTAAAACAGGAACACAAGAAACGATTCAGTGAATGTATTTCGAATTTCAGATGGTGGGTCCACATCACACCAAGTACAAAGCCAGAAATCAAATCACAGTTCAGCTCACAGTGACTGCAGTCTTGTCCAGTCCATTTTACAGACCCCGAAGGAGCACAAACGGGTTAGATATTCACACTAACTTACATGCATGTCCATTATTTACTGATGACCCTGGGGAACGTACAGGAGTCCACTAAGCCTGACAGACAGCGACAGAACCCCCTAATTCTTATCAAGGATATACTAGAGCTCAAGTAGAAATTATTTCCTGAAGTGGTGAATCGTATTTGCAAGACGCTCATTCAAGAGCATTAGAGTACCACTAGTGCCAGACAGACCGGAGTAATAAATGACAGACCCCTCTGTGAAAAGGTTTTAATGCATTTATAGAGATTAGTGTAACTGTAACCTGCTTCAATCATGCTTTATTGCTCAGACTAACAGTGCCCATACGAAGTGCCCATCTTTGATGTTGACGTGCTTTGTGCTGTTGAGGTGTGAAAATAAAGTATGTTGCTCAGCTAAAAACTGTTCAAATTTTTCTTACACATGAAGATCATTAGTTTCTCATTAGCTCAGCTAGACACCTGCTTGTATTCTTGCCAGTTGCTGGTGCTACCGGAGCCGGGTGATGGGGTGTGGCAGAAAGGTGAAGCGGACGAAAAAAGCAGCAGGAAGCACCTGGCTCCCAGCCTCCCGTTAGCCAATCACAATGGTGCGATGCAGCGTTGTAATTGGTCTGAGCATTGTGGATCAGTGCTCATCCTGGAAATGGGGGCCTGGGCATGTTCTCTACGAAGGCTGTAATGCAGTCTGCATGGCGAAGATGCAAAGTGAGCATGAATGTTTGGCCAGCCTCAGAAGGTTAGCCAAATAGTCATGTGCACTTCGGAGAGGGAAAACCACTCCACCTCTGCTCCTATGTCGTCGGAGCAGCCACACCCTAAACTCAAAGCTGCAGCAGAAGGAAAAATAAAATGATAATAACGCAAGTTATTATCATTTTATATTTCCTTTACTTCACTGCTGCAAAGCATTGGGGAGACGCTCCTCCACCTTAGCGGATGAGCTGCCACTGATTCTTCGTGAGAACTTTATGAGCTGAACAGTACTCTTACCGTTAACACTGTGAGTTCCCATTTAAGCCTCCTAGATTTTCATACTGTGCTTGCTTTCAGAGCTATTTATATCTTATTAGAAAGTGTGAAGTTTTTTTTTCTCACACCGACATTTCACCTAGATTACTCTCAGACCACTCTTGCATCATCTTACAGCTGAGCAGACACCACAACAACGACATTCCCCGTAGGTGGAGGTTCAACAGCGACGTCCAAGGAAACAAAACCAAAATAGAGGAGGCCATTAAGGAATACCTTACGCATAAAGACACACATGACACTAACCCCAAGACCTTGTGGGATGCACTTAAAGCAACAGTCAGAGGCACAATAATAGAGATTAAGGCCAAAATCAACAAAAACGCTAACCAATAACTGACCCAACTAGAGCAGGACATCAAAAGACTGGAGAAAGATCATGCTGGGGACACACAGAATACTAGCACCCTAACACGACGCACTAAAAAGAAATACGAATACAACGAAACTTTAAGCAAGAGGGCTGGGCTGTGGGTGAACAAATACAAGGCCATTAATCTCTGCGAGGCTAATAGAGCGAGGAAGCTTCTAGCCTCCTACTTAAAGCACAAGTAAAGACAATTCACCATATCATCAATCACCGACGCACACAACAACACTCACACTACGCATAAAGAAATACTAAGGACATTCCAAGACTTCTATCAAGAACTGTACAAAAAGAACCAGGCATTAGACCAAGAAGGGTGTGCAAAATACCTAGACAGATTAAATCTCCCAAAGATAACGGATGGTGAGGCCCAGAAACTAGGACAGGAAATAAGCTCGGCAGAGATAGAGTTAGCGGTCAAGTCCATAAAAGATAAAGCACCAGGCCCAGATGGATACGTGGCTGCTTTCTACAAAACCTGTTTAACGCACCTGAAACCCACCATGGAAAAGGTGTTGAACTACTGTGCAGAGGAGGGGACGGTCTCCCAATCCATGTCGGAGGAGAACATAATCGTAATCCCAAAGGAGGGTAAGGACGTACTACCACCCAAAAACTACAGACCCATATCACTAACCAATGTGGACTGCAAAATATACGCTAAAATCTTGGCCTCAAGACTAAACCCCATGCTACCAGGACTAATAAATAACTCACAGGTAGGATTCCTAAAGACCCGTATGTCACACGATAACACCAGACTCCTATGCCACATTCTTGAACGTACCTCCAAGACAGATGAACCAGCGGTGGCGATCACACAAGATGCCTAGAAAGCATTCAACAGGGTAGCTTGGGGCTTCCCAGAGCTGTGCATGCAAGCATTTAACCTTGGGGACACATACACACGGAAGGTAATGGCATTGGACAGGAACCCCAGAGCACGCATTGTAGTTAATGGGTCGGTCTCCGACGCATTTGATCTACAGCGTGGAACGTGACAGAGCTGCCCCTTGTCCCCCTCGCTATTCCTGCTGGCCTTGGAACCCCTGATTAGAGACATCAAGGCAAGCGAGGAAGTGAGAGGGATCAGCATCAACGAAGTGGAGGTCAAATTAGCTGCATATGCGGATGACATCCTCATAGTGACAGAGCAACCTAGGACCTCCATCGCGGCCCTCATAGAAATTATAAGAGTGTACTCAAGCCACTCAGGATACAAACTCAACAAGGACAAGTCTGAATGTAAACCACTCAACATCCACACTACTAAAGACATGATGGGGGGATCAGGCCTAGCGTGGCAAACGGGATTCATCAAATACCTAGGGCAGCACTTCGGCAATGACCTTAAATACACGCAAGATAAAAATGAGAAAACACTACTAGAGAAAATAAAGTCACTTCTAGAATCCTGGTCCCCCAAATTCATAACATGGCGGGGTAGAATAGAAACAGTCAAGATGATGATCACCCCGATGGTTAATTATCTACTGAACATGCTACCACTCCTACTCACTGACGACTTCCACCACAAGTTAGACAAAATGATTAATACATTTCTATGGAAGGACAAGAAAGCGAGAATGAGCATAAAAAAACTAAGGCTAGACAAAAATCTTGGTGGACTAAACCTAGCAGACTACAGAACCTTCCAAACCGCATTCCTGGCAAAACAAGGAGCCTACTGGCTGTCACCCCTCCAGGGGTACACGCCGGTATGGCTAATAGTCGAGCGCGCCATCCTAAACAACCTGGAACCACTAGTACTTCTAACAGCCAATAAACACACATACGCCTCCAATCCAATACTCAGAAGCACAAAGATAGCCCTGCTCAAAATAGATGGGAAAATGGAACACAGTATAAAGAACTCGAAGTGGGAATCTTTATGGGCAAACATCAAGATTAAATACAGGGGGAAACCCCTTTCCATAGGGACATGGAAGTCAAAAGGTATCTCCTACCCGGCTCAGTTAGAAGAGGGGGGCAGCCAAGTCGCATTCTCCTCGCTAAAAGAGAAATATAACTTACCTGACATCGAACTATACAACTTCCTAAAGATCAGAACAACATTGACCAAAGCAAAGTTAGATATACACAACCCATCAATAATACAATACATGACGAAACTCGACAGAGTAGGGCACCAAGTATCGCACATATACAAGCTACTATGCCCTAACGCCACCAAAATTAATGACAAACCAGCTGAATTCTGGGCAAAACAACTTGGCTCTGCACTTAGCGAGCGCGAGCTCAGCCTCCTCTGGGCCTCCCCCTCAAGAAACAAAATCTCCCCAGTACTAGCTCAGACAAAATTCTGGCTACTACACAAGACACACTGGACCCCGGCTTGCCTGGCAGCAATGAGCCTCAGAGATAACGACCTGTGCTGGAACTGCAACAAAGAAAAGGGGGACTTAGCACACCTCATTTTTTACTGCCCCAAAATTAAAAACTTCTGGGAGAAAATGTTCACGTTCATTAAAAAAAGCGCTGGGTTGCACACTAAAGCCAGAATTCTCTACCCTTACCACCGCGTTTATGACCGCGGAGCTAGACTCACAATATGACAGGGACCTATTAGATCTCCTTCTGAAAGCGGCAATGAAAATAATACCGACCAAATGGAAGGATACAGCCAATGTAACATTCAAAGGTTGGCTTAACTGGGTGACGTACCTCAGAGGCGCAGACAGTACAGCCCTGCGGAACTCACCCTGGAAGCCAGCAACCAGAAGAATGTGGGCAACACTGGACGGGTTCCTGGACCCCTACGAACCCCCATGAGCTCAAAAGGAATAGAAAGTTTTACCAGAAGCATACCCCATAGCCCTAGAACAGACCCACGACTGAAATAATACTCTTGTATACTATCGCTCTCTCTCTCCCTTTTATTTACTATCTCTCCCTTTCACTTTCACTCTTATTCTCTTAGCAAGACAGTGGAGAAGGGGACAGCCAAATATGTATACCACTTACCTGACCCTGACAAACACAGCCAGTTTTGGCTGTTACCCAGCAACGATTAAGCGATGACAATTGTTTGTATAAAAACTTTTAATAAAATACTTTGAAAAAAAAAGAAAGTGTGACGTTTTTAGCGATGCACAGAAATGCTAGCATCATGTCTGCTTGTTAACTAGTCTGACATATTTGATTGTTTTCAATTCTGGACCCTAACATAACATCATGGACACTCACCATATTGGTTGGCTTTTTTTATTGTTTATAGTTATAGGAGCATGTAATCAATATCGAGATGATGCATTTATCTCCATGTTGTTTAGTCTTTTTGATGCTTCAGAGTCTCGCTTGCAGTTTTATTTTATAAACATAAGATTAGATTGGCGATCAGATACTATAAAAATCCAGGTTTGTTTATAAACTACTTGTCACGACTGGGGGTACTAATACTTCACACCAGAATGCCTTCGTACACTGAACCTATTTGACTAATATAAGAGACAAAGCACCGGTATCCTCTTGGGCGACAAAATCACCTCACAATGGTCCCCAGACTGTTCTCCCCGAGGAGATCATGGGCAAAGCACATCGAAAGTAACACTAAAATCAAACCACAGGGCAACACTGTTGACCAGCTCTTTCCTGCTTCTCTTCTAGGTGGGGTCATCCACCCCTCTTTTCATGTACCTTCTCCCTCTACCCCTCCACCTCCCCGTGACTACATTTCATGTTGCATTTTATGTGGTTACTGTTCATATTTTAAATACCACACAACGTTTTAAAAATAAACATTTGAAAGTACCTTTCCTGTTTCTTAGTGCTATTTTGAGTGTGTCATTTCTTGATGAAAGAGGACTTCTCGTTTTACTGTGTCCCTGAACAAGTCTTGTGGGACTTATCATTGCCAGAAACACTACCTGCCAGTATTGCTCAGTGGGTTGTGTATGGGATGTAGTCCATTCGGTTTCCTAAATTGGAGCATTGACAGAGCCCTTGCACCAGGGCCTTGGAATCCTGCTCCCTCGGCTCTTGTGGGCTTGAGTGGGGCATATCATATCACTAGAACCCTGCGAATGTTAGGGTACATATATTTGTGTCTTCTCTGTCGTCATTGAGCTTGTCTTCACTGATGGGCGTTCCTCAGGGTTCGTCCCTGAGCCCAACTCTTTTTAATCTCTATGTCTCCCCAGTGGCTCCAATTGTAGTGGGACACGGACTACAAA
Organism: Triturus cristatus; assembly: GCF_964204655.1. Lineage (NCBI taxonomy): Eukaryota > Metazoa > Chordata > Amphibia > Caudata > Salamandridae > Triturus > Triturus cristatus. The sequence goes on along the minus strand of NC_140592.1, from coordinate 571,328,617 downwards.
TTGTTACCTATGCCGACGACACACAGTTAGTTGTATCCCTCTCGCGTACACCTGGCCTTGCTATGGACAGTTTCAGGGCTTGCATGCAAGATCTTGCAACCTGGATGTCCACCAATTGCCTGAAATTAAATGGCAACAAGACCGAGGTGCTCGTGGTGGGAGGCAGCCCATCTGTCTGGACGTCGGCATGGTGGCCACCTTGTCTAGGTGAGGCCCCCACACCTCGGAAAGAAGTCAGAAATCTCGGGGTCTGGCTAGATACTGACCTGTCTTTCGGACCACAGATCAACAGGGTGACGGGCATTTGCTTCAGCATTCTAAAAACTCTGCGGAAGGTCCTAATTCTCCTTCCTACGGCCGCCCGCAGAACACTGGTGCACGCCCTTGTCACCTCACGCCTAGACTTTGGCAACCTACTTTATTTGGGAGCTACCTGTAAAGCGATAAATCGACTTCAGGTGCTACAGAATGCTGCAGCCCGCCTTATCTTAAACCTCCCTAAAAGATCGAACTCCAAGGCCGCCCTCCAGTCACTCCATTGGCTGCCGGTGAGGAGCAGAGTTGAATTTAAGTCCCTCTGCACCTGCCACCGTATCCTCGCTAAGAAGGCGCCAGCACCACTCCAGAACCTCATTACAAGGTATGCACCAACTCGTGCATTGCGCTCCTCGCAAGGAGGTTTGCTTAAGGTCCCTAGGGTGAAAAAGGCCCGTATGGGAGGTAGATCCTTCCGATACCTGGCGGCAAAAAGCTGGAATAATTTACCTCTCAACCTCCGACTGGACCCCTCCGAATCTAGTTTCCGGAGGAAATTAAAAACTTACCTCTTCTCAAAATAGTGGGCTCCTCCCCTACTTCTCTTTCAGAGTGCTTCAGTTCAACGCGGGGACACGCATTCTGCGTAACCAGGCGCTCTATAAATGCCCCTTAATAATAATAATAATAATAATGACTTTCGGGGGATCCTTAGATGGCTGACTGGGATTCATAAACCCTTATTGACTCTGAATTTAGCATCTGAGGAGATTTCTTTTTGACCCATACGCTGAGTTAATGACACACGTATGTGAACTCATGTTAACTAGATGGTCTTGGAAAGTCCACGTTTTCTATCGTGTAATCAGTGGTTAATTTGTAAAAGAATAAATGCCCAGCCAAGTTCTCCTCAGAAGCCCGAGCCTGGCGCCTCCAACCATCAGGGCTGCATAATACCAGGGCTATCTAGCCTTGATGTCCCCTCCTGCCTCTTTCATTCACCACCATCCTATCGGTCTATTTTCTCAGCCTTGCAGTTTATTTTTCATTTCTGTTTTCTGCCTTTGTAACTGTCCTTCTCTCGCTCGTTTCCGCCTTTCTCTTGTTCTGCTCAAAGCCTGATCATGAAAAAGAATTGCAAGTTCCCAAAAAACAGTGCTGGTGGGTCCCACCCGCAAACATTTGCTCAAATAAAACACTGGATTTATCTGTAACATGCAAGTCGGTCTATTGGGGGTTTGGGCGGGAGGGGATTTCGCTCTGTATTAGGCGCTTTATTCATATAGCATCCTTCACTTGGGAATACCAGCTGAGTTGTACTACCCTGTACACCACATGAGAGTGTGAGGTTCCAAATATATGTGGTGGGGAAATAGCCACAGTGCCTTCTGGGCAGATCGTCGTGTCTAATTTGTTGTGTGATGCAGAGTTTGAATTTCTATAGGTGTGCCTCATGAGCAAACAAAGAAGGATGGAGAGGGTGAGACGATGGATGATCGTAAATAGAACCTGACAAAAATAGAAGTGAATTGTTATGGCTCAGATCATTCAGGTCACTCGATGGCTGTGCAATGACGCCGGAGATAACATATTCCCTCTATAAGGAGAGATGGAAGTTCAGCAGACAGGCAGAGTGAAGGTAGGTAGCCAAGAGGAAGAGGGTGGGGGGAGCCTGGGCCCTTGGTAGGGGCAGCAGTGAAATTGAGAGCGACATTTTCCGTGTCTTTCGGGATGCCTTCCAAAGCTGCGTCCTGGCTGAAGGCGTCTGCTCGGTGCTGGCTGTGCCCCAGCAGCGTCTGGCCAACTTCCTCTTTCACTTCCCTTCACTGGTCCTAGTGAGTTTGCCGATCATATCTTGCCCAGTTTGTCTGGATAATCAGACACGGGCTATTTACCATATGTACCTATCGCTCCCTTCAGTTCAAAATGTATTGTATGATTAATTAAAATCTTTACAATTGTACAAAAAAGGTAATAGAATTAATGTCATTACAATCGCAATTTAAAAGCCAAGCATTAAAATCAACGTTTGTAATATCTCATTGGTTGTATGGTTTTAAAACGTATGTTTGACCATCACATACTTGTTATAATTACAGTGGTAACATTTTAAATCTAGTCCAGCTTCTGTGCACCTACTTGCTAAAACTTTTTTTTTTTTTTTTTACGTTCTATCCGTATTCACACACGGCGCCTTGAGGCTAAAAACTGGATGGTCATTCTTCTCTGCTTCCTCCTGATCGGCTTGTCGTAATCTTTTTCTTACCTCTACCAGGTATTTTACTCCCTGGCATGCCAAAATTGTGGAGGAGCCATCCAACCAGCGTATCACGGCTTGCCTGCACGTGCGGATATTCAGTTCGTTAAAAATTGGTTTTAAATACCGTTTCCTCAGGAACATAACTGCTGGACACACACATAATAGGTGGATTAAGGATTCCTTGGTGTGACCACACAGTCGACACTGCGCAGGTTGTATGTGATGTTTCCAGGACGGCTGTAGATATTTTGAGTCATGTTGGCCCATCCGAAAGTCTGTGTAGCTCTTTTTTACGTGCCGGCTCAAATGAGAGAATAAATATGCTTGCGGTTTTAGTAGTTTATAAGAAGAGATGACTGTCCACCCGTGTCGACATTTGGCAATTATATTTTTGTCTTCCAAAAAGGATTCTCTTTTTGCTGCGTCGTTGACCGCTTTACTAATACTTGCTTTGTCAGCCCTAGTTTCCCATGCTGTTTGTACTCCCAGGTCGGCCAAACATGTTTTCAAATAACTTCCCCATGAACTCGTTATTTCGTGGTCCACCTGGTACTTAATTTCTTCCCAGCATAGGCTATCCATATTATTTTGTTCCGCTGAACGGAATTTTTGGCATAATTTTACGAAGCCGCTCATTTCTGATTTTGAAGACCAAACTCAAGCTGAACTTGCGACGGAGAGGCAGAATTTGGCAGGTTGAAAACGGCCTTATAAATCTTTGTCTGGAGATTATTTAATAGGACAGCCTCCTTGCCACACCAGGTGACTAACCCATATGACAAGGTGGGCAAAATTTGTGCTGCCATTACTTTTAAAAGGTGGTTGTAATTCGGGCAGACCAAATTTGTTTTTAGCAAGGAGGAAGAGCGAAGAGATATTTCTTACACCTATATCGAAAAACAAAATTCTTCCTCCTGAAGTATTTACCCTGATACAAACTAAAATACATTTCGCAATCCGCCCAGAGTCCTATTCTGCATCGCCCTGGGATTCTGCTAAACGAGCTGCATGCACACTCTGAAGGAATGTCCTCAGCTAGTCTTTATGGACATAAGCATGTCCTCGGAAAAGGGAACTCAATTGTTGACTCTTTTTTACTCTACGCATCCCTCTAAATGTGCATAAATTCAAAGCAACCTCACTTCCTCTTAGCCCCTTCGCTGCTAGGCCTCCCCCCCCCTCCACCCTGTGCTAAGCTTTTTTGGGGGCTATTTGGGGCAGTTCGCGCTCAGGCCCCTGTAACTTTTGACCACATAAGGTATCCATGCCAAATTTGGCTCCTATTCTTCCAACATCACGGTGATTCTGGCGGTACCCAGGGTTTGTGGATTCCTCCAGAGCGGACCCAGAAATTATCCAAAATACAGCAACATTTTTTATTCTTTTTTTTAAAATGGGAAAAAAGTGCTGCAAATGAAAGTGTCTGCTTTTTTCCCTGCAGATGGTATCAACAAAGAGTTTGTGGGGCTGAAATCACACTTTTCCCAAATTTCAGGGACTCACAGACTTTTGACAGAACACCAACATTTTTTACAAAGTTTTGGCATTTTACTGGGACATAGCCTATTTTTGCTATTTTTTGTGCTTTCAACTTTCTTCCAGTTAATGGTAGAAATTGGTATGAAAGCAATAATGGATCCTGGAAAGCTATTTTACAAAAGTAGATAAAATTTAAAATTCAGCAAAGGGTCATTTGTGTAGACAATTCAAGGTTTCTTTATAGAAACTAACAGTTGAAAATAGGAAACATTGAAAATGAGTTGAAAAAACAGCCATTTGTGCCAACGTTTTCACATTTAACTTCTTCTAAGTATGACAGATGTTTGAAAGCAATATAACGTTACATCCGCTAGACCTTTCTGGTTGTGGGGATATATAGGACTTGTAGGTTCACCAAGAACCCGATGAACCCAGAGCCAATAACTGAGCAGCGTCTTACAATGGTTTTTTCTTATGTACCGAGTATATAGCAATTCATTTGGGAAAATATATACAGTGAAAAATTGGCATGAAGATGTCTTTCAAAAATTGGAACAAAATATAGAGTTTAGAAACAGTAGCTACTTGCACATTTCAGAAATTGTGAGTACCCATACTAGCATGAGAATTATAGGACATTTTTCAAAGTGACTTCTTTTTTACACATTGACTTTCATTTGGAAGGCAGAAATGCATCAAAAGTCAATAGGTAATAACAGTTGCTCTACAACTCTCTGTTATCCTACGTCTCCCGATAAAAATGGTGCCTCACTTGTGTGGGTAGGCTTGGTGCCCGTGACAGGAAACGGCTCAAAACACAACGTAGACACACTTCATTTTTACAGTGAAAAGGGACCCTTTTTTGCAAATTGCCTAGCTGTAGATTTTGAACCCTAGCTCTGCTGGCACCTAGGGAAACCTAGCAAACCTATACATTTTTGAAAACTAGACACCCAGGGGAATCCAGGAGGGGTGACTCTTCTGGCTCTCACCAGGTTATGTTACCCAGAATCCCTTGCAAACCTCAAACTTTGTAAAAAACACATTTTCCTCGCATTTCTGTGGTGGAAAGTTCTGGAATCTGCGTGGATCCACAAAATTCCACTCACCCCCCATTTCCTAAAGTCTTCTGAGAAAAATTGTACCTCACTTGTGGGGGTAGGCCTAGTATGGGTGACAGGAAACAGCCCAAAACGCAACATGGACACACCACATTTTCACAGTGAAAACTGACCCTTTTTTTGCAAAGTGCCTAGCTGTAGATTTTGAACCCTAGCTCTGCCCACACCTAGGGAATCCTAGTAAACCTATACATTTTTTAAAACTAGACACCCAGGGGAATTTAGGATGGGGTGACTTGTCTGGCTCACACCAGGTTCTGTTACCCAGGACCCCTTGCAAACCTCAAACTTTGTAAAAAACAAAAAAACAAATTTTTCTCACATTTCTGGGGTGGAAAGTTCTGGAATCTGCTTGGATCCACAAAATTCCACCCACCCCGCATTCCCCAAGTCTTCTGAAAAAAATGGTACCTCACTTGTGTGGGTAGGCCTAGTGCCCGTGACAGAAAACGGCCCAAAACGCAACATGGACACACCACATTTTCACAGTGAAAACGTACCCTTGTTTTGCAAAGTGCCTAGCTGTAGATTTTGAAACCTAGCTCTGCCGGCACCTAAGGACAACTAGCACACCTATACATTTTTGAAAACTAGACACCCAGGGGAATACAGGAAGGGGTGACTTGTCTGGCTCTCACCAGGTTCTGTTACCCAGAATCCCTTGCAAACCTCAAACTTTGTCAAAAAACCCACATTTTCCTCATATTTCTGTGGTGGAAATTTCTGGAATCTGCGTGGATCCACAAAATTCCACCAACCCCGCATTCACCAAAGTCTTCAGAGAAAAATGGTACCTCACTTGTGTGGTTAGGCCTAGTGCTCGCGACAGGAAACAGCCCAAAACGCAACGTGGAAACACCACATTTTCACAGTGAAAATGGACCCTTTTTTGCTAAATGCCTAGCTGTAGATTTTGAACCCTAGCTCTGCCGGCTTCTTGGGAAACCTAGCAAACCTCTACATTTTTGAAAACTAGACAACCTGGCCAATAAAGGATGGGGTAACTTGTCTGGCTCTCACCAGGTTCTGTTACCAAGAATCCATTGCAAACCTCAAACTTTGTCAAAAAAACAAATTTTTCTCACATTTCTGTGGTGGAAAGTTGTGGAATCTGCGTGGATCCACAAAATTCCACCCACCCAGCATTTCCCCAGCTCTCCAATAAAAGTGGTACCTCACTCGCGTGGGTGGTTCAAGTACCCGCGACAGGCAAGGGCCCAAAACGTATTGAGGAGACACCAAAATTACCCATGACAAAACAACCTGGTTTTGTAAGGGGGTTTACATGGGTTTTTGGCCCCGGGCTCGGCGGCCATCCTGGGAAACCTACCAAACCCACACATTCCTGAAAACTAGACACCCGGGGGAGCCCAGCTAGGTATGGCTTGCGTGGATCCCCCAATGTTTTCCTACCCAGAATCCCCAGCAAACCTCAAATTTAGCTGAAAAATAACAAATTTTTCTCAATGTGTAGAGATTGAAGGGGGCCCAAGGTGGGTCCAGAAGGACAATTTGTTTATATGTTTTTATGCTGATGCTACTTTGGGCACCTACAATAGTGAGTTATCATTTTTCTCGCCAGACCAAGGGGAAATTTGTACCTGAGCGGTGATCCTACAACTTACACACACAGAAATGTGAGGAAAATGTGACTTGGTGAGTAAATTGGAGGTTTGCAAGGGATTCTAGGTAAGAAAACGCTGCAGGATCCATGCAAGCCACACTGCCATCCAAGTGTCAGTACACGCACACAACTATCCACGCACACCACCAGCCAAGTGCCATCCATACACACCGCCAGCCAAGCGACATCAATGCACTCTGCCAGCCAAGCGCCATCCACGCACTCTTACCAGCCAAGCGCCATCCACGCATTCCGCCAGCCAAGCGCCATCCATGCACAAGATCAGCCAAGCGCCGGTCCATGTACACTGCCAGCCAAGTGCCACTCCACACACACCACCAGGCAAGCTCCAATCTACACACATCGTCATCAAGCGTGTGTCCACACACACCATTAGCCAAGTGCAAGCCCACACACCGCCAGCAAAATGCCAGCCAAAGGTCAGTACACGCAGATATTCAGCCAAACTTCAGTTCACACACACAAACTCTCCCTGGTTTGTAGTGGTTTTCGGGCCCCCGCTTAGGGGTAGATGAGACTAAAAATAATATTGAAACAACCAAAATGTGTGCCTAAAAAAGGGGGAGTAACCCGTGCCTATGGGGCTTCTCCCTGACATTCCCAGAAACATATCTCTGGTTCCTAGTGGAATTTCTGCCCCACTTTGAGGGGCAGATAAGAGGCTATTGCCGCGATCGGCCTATCCGGTGGGTGGCAGAAATACTTTTTTGGGTGTGGTGGTATTAGCATGCCCATTCTGGGCAGCCCCCACACCTACGTATAAAAAAACCAACATAATCCCTGGTGCCAAGTGGGCTTTCTGCCCCTCCGGGGGGTAGATCAGGGGCTATTGCCCCAATTTGCCTCCCAGGGGGGGCAGAAAGACTGCGGAATTTGAGAGGGGTTGGGGGCATTGGCATGCCCATTTTGGGCAGCCCCCACCCCTACAAGCATAAAAACAAAAAAACATCCCTGGTGCCTAGTGTGCTTTCTGCCCCCCTGGTGGGGGGCACATTGGGAGCTATTGCCCCTGTCTGCCTCGGGGAGGGGGCAGAGAGACTGTGGAATTTGGGGAGGTTGGTAGAATTGGCATGCCCATTTTGGGCAGCCCCCACCCCTACAGGCGTAAAAACAAAAAAAATCCCTGGTGCCTAGTGTGCTTTCTACCCCCCCGGGGTGGGCAGATTGGGGGCTATTGCCTCCATTGGCCTCCCTGTGGGGCAGAAAGACTATGGGATTTGGAGGGTATTGCCCATAGTGTGCTTCCTTCGCTTCCGGGGGTAGATTGGGGGTTATGGCTCCCATCTGGCTCCAGGGGGGGCAGAAAGACTGGCATTTGGGGAGGAGGTGGGGGCATTGGCACGCCCATTTTGGGCAGCCCCCACCCATACAGGCTTAAAAAAAAAATCCCTGGGGCCTAGTCTGCCCAGGGGGCAGACTGAGGGCTATTGCCCCATCTGCCTTCATAACGTCGACATGCAATTTGGAGAAGCCCCAAAAAATTAAAATTATATGCCAAAAAGAATTGTTCAACACAACCTAAAAGTGAAGAGGGTCCAGGAACTTTCCCTCTCGTTGTGTGTATGTTGATGGGCTATCATTCTTCACCAAGCTGGATTGCAAAAGTTAATTATTGTGTTTCAGAAAACGGTATTTTGCATCCACAATAACAGTTAGGGTAAATAGGAGCTGTATATATTTATGTACAGATGTACTTGTGATTGTCTTTTGTCTTATATATTGAATTGTGTAATATATATGTCGTATATTGACTCTTTCTAAAAATATTTGAATATAAATAGAACTTTGGACCACATCCTGGTATATGGTATTTTTGAATGCATAAAGAAATCTTGTTGGATATATACTCCAGGTGAAGGATTAATTTAAGTGTCCTTCCGTTAAATAAGATTTTCAGATTTATTCCGCTGCATCATTTTTTCTATTTTCCAAAGTAATGGGGGAAGCAAAAGCGCTTGGCCAAGGGGCTGCTCCCCCCACCCTGGTGCCTAGTGGGTGGAGGGGAGATTCCCCCCTTTCCAATGATACCTCTCCTGTCTGCCTCGGTGCTCAAGGGGCTGAGATAGCCCCCTGAGCACCGAGGCAGTGAATCTGAAACTGAGTTTCAGTTTCTCTGAAATGACATCAGAGCGATGTGTGCGCTGATGGTCATTTCGGAGAAATAATAAAAACACCATCGGGAGCTGGGAAAGCTCTTCCCCAGCTCCCAAGGGTGTTTTGACAAAAAGGGAATCCCTCTGGTCCCCACACCAGAGGTATTTCCTGTGCCATGTGAGTGAACGGCCAGGAACCGTCTGACACACCAAAAGGGTTAATATTAATATTGGTTCCTCTTTCTCTTAAGGATCGTTACTAAAAGAGGAGGCGACAAGATTACAAATTTATTTTTTCCTTCTTGTATCAAAATGTTGCATCACTACTTATTTGCTAATTTCTCAATATGCTGTTTGAGGAAATTAGCGGGGGCGTGGCTAACGAGCCGATGGCAATGGACGCGTGAGCTCGAAGCTCCGCGCCGGCCCAACTTATCATCCTGCTTTAACTGCTGCTGCCTTGTATACAGGGGCTTGCAATCTGCCGCACTGAGACTGGGGAGCATCTGGAGCTGATCTTTGGGGAAGTTGAGAGCCTGGACAGCTGAGACAACTGTGGGACGCGAGCAGGCAGGCTCCGACCCTGAATCTCCAAGATGGCGGCGTTCACTCTCTCTGAGTGATCGGCCCTGAGGCCGTGGAGGGGCCCGTCGAATCCCGGCGATTTCCCACTCGGCTTCGGCGGTAGCGTGAGAGAAGCTGAGGCTTTGGAGCTGACTGCGAGAAGTCGCTGCGGTGAACGCTGCCTGGCGCGGTTTCTCTCATCATGGAGACTTGCACGCTGCGGCCATCCCTCGGGCATATCCCTGTGACCCTGGCGCCGTTCCTGGAGCCGCGTTGACCCGTACTGGCGCTGCGGCCTATCTGCTGTAGGGGACATCGAAGGGGGCCCTCCCCCGGGCGTATACGACCCTGAGGGTACTTGCTGCTCATTGGAGAACATTGCGGCCGGCACCATTTTGAGGCTGGTGCGGCGAGCGGGGCTCCACCGCTACAACTTGGCTGCAGCGTATTGCCTTATTTTTTAACAGGTTGTCCCGGAGGCTCCCTGGGGGGCGCTAAGGCTGGAGACGGAGGCCCGCTGGTTGGCTCTGTTGGAATACCTGCTGCCACGCCTACTGAAGACCAGAAAGTTGCCTTTGGACCTGCTTGGGCGTCCTTTCCTGTTGCTTGGGGCTGCGGGTTCTGGGCCCGGGGCTCTCATCTTTGGGGAGATCTGGCCTGTGACCCCATGAACTGTAGAGCAGAGCAGCGAAGATTCGGCTGTTGCTGTGGGATAACTAGCCCGTGTGAGGGGCTTGCTTGCACCAAAGAGGAGGTCGAGCTCCACCCTTACCTGTGTTGCTGCATCCTGCTCTCATTCTGGTGCCTGAAGCTGCCATCCATACCTGGCCTGAGGACTGCAGTGGGTGGCGCTGTTGTCTCCATATCTATTGGGTTGTGGTGTTGCACTGATGGGAGTATGGGAAAACCCAGGGGCAAGCAGGCGGGGGCCCCCCAAGACCAAGATGAGCCGGTATCGGACTACGGACGGCGGGGTTCCCCTGAACCGCCAGCCGACACTGTAGTCCAGCAACAGTTGGCCCAGATTTTGCAGGTTATAGCGGATACTAAAGACTCCCTGCATCAGGACATTGCTAATGTGGCCATGGGGCTGGGGCTGCCATCCATACCTGGCCTGAGGACTGCAGTGGGTGGCGCTGTTGTCTCCATATCTATCGGGTTGTGGTGTTGCACTGATGGGAGTATGGGAAAACCCAGGGGCAAGCAGGCGGGGGCCCCCCAAGACCAAGATGAGCCGGTATCGGACTACGGACGGCGGGGTTCCCCTGAACCGCCAGCCGACACTGTAGTCCAGCAACAGTTGGCCCAGATTTTGCAGGTTATAGCGGATACTAAAGACTCCCTGCATCAGTACATTGCTAATGTGGCCGTGGGGCTGGGGCTCCCGCAAGCAGAACAGACTAAGTTAGCTGACCGGGTGAAGCAGACGGATGCCTACCTAGCAGACATGGCGCCGGTGCAGCAATCCCTCTCTGCTCAGATGGGGGATATCCCCCACAGAGTTCAATCACTGGAGAAAAGGACGTAATCACAGAAACAATAAACGGGTGCTTGGACTTCCAGAAGGAGTGGAAGGTTCTAGCATGATTGATTACCCGGAGGGCTGACTCCGGATGTGCTGGCACCCGCCAGACTGACACGGTTCTATAACCTAGAGAGGGCCTACCGGGTCCCTGTCCTCACCCCGGAACTGGGGAGGCCCGCTAGGCCAGTGGTCGCTTGACTTCTTCACTCTAAGGATAGAGATTTTCTGCTGCAGAAAGCGCGCTCCTCAGGGCCCTACACAGTGGACAATTCTAAAGTGTCGATTTTCCCTGACTATATGTTGGAGGTCCAGAGCCGTTGCACGTCTTTCTAGACGGTTAAGAAGGCTTTACGTGATGAAGGGATACAGTACTCCTTGATGTTTACGGCTCGGCTGCAGATAGTGCTGGATGGCAAGACCCACTTTTGCACTGACCCAAAGGAGGCTTGGGACTGGATTGAATCCTACCGAACTGGCCGTGGACCGACTGAGCGAAGACGCACGTTTCCCCCTGGGGAGCAGCGCCCACAGAGACCTCGACCCACGAGGCACCGTCGCAACCTCATGCGGACACCCAGTGCGTCCCAGACGGAGAAGGAGAGGTCTGCTGGGCTGAGGGCGTTGTCGGAGCTGTTGCAGGACCAGAAACTGCCATCTGGAGCGGACACTGAATCGGAGAAGGCATCGGATGGCTCGGCCTCTGATGGGTCCCAGGTTGACAGTGTTGAGTGGCTGCATGTTACTCCAGGAACAGCTAGTGGCATTATTTGACTGCTTTGCTGTCTTTTCCTACTTTTGCTTCCATATTCACTGACGCTTAAGTTTCCTGGGCTTCCGGCGCTGCATCGCCTTATTGGCACTGTTGATATGTAAGGGTGGTGAAGGGGGGATTTGGAGGTTATTGTTATGCGCTCCTGGATGGGTGTTGTTTGAGGCTTGGCGCTGCCCTGTTTGCATTGTTTGTTGGTTACGCTGCACGACTGCATCGTCTCACAGGCGCCTTCCCCATTGATCCTCTGTAGCTACTAGAGGATACCGAGAGTATAGTTAGTTTGGATGGGGACTAGTGTTTTAGTGCCTGTTTTGGGGAGGGGGAGTTGGGGTTTCTTCTTGCTTAGTAATGGGATGTTTCTGGGACCTTGGCGTGTCACTTTGGGTAAGATATTAGGGTACCGTACACAGCTCCATCATGGAATCGCTGCTTGAATTGAAATATATGCCATGGAATGTCAGGGGCATGCATACCATTGTGCGCCGTCACAAGATACATGTGTACTTAGTGCGAAGGGGGGTTCAGATCGCCTTCCTTCAGGAGACGCACATCACGCGTCACGAGGGTCTTGCCCTGCAGCACCGATGGAGGGATCAGATTTTTTAAACAACTTACTCTGCCTTTGCGCAGGGGGCATTGATATGGGTTGGGGGGGGGTGCCTTTTCAGCCTACGCAGCAATTAGCAGACCCAAAGGGGAGATGTGTGTTGGTTGTAGGTCAGCTCAATGGTAGGGATGTTGTGTTGGGCAGTATATATGCGATATAACCCATAGATGGCAGTGGAGGAACCCCCACTGTCCACGATAAGGGGTAAGAGAGTTGAGGGTAAGGATACCTCCTCCCAAATAAACTGTACTCACAATAAAGTATCCTAACCCAGAAGTGGCTTAAAAATCACCTTTGCAACTCCTTAGATGGCGTTCTCCGCACTGGCAGGAAGGAAAAAAAAATCCTTTTGTTATTTAACCCTCACACTCCCTATTGGTGTCATGCTTCATCATCGGGTTCACCAGGACTCCTAAAGGTCATGGTGGGCTTGTCCGTATTTCAGGGAGCTCTTAGGAGATGTAGGCAAGGGGGAATTAAAGATAAAAATCCTACTGCACTGCCAGGTATCCCTTTATTAGTGGTGTTGTAGTGGATATTAAAAACGTCAGATTTCCTCCCTTGTGTGGGTCATAAACAATATCAGCTGACCTATATTTAAATTTTGAAGATGCAGAAAGCTGCAGTCTTCGTGAAAATAGTTATGCAGTGAAAACAGTAGTAATAGGGAGAATACTTATATCCCCCTTATTTTTCTTTTTATGTGAAAAAATTCCTCCTGTAAGGAGAAAGAGAAAAAAAGACAAACAAACATGTATTGTATTTCAATATTATCATACTTTGAGGTGCATATACGTCCATCATGCATGAGTGCACACATTCTTATCATGCACGGTCTATGCTCTTGTGATCGCACACATACGAGCCAAATGAAATCACTGTTTCAAAAACTGCCAGTGCGACAGCGTGTGCAATAATTGAACAGTACTATTTGTACTAGAAGTGAAAGAACCGCCTTTTTCAATTGCTTCATTTTCATGACCTGTGTGGACAATCCATGTCAATAATAGTTAATAGACATCTCTAAATTATCGCATCTTAAAATAAGTGACTACTAGAGATACTTCAGATATTCAAACTGAGATTTCAATATTGTCGTTACATACAGCCAACACTTCTCACTTAGCAGTGCAGGACTTCAATCTACGTATTCAAACCCAATCCTTAAGCATGCCGATGTGCCGTACATGATCAGTTTTACCACACATTCATTCTCGGTCGTCCTTACCCAAGTTGAGGGAACCATAAGTATCAACGGGGTCCCGGTGGGGTAGCCAGGTAGTAATATGCTATTTGACGGGAAACAAAACACAAGATCTGCTGCATAAGCATTCGTTTTTAAGTTTACGTGCCGTAATACCTTGTTATTAGTGCCCGCATTCATTACTTACTACTCTTCCAGTCCTGCCCAGTGAATCAGCCTATTTGGTGTGTCGGGTCCCCGGTTCGCACACCTCAAAGTTCGGCATATCTCTTTTTAAGCAGTGAAAGCTTACGGCATTAACTGGCTCACAGAGGGGGAGGGAGGGTGAAGGAGGCAGGGAGAAAGGCCTGAAATACGGTCAAGCCCACCATCACCTTTAGGAGTCATGGTGAACCCGATGATGAAGCAGGACACCAATAGGGTATCTGAGGGTTAAATAACAAAAGGATTTTTTTCCTTCCCTCCATCTAAGGAGTTGCAAAGGTCATTTTTGAGCCAATTCTGGGTTAGGATACTTTATTGTGAGTACAGTAGATATGCACCCAACACTGATCAACCGGCCTTTTTCGCCCAATTGTTCAGGAAATTGGCGTCACATCTGACTGGATCAGTGATTCCGGGCGGGGACTTTAGCTCTGTTTCCCTTGATAGGGCTCATCCACCTCTCCCTGATGCACCTATTCATAAGATCTCTAAGGCTAGAAGGGAATGGCAGCATAGATGGGGGTTAGTTGATACATGGAGGGCACACCACCCGGGAGTGCACGACTTCTTCTCAGCGCTTCATGAGCTTCACGCTCGGCTAGCTGCGATACCGTGTTCACCCAATATACATGCCGCAGTCAGACATAGTGAATACCTCACCAGAACACTTTCAGATCATAACCCATTACTCCTACGGATACATTGGGACCGACGCGCACCACGATCCCAATGTGGCGTTTACAACCAGAGCTGCTAGAGGATCAGGTCTTTCGTGAGGTAGTGGGGACTAGCATAGCCCAATATTTCCTCAAGAACACAGGCACAGCGGCCTCGTCTGCTGTGGAGTGGGATGCCTTTAAGGCTGTGCTCTGGGGTCTCTGTATTGCCAATATGATGGGGGTGCGCAAGACCCTACTGCAAGATATAGAGACCGCGGATCAGCACCTGCTGTAAGCGGAACGAGAACAGCCCAAATGGCCTGATAGACAGCAGGCTTTGTTGGAGGCGAGGGAGGCGATCGCCTTGGGGGTTGAGAGGCTGCGCTCTTTTGATTATAAAAAATACCTAGTGCATGCTCATGCGGAGCCGTGATAAATCTGGTGTGTTGTTGGCTTGGTTACCCAACCCCGCTAGGCGGGGGACGGTCATAATGGAATTGTGTAGCCCGACAGAAGGCATTTGCTATACCCAACAGGGGATTAATGATCAGTTTCTTGCTTATTACACAAATCTATATCAGAACAAGGTGGCGTTGAACGGTGATGTTCTTGGGGAGTTTTTAGCCGCAGCTAATATTCCAAAACTTGATAGGACACAGGTGGAGCAGTTAGGCCAAGATATAACGCTAGGGGAAATCCGGGAAGCGATCAAGCATATGGCAAGGAAAAAGACCCCTGGGGCGGATGGTCTGCCGATTGAGTTTTATTTGACCTACATTGATCTCTTAGCTCCTAAATTAGCGACTCTTTATAATGAGGCGCGCCAGACAACTGCCTGTCACCACTCGTGAAGCTATTATTGTTCCACTGCTGAAGCCGGGGAAGCCGCCTTTTGATAGGACTGCTTTTCGCCCGCTGTCCATGCTTACCATTGACTATAAGCTTTTAAGTCAGATCTTGGCGACTCAGCTGTTCCCACACATGGCCAACTTAGTGCAAAAAGATCAGGCGTGATTTATCCCGACACGGAACACAGCCATCAATGTGAGGCGCCTACTCCATATAGTGGAAGCTGACTCATATCTGACGGCCTCCGCTGCCATTTTATCGGTCGATATAGAGAAAGCATTCAACAGTTTAGAGTGGCCTTATTTATTTCAAGTCATGCACAGTTTTGGCTTCGGAAATGCCTTTGTGGCGTGGACGATATTGTTATACAAGCACTCCACCACTCGGGTTAGAACAGGTGAACTGATTTCAGATGCCTGCATTGTGAGCCGTGGGACGCGGCAGGGATGCCCACTCTCCCCGCTGTTATTTGCCCTGGCCATGGAGCCCCTAGCGGCCCAGGCCAGGACGGGACAGCGGTATCTGGGGCTTTGTGTGCATGGACGCATTCATCACATTGCGCTCTATGCCGATGATTTACTCATGTTTCTAGCAAATTCGGCTGACTCCCTCGTCGGAGTGAAACGTTTACTCCTGGATCTTGAGGTGGTTGCGGGACTCAAGGTGAATTGGACGAATTCCTGTCTGTTCCCCACTGTTCCGTTGGATGGGAGACCACTAACTACAGATGGGGTGCAGTGAGAGTATCGTTGCTTGACGTACCTGGGGACCAGTATCTATCACATGCAGGCTGACTTACTGGAGGGTAATGTGGGTACAGCCATCCGGGGCCTTAAGAGTAACTTGGAATTTTGGGGAACTTTGTCTCTCTCGGTGGCTGGCCGGGTGCCCTCCTTAAGAAGGTGGCCCTCCCCAGGTTACTGTATTATTTCAGAACTCTGCCAGTTTGGATATTTGCGTCAATTTTTAAATAACTTCAATCAATGAGTACAGGTTTTCTCTGGGTTGCTGGTAGGCGGAGGGTGGCGTTGAAAACTCTAATGAGACCGAAGGCTGAAGGTGGATTGGCGGTGCCTGATTTTGAGACGTATTATTTGGCCGCTCAGCTGCAGTGGCTTACCCAAGCAGTAGCGCTGGAATTTCGAGGGCCGGACGAGCGGGTTGTAGGGCTGGCCCCTGGAAAGGTTCTCTCTCAAATTATTTTACAATTGCCATTGAGGCTCCAGACACTCACTAACGAGCTGTGGACATTTCAACTGTGTTGGATCAGAAGCCAGAGGAGAGTGCAGATTGTGCGTCCCAATGCCCCTGAGATCCCTTTGGCCATGTGCGCTGCTCTTCCACACGGGGGCAGCTGGGCTGCGCTGACCGACTCGAGGGAGAAGGGTCTGTGTATGCTAAGAGACCTCTATGAAGATGGCACCCTGCTCCCCTTCGATGCATTGCAGGACAGGTACGACCTGCCCCGCGGGGACTTTTTGCTCCACTCGGCCCTTGTCGCGGTCATCCAAAATCATTGGAGAGAAGGGTTGACTGAACCCAAGACTTCCATGGCTTGCCAGTATGTAGCACTGGCGGCGGGAACCTTTTGGGCGGTTACCTGCCTATATAGGTGTATGTCACACGAGACACTGACTCTGTTGTTGGCGCTGCGGCAGAAGTGGGAGGGGGACTTGGATGAAGAGATCCCTGAGAAGGTGTGGGCTGAGTTGGTTGAACGGGCGTGGAAAAGCTCTAGGAATGCCCATTTCCAGTTAGTGCATTTTTTTGTACTGCATAGGGCGTACATCACCCCAGCAAAAATTAATACATACTTTGGCATGGACACAGCGCAGTGCCCACGATGCAACACAGAGGGTGCAGACTTTCGTCACATGATGTGAGGTTGCCCCCAGCTTGGGAAGTTCTGGGAGGAGGTGGGTACGCTACTGTCTGACATTACTGACAGGGATATGGAGCGCACTATAGGCCTCTGTTTCCTGCACTGGTTCCCCCACACATCCAAGAACAAGATTACCAGTAAATCTCTGGACTTGGGCCTTCTTTTGGCCAAAAGATATATCACAGCGCATTGGAAATCCGGCGGGGTCCAAGTGTCCAGAGGTGGATAGCCGACCTCCTTAAGTGGGTGGAATGTGAGGGCACAGCTAGATTACAACTGGCTCCCCGAGCGATTAGTGAGAAAGCTTTGGAGGCTGCGAGGGCTTGGGAAGCACTAGTGAATTTACTGAAAGCCCCGGATGATGAACTGGGTGTAAACCGGACGGCTGTAGTCCCGGCTGTATCGCCCTAACTGAGGTATATTTGATAACTGGCTGATTGTACCGAGTGTATCCCTGCCTACGTCTCATTCTGACACTGCAGTTCGTCAGTGTTATGTTCCTTTGTACTACACCCTGTTGTTATTCTTAAATTTTGTTCTGTGTGACACGCCGGGGAGGGGGGAAGGGTAAGGGGGGAAGGGTTTGTTTAGTATTCTTATAGCGTGCAGCTCAGGTACTGCTCACATATATCTCATTGATAATGGGCCGCTAGTACCATGTTTAATTATCGTCAGTCTGGAGGTCAATCGATGCTATTTTTTTAACACGACACAATATCTGCTGACTATGGTTATGTGATTTGCACCTGGCTGCGACCATACTATGTTGTTACTAAATGAGCGTCTGGTTGCTCTCGCATCATGATTGAATAATTCTGTTTTGGTATTAATAAAAATATATTTAAAAAATAAACAAATTAAAAAAATGCTGTTTGACGAAATTGTTCACTACACAAACATGAACATCTCAGCATTACTTGTCATTATATTAATTATACTACCTTTGAAGAAGTGTAATCTTGATCCTATCTGAGATATTTTAGGAGAATATAGTCTGTGTAATTAATGTTATTAAAGGGAGTGGAGTATTGCATATTTAAAGTATTCCACATGACATACTTGTGTGAAGAACATGATTAATAAAGGTTTATGTGATACTTACATATTAATGTAACAGGATAAGCTAACATAAATGTGTCCCATTGTGAGGTTATTAAATTTGAATGTGTGTAAACTATTGTTTAAGCATTTGTATGTGTAACGAGAATTTATCTCAGGTAGGTGCATTTAGAATGACATCTTGGTAATTCTTTACAATTTATACATGTATTAAAGAGCTATATTTATTGTGTGTGTAGAAATGTGCACATATTCTGAAACATTGTGCACTACTAAAATTGTCTAGTGTGGGCCTACAGAAACAGTTTAGTCCATGCTCAGGTTTAGAGTTTAACACGTAATTTGTATTTAACCTTCAATGTAGAATGTGTGTACTTGTATTTTGTTTGCACTGCAAGTATGGAGAGATAAAACCGCATTAGTTAGCATAGGAGGGTATTTTTCCCTTTAGAGCAAGGTATGGGAAGACGAAGTTGGCAAAGAGAAGCACAGTCACGAGCAAGGAGGCAAGTTCTCATCGGAGAGATGAGGCTTGACCAATGACAAGCAAAGTTTCAACTTATCGATGTGGGAAGGGTGGTTAAAGCATCCAGTTGTATCCGAGCTATGGAAATTCACCGGCAAAGATCATTTGGAATTGTCTACTCTGACTGCAATTAATATTTCATGCTGGACAAAGTAAGGAAAAGAGAGCGTCATCTTACGTTTTCACAGGGAACAGACCTATGCTTCTGCTACATGACCCATGATTGGAGTGTCTTCTACTGTAGACTCTGAGAGCTGACACCTTTCTGATTTCTGACCAAATGCTTCTTACTTTAGGGTTGCTGTAATAATGAACTGGAGCAAATGACAGATAGAACACATTGCTCCAGTGACCTCATAACATTCTAAGCCTCTAGCTTGTACAAACACACATCTCCTTTTTTATAAAACAAGGAATAATGTATTACAAATAACAATGGAGTTGACTGTTCCAAACAAAGAGTTTAATTTAACATCAAACTGTAACCCAAAGTGTTTCATTTAACATCACACTGTAGCCCGCACCCTCTTATTTTAAAAGAAGCACGAAAAATAGGGAAAAAACACATCTTGAATAAAGGAGAGAAAACGTTCAAAACAACTTAATGTGAAACAAAATCATTCCACTTCTTTGGCCTTATTTTAGTGCGAACACTTCTCATAGCTTGGGCCAACGTATCACTTTTTTTTTTTAAACACTTTTTATTTTTCCAACAACATAGTATTGGTATACATCAAGCATCTTTGCATTAATTATGCTCCCCCCCAGTGTAGCCGGAATTTCACCTCCACACACATTTGAACATTGACGTGGACACTTTTACGTTTCTGACCAATGAGCAGCCATCCTCGGGATACATTACTTAGCATGGACATTTTAGCCAACACATTTACTAATGTAGTTCTATGAGCCGTGTACTCTCTACGTGTGAAGGGGAGAGGATACAACCTCAGATGTTAACTGGTCCAACAGTGCTAGTCTTTCATGCCGGAGCTCTATCGCAGGGGAGATACAAATGCCCCCTATGTACCTGTTCCACCTCCCCCATTTGTGGTCCCATTTCCTCGGGCATCCCTGTCCCTTCAATACTGTTTTCTCTGCAATCATAGCCGAGTCCATATCCTTAGCCCAGTCTGTTTACAATGGGACACAGTCCACACCCCACTTCTGTGCAATATTACATTTTGCGATGGTAAAGCCCATCAAGGCCCAGTTTTGTTCAGCCCCGGAGAGGTCAGTGGCATGCCAGATATTTAGAAGGCAAAGCTGGGGAGATAGCCCTAGGGGCTTATCACATGTTCTCTCAAGTTGACGGGTGACTGCTTCCCAGTAGTGCTGTATTTGTGGGCATTCCCATAGAATGTGGATAAAAGTACCTGTTTGGTTACAGTGTCAGCGACAAAGCGGGTCAGGGCGCCTCCCCAGTCTGAATAGAAGTTTGGCATCGAAGTAGACTCTATGGAGGATTTCCAACTGGATGAGTCGTAGTTGCATGAGAATGGCGACCTCCCGAGGGGAGGCCAGTGCGTTACGCCAGTTCTCGTCCTCTATGGTACCCAAGTCTGTCTCCCAGCACCCTTTTAGTTTCTGCAGTGGATCTGCACAATTGTTGACAAGCTTTTTATATGTAAGTGATATTGCCTTGCGGTCCATGGGATCTAGTAGCAGCCTGTCCTCCAAGGGGAAGGAGTCAGGGAGAGGGATCTCCTTTGGCAAGGCTGCCGAAATAGCATGGCTAATCTGTAGGTATCTAAATGCCTCCGATGGTGCTAGTTGATATTTTGTCTGAAAGTCACTAAATGAGGCTATCCTCCCCTTCACCCACATGTCTCCCACTGTAGAAATTCCGATTGTGTGCCATTTATCGAACCCCGGGTATTGACTAAGTCCACCCAGGATCTCAGGTTCCCACAGCGGAGTCGCCTTAGTTATGCGCTTATACCAGTCCAGCTTTCTTGTGACTTTGTGCCATGTCTCTACCGTACGGGCGGTGGGGCCAGTTAACTTAAGTTTGCAGGGATTTGTGTATAGAGCCCTATTGTAGCCACCCGTTCCCATGAGCCAACGGTCCGTGCGGAAATTGGGGTCATCGTGGGGGCCAAACACCCAGCTGTTGATCGTGATCAACTGGGAAGCCTGGTGATAAAGTCAGAGATCTGGTAATCCTATGCTCCCGTCGTACCATCCCATCGTATGCTTGGACAATGCAATGCGCAGAGCTCGGTCTTCCCACAAGAGGCCCGGTATAACGCCATCAATTTGGGCAAAGTAGGAATCCGGAATAGGATTGGGAGTATTTTGCAACTCATAGAGAAAGCGTGGGAGCGCACATCTTAAACAGTGACGCGCGCCCCAGGAGGGTGAGGGGGAGAGACCGCCAGTGGAGGGCATCAGACTTGAGGCGCTGAAGGTGTCCGAGCAGGTTTTGTTCATAAAAGAGACCGACATTTCGGGTGACGAAGATGCCCAGATATCGAAAACCCCATACTGCGACCGGTATCTCGTAGCCCCTTGGACTGTCAGGGGGATTTCCCCATAGTGCATATATCTGGGACTTGGACTGTTGCGGGGATTCTGCTCATGCACAGAACTATGCGCAGGAAACCAGGACCTCAGTGAATTTGGTGTACCAAAAAACTCACCTCGGTACCCAGAACCCCTATCCAACTAGCATCAGTGTCTTATTCCTTCTCCGTACTATATCGAAGCTACCAATGATTAGACAACCCAGAACAAGCGACTTAGAATACTCATAGGAATGGTGGGAATCAAGAACACCTTTTCGTTATTATTCTGATATCAGTCCACAACGTGAGTAATCAGAGACACAGAAACGTTTAAAATGTTTATTTTTAACTACTTGCTCTAAGATGCAGTATTTTGGCTAACATAAGCAAACAAATGATTAGAAATAATACCATCAGCATTGTTACAATTCCATAGAAAACAAAGGGAGAAATCATATTATAATGATAGTGGAAACAGGTCCTATAATACCTTGTGTACCCCCCTCCCCTGGCTAATAAGCTAGTTTTATAATAATAATAGAAGGTCTCTAGATTTGAATGGGAACCCCATACCTCCAAGATCAGCTTAAGTGAATCACATCACAGGATCAGCACTGCTCTCTGTGTCTGGAAAGGTTTTCTCCAAGAGTGCCAGCATCATGCATGCAATGCAATATTAAAGGCACCCGAGTATCAGATATTTGCAGCTGTGTGCTTGTTGTGTCTAAGCGTGGGCCACTCAACCTGAATTCAACAGCATACATTGTTATTTGACCTTGACAGTTTCTGCACACATTGTTCAGACTAAGGTCGCGGTGCACGTCTAGAGATGTGAAAAACAGACCATTCTCATGTGAAGAAACAGCAAGCAAGCAGTTTTACTTATAATAACAGCTACCTGTAGTGTTGTGTGCAAAAGAAGCAAAGTGGCAAGATGGCGTTAACATCTAAAACGCTTATGCTAACATAGCAAAGTGTGCAGGCAAAACCATGTCTCCACTACACCCTCCCTTGATCGGACCACAAACAAAATAGGGAAGTAATGTAGGAACGCAGAGTTCAAGTTCGAGTGAGACAGAACCAAGTTCATATATTGCCAATCCGTATAATTGGTAGTGAAAAGTTTGAAAAGTTTGTTGGGAAAAATTAAAAAACGATTTTGTACATGCGGAAGATGGACAACTGCCAATTCAATCCATCAATGTATAGGCACAGTATGTTTCAACAGCCTCCAAGAGGAAGTCATTGTAATCTTCAGTAAATGATTTAGCCATCCAATCTAATAATGTAAACGAACATACATGTTCTTCGATTACCGGAGCCTCTAGCACCATCAGAGGACAACTTGTGTGGTCTTCGAGATAACTTCGCGCCAGGAAGTCATGGGCTGCTGCATATATATCCCAATTTCCTAGGATTCCATGTGCAGCTGCACAGGCCATAATCCCGATACCAGAACATTCCAACTCATGAGCCACTAAGGGGCTCATTAGTCGATCCTAACCCGGGGCATGAGACACCGTGTTTGACAGGCACAAATCCAGAGCCCATTCAAATGAACACTCCAGGCAATGGAAAACAGGTTGCACGCAAGTAAAGTATGAGAACCGGAAGGATAATCCATAGGCTACGCTCAAAGTGGCCAGAGGTAGTGTTCCATAGTATTCAAGCATCCGGTCACACAGTTGAACTGGGCAAGACTGTCGTGTGACACAGATTGTGCAGCTATTGCAGAGCAAACAAACTTACAGCAGCACACCAGCAGTCAAGGCAAAGCTTAATGGAAGCCCGCCGAAGACGCCGGAAAAAATAGAATGAAAAAATGCCGGTATCACACCAAATATTGTTTGGAACGAGGTCACAAGGCCGGAGCCCACAACTTTGGAAAAAATGCACCAAGCCAGTTGTTGACGAGACATTGAATATAGTGTGAATCAGAGCACGGAAATGAAGTGGGAGATCAGTATTGATAGCATGCACCTCGGTGCGGGTGATAGCTACATGAAGGACAAATGTTTCACGACAGGAAGTTAGGGCGATTTATTTTTGAGACAATAGAGCCCTTATTCTGCTCATCATGTTGAACTCTGCTTTCAAGGTTGGTATGGAAGGCCAGATGGATACATCGAGTCTCCCATGCGGGGGTGGGAAAAGCGCATTCTTACAACAGACTACTCGTTGGGAGACAGTTACAATGTACGGAATCCCTGCTAGCATCCCGCAACACGCCTCATTATTTAAAAGAAAATAGCTACCGTTAGCTAATAATGTGAAAGTGGGTGCAATTGCTTGCACAGGATTTCCCTTCAAAATGCAAGCTAAATTTGGCGCGTGAACGTTGCAAGCACCATGCAATTTGATGTTCCTACAAACTACTGAGTGATCAGGTGTGGAAGTGCACTCTCCTTTTAAATAAACCTCTTTACCTTCTCTCATGCACCTGTATGTAAATGGGAGTGACCAAACTTCATGTAGGAAAGCGGTACCTAGTGGTTCATATCTACCTAAGGCATAGTGTTTCATACATGAACTGAACTTAAACAATGGAAAAGGTAGTGTGATTAACCCATGGATAAGCCACACAGCTGAGTTCGATTCGGCCACAGAGAATGGTAAAGGTTCTAACTTTTCAATATGCAATAGTGAATATGTCGCATCTTTCATGGACATGAACTGTTGTTTATCAGTCAGATTAAACGGCAGGAATAAAGATGATGTATTCATGTAGTCCCTTGGAACTTTCCCAGCCTTCAATGTTTGTAAAGTCCATGCAAACTGCATTATAGAACGCAATTGATTCGAACCATGGTATAAGACAGACATGTCATCCTGTACAATATCCACAACAGATGAAACAATATTATCTAATGTGTAAATCCTGGAAGAAAGAGTGTTAATGCTATTATCAATGACAGCAAGAACTTTTTTCCAAATTTGCTTGATCAATAGCTCAGAATCTAGAAGCAGCTTCAATTTGAGATAATTTCCAAACTTCGTTGTAAATAGCATATACCCATCTTTTGGACCTGCCACCCACAGGGCCTTTAACAAAATCATTCAAATCTACATTGTCAGTTAATTTGGACAAATGAAGCTTAACTGACGCCAAGGTGGAATGTTTAAGCCAGTTTTGACATAATTTTCCTACTGAATAGGTAGTAACAGAATGGGAGGTCTCAAACCGGGGATCAACCCTAACCTGTGGGTAGCCTGATCTCAGCCCTAGAAAACGATGTTGACACTAGTCTGACGTTTTCTGCCATATCAACCATCCTTGTGGATCTAATCTGGAAATATTGAAGGATGTATTAGTAATTAGTGACTGCAATTCATCAAGGGACAGATCTGTGTGATTATCCCAGGAAGGATAAGCACCCAGATCAGGAATAGCAGGGGCATTCATCTTTTTAGAAGTAGCCAATCCAAAGCAGGTGGTCTGAAAAATAGTAGAATTCAAAAATAACATATGGTTAGGGATAAGGCACGCACGATGCAAAGCCTCAGAGCTTTGCACCTGCCAGGTTTTAGAACTCCAAATAGATTTAAGATCAATGGTATCTTTCCACAGCTCAGAGCCCCCTATAGCCAATTCATCCATAAAGGACTTTGAATACAATAATTTGGTATGTGTCAGTCTCACTTTGGAAGCTGACCCAGCAGACATTTTAAAATAAAACGCTTCAGGTTTAGATACACTGAAATCAGTAAAATATGTAAATTTCTTCAATAGAGTTTTGGAACTCCCTTCAATGGGAGCTGGACAATGTTCCCATTGTGTATAATTACCTATATTTCTAAATGTATTTGCTTTGTGCAGGAAATGATTTCCATAGTGTTGGTAGCAAAACAACTCTCCATAATTTGCTGAGTCTAAATACAAATCTTCAGCATCAAAAGCAGCATAATATTTCAAATCAGAAAAAAGAGCGTCACCGGCTTGGAAATCCCAATCATCAGAGCGTATGTTTTGTTTGACAACATCCCCCATAGAAATACGAAGTACATTGGGGACATTAATCACCTCTGTAGGGCCATGAATTTGAAATTTTACAGCATCCCACACAATCCCATCTAACACAGGCCAGGCAGTAATATTAACAAAAGTCTGGTCCCTCTTCATGATGTGTGATGAGGAGTGGGGTACCAAAGTTCCATCAATTAATCTAATTGCAGATCTTTTAGTTAGCTAATGTCCATTCACTAGACAAAAAAAGCCAACTACAAATCCAATCGACATGAACAAAAAAATAGATATGAGCACCAGCCAAATGTAAGGCCAAGGGGGAATTAAAAAATGCCTTTTAAACCAAACAGCAAAAATAGAAACTTTCTATGGGGCCTTTGATGTTTTGGAGTTAGTGTTAAATGAAAAACATGACTGATCAACTGCACTTGTCTGCACACCAGGCAACGATATCTGTGGGATAGGTATACACAGTATCTTCATGGGGACCACCAGCCGGTGGAGTCAATAATGGATTAGTAACTATATGCATCTCGATGGCAATGTCAGGCCTGTTCGTATTTGCCGGAGCCAAAACAGAATTTCTCAGCATTGCTGGACAAGAGACCGCTGGAGTCATACTAAAAAGAATCGCCCACTCGATGTAGTTTGACATTGTCAATGGAGATTTACCTGTTATCCTTGCGACCAGGAGGTAAAATGACTGTTCTTGTAACCTGCACGCCAAGCACTGGAACTGGTGCACGATAAGAGGGGCCAAACTCCTTCTTGTTCTCCACCTGCTCACGGACCAGGTCACCAACTAGAGGTAGCTAGCCAACTACCGGAATCTGAAGTGCAGCATCAGTTGTGGAGGGCAAGTGTCCTTTGCAAGACTGCCTCGAGCCTCTTGTAGATTCTGTAACACAGCAGAATGATCATCCACGTCTAAGGGTGTGGCCGACGCCGTCATGTCTAGATCAACATTTTTATGCCAAAGAGCATTTTGTATGGGGTCCGCTCACCCAGAGACCTTCTAGGGAGATTATTAAGTGCATGTTGAACGCTATACAAATGGGCCAACCAGTTCCTGCTAGTATCTAAAACCCTAGCTGTCAAGGATTGTCAAGGATTGCTTTAAGTCACGGTTCATTCATTCCACAACAGAATTGCCCTCAGCCCTATATGGAGATGAAAATTTGACTTGGACCCCCAAAGATCTCATGGCATCCTTGTACGTCTTAGAGGCGAACGCCGGACCCTGGTCCTAATGGAGGGTATCACATGGAAAAATTCACACAAAGACACACAAATCCCTGATGACAGTTCGAGCATCAGCACTCCTTTGTGGCCAGATCCATAGAAAACGTGTGCACGAATCCACTGCAACTAAGATATATTTATATGCAGTATCAGAGGAGAAAGGACCGCAGTGATCTAAATAAACACACCCAAGTGGTTTATTAGATATGTACAACTGTGTTTGAGATGGACGTGCAGCAGTCGAAGGTTTAATCTGCTGGCAAATGTCACAAGTAAGGACATAATCACCAGTCTGTTTATACAATCCGTGCCACCAGTAACGTTGTTGTAAGATAGTGACAGTCGCAGAGACGCCTGCATGGGCTGAAGCCATACCTTCGTGAGCGGCTGTTATCAAGGCAAGTCTGCGGTCTGCGTTGGGAATCAACCTGTCACCAACGTCGTTAATCCTCACTTAGGGAACTTTATCAGGACTTAAATGATAGTATTTAGAAGGGAAACCTCGAGGGTAATTATCACCCTTCTCTGTTGCAGCAATGGCTGCCAAGATGTCATCATCAATCTTACTTTTGGATCTTGTAACTGCTGCTACCAGATATGTTGCCACTGCTGTTTTCGCTGCTTCATCAGCTAAACTGTTGCCAACAGCATGTACCCCTTTGTGCTGGTGACCAAGAGTATGAATTACATTCACGAGTGGCAGACGTTGTTTAAGTTCTGCGACTCGAACCCAAAGCATTTTATGTTTGATCGTGCTACCTTTGGAATCACGATATTCATTTTGAGACCAAAAGAATAAATTGTCGTTGAAAGACTGAACACAGTAGTATGAGTCACTAACAATAAGAGTAGTCACTCGAGGATCAGCGAACTCCAGTGCAAGCACCAGAGCCCGTAGCTCTGCCAACTGGGCGGTACAATCACCCAATGTCTGCCTATGCACGACATCAGACTTGAATTATCCATTCACAAAAGTACCAGCCACTTTTGCGCAGGCCACTGAATAAGCATGCTTAGATGCCGTCGCCGGGTGCGCCGAACCGTCAGTGTAAATGATACAATGTTAATCATCAAGCGGGCGCAAGGACAGAGGAGCTGGATGAACAAATTCATACTGCAAATACTCCTGAGTCTGCAATGAGGCATCAAAGATGAAAATGACATCCGGAGACATCAAAGGAGTGGTCCATTGTATCCAACGTGGATGCAAAGCTTTAGAATTAGGTACACTGGCCTTCTTCACTGCCTCAAGGGCAGGATACGGTGTGACAACCAACATGTGTTTCCCTTGCGACCGCGCTCTCTCTTTTAGAATCACCATCTGCACAGCAGTCAAAACTGTTTCGACGGTGAAAAAAGCGCATTTCAGCCGAAGTATACAAGTGTGACTTGTAAGCAATAAGAACGGTGTCCCCTTCATTAAACGTCGAGTACTTGAAACCCACTGCACCAGGCACAATTCTTATGACGAGGTTTGTGTGATTATCACGCGTCAATAAGTATTTAGAAGCAAGAAGATCAGCCTGTAAAGAGTGCAGAATAGCTGAATGTTCTGGCAGCCAGCTCGATTTGGTAAAAGTAGGTTGCACCAAGGTATATAGCAGCTTGATACGCTGGGCATAATCGGGAATGTAAGTACGCCCGAAATTTAAAAAACCCAGCAAAGATTGAAGTTTTTTCAGTGTTGTTGGAGCGCTCAAACATGCGCATTTCTCCAGGAAGTGAGGTGCTAAACCTCGACCTTCGTTATTGAGCTCATAGCCCAAAAACAACACTGTATACTCTGAAATGAGTGATTTTGCAAAGTGAAATTTGTAACTGAAGTCCGCAAACATAACAATGATGCGGTCAACGCGACACAGATGCGGCCATAATTTGTCGTCCGTGAGATAAATGTCATCAACATACGAGTACGCATCAGGGTCAATGTTCTTTAACAGAGAGACTACACGCGCGGCAAAGATTCCTGGACTGTTTTTGTAGTCCATTGACTTCTAATAGAGGACAGGTTAGGGCTGTAAAAGCCATTGGAAATGTCAAGTGTGGTCTTGAACCTTTTTCTCACGAGACTATCAACGAGGGCAGAACTGTGGGTGTTTTGTAACGCGCACGTTTGACAATGAGAGTTCAAATGTCGATATCCAAAACTAGTTGGTACGACCCATCAGGTTTGGTTACAGTGAAAAGAGGATTATTCATGGGTGACACACATGTTTCAATTACACCTTGATGTTCCAATTGTTCAAGGATTTCTGCGATGTGAGATCTAGTTTCCCGGCGCATGGGATATTGGGGTTGTGGCTGTGGCATAGACCGTAACGGAATCTCATGGCTTGGTGATAATTTATCCCACCCAACCTGAGTACAGTACAGCACCGGAGCAAGCACTTGTGCCCCCTCTTCTGCAAAGTTCTGAGCTTGCTCCTTCGGCATTGTGTGCGTGAAAGATGGGAGGATTACCTCCTCCCCTCTGGGAGCGGCCAAAACGAAATTTGGGGGCCAGTCCACCTCTGCTAACAGAATATCATATGTAGGGGTCAGATTTTCCCAAAAAATCCCTTTTATGGTACGCTGTATGTCACCTTCAATTAAAAGGACTATGTAATATAGTCTGTCAGGGGGAGCCACTCTAGCGTCAGCAGTTTCTACAGTAATAAATGTGTCAGTTGCTGTTGTCTTCAGATATAGACGCAGTGCTTGCCGCACTATTGTACCCTCCGCTGCACTGTCTAGCAGCGTTAGTGCCCATGTCAGGTTCCGAAGCTGTGTTCTCACTATCTGTGGCATACCTCGCTGTTAGTGCAGCAACTTTCTTTTTCTGAAGCGGAGGTCGTTGACGTGCAAAGTCGTCCTGCTTGCCTTTACCATCAGTTGGGCGGGGCTGCTCGCATCTTTGTGGGGCATCCTGACCTCTGCCGCGTTTACCTCCAGCAGCTTGCGAGACCGATGTTTCCTGTGAAGAACGAGGAGAACGTTGTTCAGGAACCTCAAATCTATCAGGAGGCCTAATTCTTGTGCGATCGCACAATTCATATGTACGTCCAGTAGTCACTGGTATTGGTGATGCGGGATGTGACTCCTGTTTCTGTTGCTGCTTCCCCTGTTTCTTAGTTTTCCAATTTTGTTTAGGAAAGGCTGGACGGTCGTCTTTAGTAGACTTAACCGTCTGAGTTTGCGGTTGCACTGTTGTTTTAGCAAAAGGCTTAACACTCAAACGGTTGCAGCCAATGGTCTTATATCGCAGGAATGGACAAGGGACCTAACCGAACCGGAGTCACGGTGTGGGAGAGGGCACCATTGAACCAAATGCGATGCTGCCAAGTGGCAATCGGAATCTCCTGAGTCCTATACGGCGTGTAATTCGCTGGAACTGCCGTAGGAATGTATGAGTGGAACGTCTTATCATCCGCATTCACCTCCGGAAAGGTAACCCAAGAGTAAAATAGCTCCTAGGGGAACGATGCATCGGCACTCACTACAAAGAAAATTGACATTCCATCTTCCGGCACCCCAAACTGCATCAAATGACGCCAGAGAGGTGCGCGACTATGTGCTGCAATAGCCACTTCAGCCATAAGGACGCAGAGAAGATAAACAATCTATATTAAACCGTAGCACAAAAAGGGTCAGTAATTCAAACTGAAAACTTTTTAATTGTCAAGCTTGAATGAACCTATAAGTCAACTATATAGGTAGGTTTAAATCGTCACTCCCATGAAACGTAAACAAGAGTGAGGGTGTTGTGGACAAATATAAGCACTACTAAGGCGTCTCAATTATATGACCAAAACGCTAGGTGTGCCATGTTGCGGGGATTCTGCTCATGCACAGAACTATGCGCAGGAAACCAGGACCACAGTGAATTGTGGTGTACCAAAAAATTCACCTCAGTACCCAGAACCCCTATCTGACTAGCATCAGTGTCTCATTCGTTCTCCCTACTATATCGAAGCTACCAATGATTAGATAACCCAGAACAAGCGACTTAGAATACTCTCAGGAATGGTGGGAATCAAGAACACCTTTTCGTTATTATTCTCATATCAGTCCACAACGTGAGCAATCAGAGACACAGAAAAGTTTAATATGTTTATTTTTAACTACGTGCTCTAAGATGCAGTATTTTGGCTAACGTAAGCAAACAAATGATTAGAAATAATACCATCAGCATTGTTACAATTCCATAGAAAACAAAGGGAGAAATCATATTATAATGATAGTGGAAACAGGTCCTATAATACCTTGTGTACCACCCTCCCCTGGCTCATACGCTAGTTTTATAATAATAATAGAAGGTCTCTAGGTTTGACTGGGGAACCCCATACCTCCAAGATCAGCTTAGGTGAATCACATCACAGGATCAGCAATGCTCTCTGTGTCTGGAAAGGTTTTCTCCAAGAGTGCCAGCATCATGCATGCAATGCAATATTAAAGGCACCAGAGTTTCAGATCTTTGCAGCTGTGTCCTTGTTGTGTCTAAGCGTGGGCCGATCAACCTGAATTCAACAGCATACATTGTTATTTGACCTTGACGGTTTCTGCACACATTGTTCAGACTAAGGTCATGGTGCACGTCTAGAGATGTAAAAAACAGACCGTTCTCATGTGCAGAAAAAGCAAGCAAGCAGTTTTACTTATAATAACAGCTACCTGTATTGTTGTGTGCAAAAGAAGCAAAGTGGCAAGATGGCGTTAACATCTAAAACGCTTATGCTAACATAGCAATGTGTGCAGGCAAAACCATGTCTCCACTACAGGACCAGTTTATCTTATACCCCGAGTGGGAACCAAAAATATGAATGATGTGCAACACCCGCCGTATGGATCACGTGGGCGCGGCTAGATATAAAAGAATATCGTCAGCGTATAACGAGATGCTGTCTTCATGGTCCGCTGTCCATTTGAGCCCCCAAATCGCTGGGTCCCAGACAGCTATGGGTTCCAAGATCAGTGCGAAGAGTAAAGGGGATAGGGGGCACCCCTGCCTCGTGCCCCGGTGTAGAGTGAAAGGGGCTGACCAATGGTTATTGACGACTATATGCGCTGTGGGTTGAGA
The DNA here is from genome assembly GCF_964204655.1 of Triturus cristatus. Lineage (NCBI taxonomy): Eukaryota > Metazoa > Chordata > Amphibia > Caudata > Salamandridae > Triturus > Triturus cristatus. The sequence continues at coordinate 571,297,144 of NC_140592.1, read as the reverse complement.
ATACAGCAACCGGATCCAGCGTATCATCTGAGGTCCAAACCCCATACAAGCCAACACTGCGAAAAGGAAGTCCAAGATTTTGGCTTCGACCGTCAGGAGGGAAATAGGGCGGTAGGATTTGCAATAATCAACCGGTTTATTGGGTTTGTGGATGACCACAATGGCGGCGTTTCAGACATCATCCGGAAGGAGTCCCAACTCAAAGCACTCCTGCTAGAGGTTCAACAGGTGAGGGGCCAACAGCGTAGCCATGGGTTTAAAAAGCTCGATGGGAAGTCCGCTTGGACCCATCGCCTTTCCAGAATGGACACCAGAAATAGACTTTTGAATCTCAGTTACAGTGATATCAATCTCGAGCGCTTCCCTATCCTGTGGGGAGATGCTGACCACTTCAATCGTGGCCAATAGGTCAGCTGACATCGGATCTTGAGATGTCGGTGAGTTAGCATACACCTCCTTAAAATGGGACGCAAAGGCATCTACGATAGATTGAGGATCCGTTAGAAGTGTATCATCGGGGCTGCGATTACTCGAACCCATCTTGAAGCCTGCTCCTTTCACTCCAGCCGCGCCAGGAGTTTGCCCATTCGTTCCCCCTGCTCGTCAACCCTATGCCGAGAGGACAGGGAACGCATTGTGGGCTCCTCCAGAAGTAATTGTTTATAGCCCAATCTCTTAATTTTCAGGCAATGCTGAGTTGCGTGGTCAGAGTCGCGCGCAACCGACTCCTCCAGAGCCAAGATCTCCGCTTCAATCTCAACCACCCTTCTGGATCTCTTGCTCCTATGTCCCACCACCAGGGAGCGCGCCCTGCCCTTTATTACTGCTCCAAACGCCTCCCAGAGTGTCAATGCCGAGTCGACGGTGCCCACATTTTCGGCAAAGTAGTATTCCGCGTCTTTAGGTAGGGCATCCTTAATGTGAGGGATCTTCAGCGCCCAGGGCTGTATGGTAATAGTACCGGGGCGTTCGACCCGTCGTGTTGCAAATGACATAAGAACAGGAGAATGATCTGAGATCCCGCGAGCCAGGCACGTGCCCCTTGTGAAGGCGTGGATATTCTGGGCGTGCGTGAATATGTGATCTATACAAGATTGGCTACCGTGAGCCCCCGACTGGAATGTGAAGTGTGTGTTCAATGGATTAAGCCACCTCCAAATATCAACTGCGCCCAGGGCATTAGCAAGCTCGAATAAATGCGCGGCCCTCGGTGAGTCCTCCCAGGCCAGAAGACGGTCCCGTGTACCATCCATCGTTAAGTTAAAATCACCCCCCATAACCAAGACTCCCAAGGGCAAGTCCAACAGTAAGGCACCTACGTCCCGCAACGTCATTTTCTGCAACCCTGGGGGGGCATAAACAGAGACCAAATTAAGAACGTGTCCCTCCCATGAGCCCGTGACTGCCGAGCAGCTACCCCGTATGTCAGTCCATGTATTATGTATTATATACGGACAGTCCTTTCGAAGGAGAATCCCCACCCCCCTGAATCCAGAGTGAGCTATCAGTCGAAATCCTTTCCTATTCAAGGCTCCACAAGTGTCTCCAATTAGATGCGTCTCCTGCAACATCACTACATCAAGTTCCTGTCGTTTATGTAGTGTAGCACTATACCCCGTTTAATTTTTTCTCCGAGACCATTAACGCCAGTCGCCATCATGTGAGTCAGAGGAAAGAGAGTGATGCAAGATGTTTCTGCCGGTAGGGGGATCCCTCATGTCCCCTCCCAACACATAGCACTGTTTTGTGGTCTGCCAGAAGCAAATGGTGTGAAGCTTATTAACACAAGTCATATTGTAACCATGTCGAGTTGGGGAGAACCGAGCTATGCCATCTACCGATACAAAACATAGTAAAACCATCAACAAAAATACACAAATATCAATTACAAAATCCGAAACCCACCCCTCCTCCAAACCCCCCAACTCAACTATCCCTCCCCTCCCTGCCTCCCTGCAGGATGGGCATTGAACCACCCGCCACCCCCAACTTGCAGAGCACCTGTCGCCCACCCTTACCATTCAAGGCACACGATACCACCCCATTCCCTAGAGCATTTATAAAGGAAAACAACGCCCACCCTGGTCCACCAACCTCCAAGCAGCTAGTCAAATCAAAGTCCCGAAGCCTGCTACCATAACCCGGTGGCAGCACCAATGCTCCCGCAGCCAGAAAACTCTCTATCAATCAAGCCTCATCCCCACCACATCGACACTATACATAACAGAGCAAACAGAGTAAGAAAACATTCAGTTAAGGACAGTCCATGACCATGGGTGAAGAGCAATTGGGAATGTCCGCCCCCTTGGTGGAATTTATACTTGCAGTTCTAAGTCAGTCACCCTTCTGGACTCCGAGTTGTCGAGTCCTCCATCATAGGCGACCCCTGCTGGCGTCCATGGCCACTGGGGCCCCCCGCACATACCGCAGATCTGTGGGATCGCTTGCCACCCCACAAGCCAGTCCCACGCCTCCTCCGGTCTGGTGGAGAACCAAAGTTTTCCCTCCGATTAGATGCGTAGCTTGGCTGGAAACATCATTGCGTACTTGATATCTTGATCTCTAAGAGCTCGCTTCACTTCCAGAAAACTGCGCTGCTGCTTCTGGACCCACAGAGTGAAATCGAGAAAGAAGGTGACCTTGCTGTTCTCAATGACTATTGGTGGGGCCACCCTTGCTGTCTGTAGAATAGCATCCCTGTCCCGGTAGTTGAACACCCTTGCCAGGAGAGGTCGGGGTGGCGCCCCAGGCCGGGGCCTTTCCCAGGTACACGGTGGGCGCGTTCAATTGAGAAATATTTAGAGAGGCCCTGTGGTTGAAGGTGCTGGAGGACCAGTTCTTCCACAAAGAGGTCGGCCGCAGGCCCCTCTGCCCGCTCCGGTCCGCCCAGGATGCGGATGTTGTTGCATCTCATACGGCCTTCATAGTCGTCGAGTTGCAGCGTTAGTGCCTCCTGCATGGTCCGGAACTCAGACACTTGGCGCTTGAGTAGCTCGGAGTCAGATTGGAGTTCTTTGGTGGTTGCCTCGACAGCACCAACGCGTTCTGACATTTTCTGCATGTCTGCTCTCATCCGGGACACCTCGGTGCCCACCGTGGCAATACTGGCTTCAAGGGAGGTGCGCAATGTCAATGTATCACTTTTTGAACCTTTCTTGGTTTTGCTATGCATGACGAGGTTATGAGGAATAGAGGCCACATGAGTAATGCCACACCAATTCCCATCAGAAAGTTTCACAGACTTTTTTCTTAATTCGCATACCTGTACAGGATCTTTAAATTTAGATAAGCCTTTTCCTACAAGAACTGGATTTTTGACCTGTACCCAATCTCCTACATTTAATCTACATTCTTTCCTTAAGCCTGGGTTCGCTTTAACAGCCCTTCTTGACCAAGTTGAAATTAGTTTCAGCGGATTTCCACCAACTTCCAACACTCCCATGTTTTGGTGCTATTTTAGTGACCTAATAAGGACAAAGTTCCTTGGCAGCTTCCATACCCCTCATCAACTCAAACGGGGATTTCCCAGTCACAGAATGAGGAGTGGTGTGGTGGGACCAGACCAAGTCTTGAATAGATTTGGCAACACTCAAATTACTTTTGATGGAGGCTTGTATACACTCTACTAGAACTTTTTTGAACCTTTCAACTTTCCCGTTGCTTTGGGGATGATATAGAGGTGCTCTTAGATATTTTATGGCACAGTTGTTTAAGAATGAAGACATTTCTGAGGAAGTGAACTAAACTCCATTGTCAATAAGGATCTCTTCAGGTAAGCCTTCTCTTGAAAAAACTTTCTGAAAGCACTTAATTACCTTCTTGGTGGTAGGTTCAGGGACTAGTTCAACCTCAACCCTCCTTGAAAGATGATCCACCATGACAATGAAGTATCTCATACAATTGGGTAAAATTTGATAGGGACCCAAAATCTGCACCAATATGTTGCAAAGCTCTTTTGGGACAATAACATACTGATTCTACTTGAAGTTTTGTTATTAAAACTTTATCACTCAGTTTGCATTTGACACCATTGGACACAAATTCTTTAACTTCAGTGTCCATGTCTGGCCACCAGAACCTCTCCCTGATCTTTCTGTTAGTTAAAGTGGAACCCAGATGACCACAGTGTGCTAATTATATAATTTGTTGCAGAAAACAGGAAGGTGTCACCAGCTTGTCTCCATGTACTAAGACATTACTTTCTAAAGATAGCTCATCTAAAACTTTCCAAAACATTTGAAACTCATACTGCAATTGAGTCTCTTTTGGCCAGCCAGATTTCCCAAAAGCAACCACTTTACTAAGAATGCAGTAATTTTCAATGGCTGAAATCCAGTCTTTCTCACAAATAGTGACATCTACGTAGGCAATGAAACATTCTTCAATTTCTGTTTCCCATTCTAAATTCTCAAGCTCTTCATATGGAAGTCTGGACAAGTAGTCTGCATGAGAGTTTTTACCACCTGGAATGCATTCAATCGAGAAAGTGAACTCCAATAATTTTGCTGCTAATCTAGAAGTCCTGGCTGTGGTGTGTTTAATCTTTTTACAAGAAAGTATGTTCACTAAAGGACAGTGGTCAGTTTTCAGTACAAAAGGTCTACTCAACACATAGGCTTTGAATTTTCCTATACTCCAAACACAGGCTAAAAGTTCTTTTTCAATCACTGAATATTTAAGTTGTGCTGGTCTTAAAATACTAGATGCAAAACCGACAGTAAACTCACGTCCCTTGTCCACTTGAGTGAGAACTGTGCCAAGACCATATTCACATGCATCAACTGTTACCACTGTGGTTCTGCCTTCAAGAAATGGTTGTAGGGCAGGAGTATTCACAATTTTGTCCTTGATAATTTTAAATGTACGTTCACAAGAATCTGACCAGACAAACTAAGCATTTTTCTTTACAAGTACTCTGAAACAGTCTGTCAAATTTGCAAAATTCTTTAAAAACAGAATAAAATGCACACAGGCCTAAAAAGGAAAGTAATTGTTCCTTATTTTTGGGGGCAGGTGGGTCTAAAATGCTTTTCACAAGGCATGGCTTAGGTTTTACTCCTTGAGCAGAGAAGACATGACCTAAATACTCAATTTCCTTGGTCTTGATAATGCATTTGTCTTTCCGCAAGGTTGCGCCTAGACTCAAGTATGCTCAAGACTCTACTCAGTATGTCATCATGTTCAGACTCATTCTTAGAAAAAAACTAAATAGCATCTTGAAATATAGCTTCATGTGTGAAACCATGAAACATTTCAGTCATCAGTCTTTGAAAATCCGCTGCTGCTGAAATCATGCCAAAAGGCATCCTGAAAAATTGAAAAGTACCTTCTGGGGTGAGGAAACCCATGAGATGACGTGAAGATTTCTCTAATTCGACTTGATGATAAGCCGATCTAAGATCCAGTTTGGTGAACCAACTAGAATGTCCAATCTTAGGTCTTCTATTCTGTGTAAGGGAAAATTGTTCACCCAGATGACCTCGTTAACACTTCTTAAATCCACACACATCCTAAGTTCGCCTGTCTTCTTCTTAGATAAAACTTTGGGGGATAACCATAAAGTGCCCTCAACCTTCTCAATGATGCCTTGCTCCCACATGTTGGATAGCATATCTGATAATTCTTTTCTGACACTTGAAGGGATATTGCGTAGTTTGTGTTTCACAGGTACAACATCTTGGTTTACTTTTACTGAATAAACAAAGTCAGTTATTTTCTCCAACTTTTCTTGAAATACTTTTTGATATTTGCTCTCCCAGTTGCTCTCAATATTAGTGACACACTTAATATCATATTTTTCACTGCCAATAGAATTGACACACCTAATATCATGTTTTTCAATGGTAAAAGGATTACTAGAACCAGGTCTAATAGTTAAATTGAATTCAGCTTGATGAATAAGACCTAAAACATTAATACCTTTGCGTGCAACATACACTTTCCCATTGATAGAGGAATGTAAAAGTTTGATAGATGACCATAACTAACCAATCAGATCCACTTTGCTACCTTCAAAAGCTACTGTCATTAGATCTGGAGGTAGTAAATGTTGTTTACTCCATAGCTGTATGTATTTAGTATGATCTACAATGGTGATGTGAGCTCCAGTGTCTACTAAGAGTTTAATTGTAGGTTCATTGATCCAAACTTCAATTTCTGTATCAGCTACTAAGGAAGATTTATCTTGTTTCACATATCTCACAACTAACAACAATTCTTTTTGTGTATCATCCTTCTTGTTGTCATCACCCTCATAGTCATCAAGGGTTAGACAACAAACAGGATTGTGGTTTTTACTCCCCCTACACACTTTTAAAAAATGGCCCATTATTCCACATTTCTTGCATTGTTGCCGATGTGCAGGACAGTGTTTAAAAATAAAAGTATAGACATGATTCAGTGACCCACATCTAAAACAACTAACTCTCCATGATTGGAAAGTTTGGGGGTTAGGTTAGGGTATATTCTTGTTCCTTTTGTTTTCTGCAGTAGTAATTGGTTTGTTAGTGACTGCACCTGAAATGGACGTTTTATTAAGAGATTCTTCTAAGAATTTCACATCTTGACATGAACCCTCAATACTTTTAGCTATGTCAATAGCTTTGTCTAAGGATGGATTTTTACAAGTATGTAGATGTTCCTGGATTACCAGTTGATCTCTGATTAATTGTGATGTGAACTCTTCCAATTCACAAGTTGCAGCCAATACTTTCAGAGCAGTAACATATGTATCAATACTTTCTGAGGGTTTTTGTACTCTAGTAAAAATTTTTATCTATGAATAACTAGATTTTTTTGTCTTGGCAAAGTATTTATCAAGTTGAGCAATGGCAGTGCCAAATTCATTGAGTTCTGTCTCATCTAAGACTTCATATTCAGGTAAGTGGTCAAATAGGTTTTGACATTCAACTCCCAAATGGTAATACATTAGCCCCTTTTTCTTATCTGGGTTGAATTTTGTAGCGTCAATAGCTAATAAGTACACCTTAAAAAAAGAACAAACCCATAGTTTCCATTCTAAAGGTAGTTCTCCTGGTTCTTGCAAGAACAGTGCAGGTCGTGAAATACTTTTCATAGTTTCTTATTTGTAAAAAAATGTAAAAGAAAGAAAACAAAATTGTAAGATTCTAAGGTGTAAAAATGACAAAATTTGTAGATTTCCATAAAGCGTAAAAAATGCTGATGAGTTTGTGCAAAGCGTGCAAGTCGCCGAAAAATGAGTGTGCTTAAAGCGTGCAAATTGCTGATAAATTAGCACAGAGTATGTAGAATACCAAGATGTACATGGATTTGTTCAAAGCGTGCAAATCACTGATAAACTTGCACAACGTATTCAGATCACCAGAACGTATGTTGAAAGTAAGCGTGCAAATCGCTGACGTACAGATTTGCACAGATATGATTCAACAATGACTTAGTGTACACATCACAGAAGAAACCGTGCAGTGCCATTGAAAGCCACCGGGGGCAGTGTAGCGGGATAACACTATCATGAACTGAATAAAGAGTGTAGCTAGATGAAGAACGGATGAGGATTGGCAACTCAGGGGTAGTAAGCAGGATGCAGATAAGGCACGCAATCTAAGGCAAGCTCGAAGTGAAAGATTGATTTGTCAAGAGATCTCGGGAGATATGTCAGCCTTTGTTGAACCAAGGGCTTCACTGCGCTCGAGCTGCGAGCTGAGTCCTTTGTTGCGCAAGCTTAACTTCACTTGACTTAGGAACCGTGTTGCCTTGTGGAGCAGAGAACAGAGCTAAGCAACAGTGGCAACGGTCAAATATGTATAAATTAAAGTTATTATAAGCCTTTCCAGACAGACAGTACGGGTAAAGTTTTGTAGTTCAAGAGAAATAGTATATTTGAATGGTTGCTAGGCAACCAGAGCGACAGATGGTAGCACAGAACTTTCCTGTTTTCTCTTGAATATCTCAGCCGGAAAATAGCAAGAAAAGAGATCTCACCTTGTGTGTTCACTTACAAGTGAAGCCAACAGTTGGCACTTCTGAACGTTGTGTGACTGCTCTCTGGCCCCGTCCAGCCCTTATCCGGATTAATTGTCTGCATAATGGATGGATGGCAGTCCAATTAAGATCCGCCGGACAGTTGAAACCCAAATCGTCGCCAGTTATGTAATGATGACACCAAGCAGGTTGAAATAGAGTCTGTGGTGGTTTATTAAGTAAGAGTGCATCCATCCAAGGAAGGGGCACTGGATCAACTGACAGATAGAACATGTTGCTCCAGTGACCTCATAACATTCTAAGCCTCTAGTTTGCACAATACCACAATTGCCATTTTTTAATTAATTTAGGAAAAGATTGCTGACTCATGCTTTTAGGAGAATCATCATATGAAATTTAATACTGCTTTGTACTGCTTTGTATTATATAGGGTAAATCTCCTCAGGAGATTTGGTCTTATCTTACTGTTTCTGTACTTTTATAGGATTATGTTGAGATTTGTCTACATTGATTTGTTTCAAATTGTATAATTAAACCCTACTAAACTCAGATTAAGTTGTTGAGTGGATTATTGTGTGGCCACAATGGTAGCACTGGAATGAGCTGTTAACAAGTGATAGTTTTCTCCCTTTACGTCTCGTGCTGCTAGAAAGGTCACCCCTCTGGAGATACATTTTTGACTGGGCCCAAGCTATAACAGGTGGTAGCATTGTTGGATGGTTAGCTCTTGAAGTAAAGGGAGTTAGAATCTAACCGAGAATAATCTAGACCACCAAATCCAGTGGCCTTAGTCCATAATCCAGGATCAAGACTTGGAGAATAGACAGAGTTCCAGTGGCGTGTGTTGAAACAGCGACGGCAGAGGAGTAGATGTCAGTATGGATGCTTGTGTGAAAATTCTGTTAGTTTGCGGTACAGTAATGATTGTTTGATGTCTGGCAGAGATGCTGTTAAAGTTGTATGAATGTGGTATTAAGTTGTCGAAGTTGAAGTTGTTATTCGGTCCAACATGACCTAAGATCCGGGGATATATAATAGAGGTACAGAAGACACAGTGTTGTAATTGTGTGCTAAGGTTTTGTGGGGTTTTTCGTGAGACGCGGTTGATGGACCAATTGATATAGGGAACTTTTGTGTGCATGATAGAGCTCTAATTAGTATGGTCAACTTTTGCCCAGAAGGGAAACTATTTTGATTTCACTGATTCCCCACTGGTTTAGGTTTCATTGATGAATGTGTGTTCTTTGGGTGAGTGATTCTATCAATTATTCTAGCGGAGCAGACAATTGTTAGTAAATGATTTAGTATAAACAGAAGTGAAAGAGAGAGAGAGAGTGTGGGAAAGATTGTAAAGGAGGGTGAACTGCTGTGAGGAGTGAGAGTGACATCAGAGTGTGCCGAGCTAGAATAGGTTAGTTGATGTAAAGTCGAGGTGGAATTAGTTGAAATTGCCTCTTGGATACTGGGCTGTTACTAGTAATTGTATTGCTGCGGAACTTTACAAGTGTTTAATTTGGGTTGAATTGAAATTGTTGAAATAAAAGGTTGAAAAATTAGATGTTTTAGAGCAATAAGAGATATGTTGTAAGGAGATGTAGGTATGCCTACTAGAATTACAGAGGAAGTGCCACTGGTAGACACGCCAGCTTATTCTATGATGATGAAAGTAGGGCTACATACTATTATATGGCTTAAGAATCGGCACAAGATCACAGAGTAAGAAGGTCCACTGATGTTTCCACGCTACAGTACTTTCAATTTGGGAGTAATTGATCACTTGAGAGGGATATGAAACCATGAAATCATTACCTAGATCTATACAGTGTGAAGCACTTAATGCATGGGAATGTGCAGTGCATGTCAAACAAAGAGACAAATATCATGGGAGGATGAAGAAAGAGATTAGTGCATTCACAGATGCAAGAGTGAATGAGCAACAGAAGAGGTGGAGAATAGACACAATTGAGGGAGCGAGATTTTACCCTACCATAACAATTGAGGGAAATTATGCTGAGAAAATGAGAAAGGAAAAGAAAAAGGAGGGAGGCGGAAATGCAGACAGTGACAGGGATGCAAGTGACAGCATTTTGGATGGACTGCTAGCTGAACGTCCACCCCATATAATCAGATGCAAATGGGAAGTGGGGAAAATACCAGTCTTATTGGTAGTTTTGTGAGTGCTTCAGCACCGGTTGCTTCTAAACCTGGTGTTGTAGGGGTTATATCAACTGGCACAACACAAACTACAGCAGGAGGGAATATGGGACTGTGTGTCCAAGGTTCTTTGGGCAATTGTAGCACTAACCTGGCTTTGAAATTTCCGGATGCCCTTACAGTACTGGTTACTATTGGACCAATAGTCCCTATGTATGATCCTTGCAGGAAATGAAAGTCAGAGAGTGCCTGCTTCTACAGAAGCAAAGGTACCAGAAGGAGGAGCAGGTAACCAAGGAGTACAATTTGTCTGATGTCTCAGATCCATTGCTGCAACAGGTGTCAGCACAGAGAGATGTGAACGAATTGTGATGGGTCACCCTTTAACTGTATACATTCCCCACTCTGTTGAGATATGGTTGACTCAAACTCATACTCAACACTTAACCAATAGTAGGCTTACAAGGTATGAGAAGATGATTTTAGCTGCAGAAAATGGGATGTATGACGTTACAACGCGAGTCATTACAACGCGTGCAGTTACATCGCATTCGTTACAACGACTGCGATGTTACTACGCTATGCCATTACAACGCAAGTCTTTACATCGACTTGCGCTAGATGGCGTGCTAACATTAGAAAAGCGTAATTTACAATTCCAACTCCAGTCCACTTAACAGTAGGGAAGGTGTTGGGATAGTAAACTACACTATTTGTAATGTTAGCACGCCATCTAGCGCAAGCCGATGTAAAGACTTGCGTTGTAATGGCATCGCGTGGTTACATCACTTGCGTTGTAAAAGTTTCGTTGTAATGGTAGTGCGTTGTAAAAGTTGCGTTGTAAAGGTTGTTTACCCAGAAAATGCCACTCTGAAAATATGTTCTATCTTGAACCCTCCAACTCTGTTACCTTTACTTGATTGTGATGTGGATCAGATCAAAGTAGAGCATGCCTGTCTCGATGTCACTAAACTATGCACCAAGCCCCATCTGATATTTCTGATGAGCCATTGTCTCAATCTGATTACAACCTGTACGTTGATGGCTCTTGTTTCGGAGACAATGAGGGAATCCTACAGGCTACTTATGCTGTCTGTACTGTTACGAGAGTGGTGGAAGCTGCCTGGCTCTAAGGAGTATTCCACGTGCAGGTAGCAGAGCTAGTTGCCCTTACCAGGGCATGCTGCATTTCAGACCACCTAAAAGTGACAATAGTAACCGATAGCCAGTATGGGTTCGGTGAAGTTCATGACTTTGGACAGTTATGGTCTCAGAGGGGATTTATGATCTCGCCAGTGTCCCAGATCCGCAATAGGGAAAACAGGAGAAAATTGTTGGTAGCCCTGCAGATGCCAGCACAAGTTGCTGTCATTAAGTGCTCTGTTGATTGTAAAGGAAACGATTTTGTGGCAATAGGTAATTGTTATGCCGATGAAGTTGCACGTTACTGTGAGCTAAACATTTTTACTTTCAATAGTGAATACATAAATGAGGGAACAGATAAAACCATCTTTAGACTTTTGATGATAATTGCTGACACGTGAGAGGAAGTGAAGAGATTACAAGAGGAAGTTACTGAGGAGGAACAGGAAGGTTGGATCAGAGCAGGATGTGAAAAAAAGATGACATTTGGGTTCCAGGATATTGAAGACCAGTACTGCCTAATAGTTTGTTGCCACAGATGATGAGGTACAATCACGGGTCGATGCATGTCGGAAGAGATATCATGGTGAGGTTTTTTAGGCAGACTTGGTTTAACCCAAAGTTTCGAACGATGGCGGAGGCATTGTGTTATTGATGTATGATTTGTCAGCATACGGGTGTGGGAAAGTGAACTGCTGTTAAACTGAGTCACATAGGGAGAGCTGGAGGTCCTTTAAACAGAATGCAACTGGATTTCATTGAGATGCCAGTGTGTAATGGATTGAGGTACATTGCAGTAGTTGTGTTTATATTTTCACATTCGGTGGAAGCCTACCAGACTAGATGTTGTAATAGCCTCACGGTAGCTAAGCTGTTATCGAGTTAATTCTTGATAATAAATAAAATAAATAAAAAATTATTTCAAAGATTCGGATTTCAACCTCTTTGGAGCCAGACCAGGAACTCATTTTAATAAGGAGTTTCCTGAGAAAGTTTTGTGCTGCGTTACAAGTCGAACCGAGATTACATTGCAGTCATCGGCCAGAAGCTTCAAGTTTTGTGAAAAAAGTCAACTGCACTTTGAAATCTGGACTTCATAAAGTGCGTGCTTCAACATCTCTGAAATGGCCCGATGCTTTGCCTTTGGTGCTGATGAGCCTTTGCAGTGTCCTAGATCGATGAAGAGTACTGTCGACTCATTAAAAAATCATGGGGAGGGATATGTGATTGTCTGCTGTGCCTACAAATATGCTTGTAAACATCACAGACGATTTGGTGCTCGATTACTGGAAAGGATTGACTGACATGGTTCATTCTATTTCTCGCCAGGTCGAAGCGGCAACAGCACTGCCACATCAGGAGCAGTGCCACGACCTTAGTCCTAGTGACTGGGTCGTAGTGAAGAAGCATGTGCAGAAGAGCTGTCTTGAGCCTCGTTGGCATAGTCGATTCCAGGCAATGTTGGTTACCACGACTGCAATCAAGTGTGGCAGACTTCCAAATTGGGTGCAATGATCCCACACTTGTAGAGTCCAGAGTCACCTTTAACGAGAAACTGCACCTCTCCCAGAAGAGATGCCAGCAGTGGTCGGAAGGCCACAGGAAGAGGTCAGCTAAGCTGTTGGGAACCAGACAGAGCCTGAGGCAGCACTTGAACGATCTGAGGGGGGTCTCGACGAATCTGATGCTGAATCCGAACTTGCAGCACCTGATGCTATGCTGGTAAATGAAACAGATTCTGCCCCCAAAGAAGGACGGGGGATCACAAGTGGTGGTGGAAGAAAGTAGGCCAACAAATATAGGGAGGAAAAGGTTGAAGTTATCTTGTGAAAGATTTCTTGCACCGATATCCGAAGCATCTGGTGAATTAGAGTTGAGTGGAGGAGAAAGTGAAGGATCAAATCTTAGAAGATTCAAAAGATTGAAGATGCCTTGTCAGAGGTACTCTTCTCCTGAGTGGACTTATCTTGCTACTGATGACAACGAGATTGACTTCTGGAGGTTCTGTAATAATAGTGGCAATCCTTCTGAAATGTTCCGAACTTGATTTGAACTATCTCTTTACATTTGCACATCCTTATCCGACAAGATTGAGTGCTTTGAGTAATTTAGTGCTGAATGAGGCTGAATTTCTCTAGCTGAATCCTGCAGAGCCTCTTGTGCTTGTTGATGCATTGCGAATAATGCTACTGGAGAAGCTTATTGATGAACTTGGGCCTCATATTATTAGAGATGATAAATGAACTTTGTTGATAGTTTAGAGAAGAATACCTAGGTGAGAGTGGAAGAATAATAAAATTAGGGTTAACATTTAAAAGAACACAGAATAGGGTTAGCAAAGACTCACGAAGAATAATATATTGCGAATAAAGTTGTGCACGATTACAGACTGTTGTGCAATTTGCACAGGTGGCAATTAACAGAGAAGATTCTGTTGTTGCTATTTCTGTACCCACTTGGTCTGAAGCCAAATAGTATGGAACCAAAAAATAATAATCGTAGACTGTTAGAAATGGGGGTCTCTAGTTGGCAAGGGTTTGCACCTTCGTCCAAGTAGGGATCCTTCCTTCTAGTCAGTATAAGGGAGTTACACTCCTTAAATAACCCCTGCTCACCCCTTGGTAGCTTGGCACGAGCAGTCAGGCTTTTCTTAGAGGCAGTGTGTACAGCATTTGCACATAACCAACAGTAATACAGTGTAAGGGCTACCAAAGGACACCACACCAGTTTAGAAAAATATCCAATATTTTTATATACTTAGACAAGCCCAAAAACGATAAAATCCAAAATACAGTATTTAGAAATCTTCAGTTATCAAAATAACCTTGAAATACAGTTCCTTGAAGTCGATAGCTCTGCCTGGGGCTATCACGGCATCGTAAACAAACAAATCCAACCAGTTCTGGCTGACCGTGACATCGCGGGCCAGCTAGGGTGTCGGGAAGACCCGCAAAACAGTACCTTTAGAAATGCAGGGCTTCCGAAAGCAAGGCGTCCGCAGGCGTCGGTTTCGGAGGTCGTTGCAGGAGTCGTCGGGCCCTCGAAGTCACACGTGTTGCAGATCGAACTCCTCGCAGTTGAAGTCTGGAGCGCTGGCGTTGGCAGGTGTCGGGTGCTGCATAGCGAAGTGCAGCGGTGCGGCGTGCAATGCCATCAAGTCGCGGTGCAAGCAGCGGCTCAGTGGCGGCGTCAGATGGCGTTGTTGCTGGGACCAGGGTCGCAGTGTGAAGTGATGCAGTGCTCGTCGCGGGGCTGGCAGGTCACGGTGCAGGCAGCGCCATCCTCGTTTCTGAAGCGCTGTCGTCGGCTGACAAACTGGAGTCGATGGCACTGGCGCCGGTTGGCCAAGGCTACGGTGCGTGTTGTAACTTACGAGCAGTGCCCTCGAACCGCGGTGCACGCAGCGGCGTCGTGAAGCAAGGCGATGTGGGGTGCAGTGCCCACAGGTCGCGGAAGCAAGGCGATGTGGGGTGCAGTGCCCACAGGTCGCGGTGCGAGCAGCGGCTTGGTGCAGCATCAGATGGCGTCATCGGTGAGACCAGGGTCGCGGTGCGGCCTTGTGGCGGTGCCCTCTGCGGTGCCTTCAGGACACGGAGTCGGCAGCGGCGTAGTAGACAGCGTCAGGTTGCTTTTTCTTTTGTTGCAGCACAAAACACACAGTCCCCAATGCTGAGGGCAGAAGAACTTGAAGTTTTTGCTGTTCCTGAGACTCCTTAAACAAGGGGCAAGCTCTACCTCAAGCCCTTGGAGATACTCAAAGAAAGAAGTTGTAGAAAGTTCAGTCCAGTCCTTTTACTGCCCAAGACAGAAGCAGCCTCTGCAGGCCAACACAGCAAAGCACACAGCACAGTGGTAGTTCCTCCTCACAGCTTCTCCAGCTCTTCTTCTTGGCAGTCTTCTTAGTCCAAAAGAGTTCTAAAGTTCTGGGGTCAGGGTCCCAATATTTATACCACCAAATCCTTTGTTCTCTGAAGGCAGAGAGTGTCTATACCCAACCAAACCCAGTTCTGTCCTCACTGGTGCAGCTTCCTGACAGGGGGTGGAGACAGCATTGTGCAAGGCAGACCAGGCCCATTCAGCTGCAAGGAAATCTCCTCCCACTACTCTAAATGCAAATCAGGTCTGTTCAGCCTAGCCCTGAACCATCAGACTTCTGGAGCCACTGCCCCTCTCCAGCCCCTGTCATCCAAATGCCAGACATACAATACACAACCCTTGCAAAGGCACACTGGATGGTTAGGCAAGATAATACCTACTTTCTAACCCTGATTAGACTGGGTAGGATCAGGGGGCCATCTTTTTAAGTAAGGAGGTATCAGCGAGTACACTATTTAAGGTAGTAGCTAAGCTATCAACCATAGCTTTAAGAACCCCAATTTCCCCTCTCAATTCCCTGATGTATTAATTTAAACAAACTATTGACCCTTCATCTAGCGGAAGTGTGGAAGATTTCTCTATATTGTTCAGTATGCCCTTTATTCTGTAATGATTCCACGAGGGGGGTAAAGCTTTTGGAACAAGCAATTTGGATGGAGGAAAATGAGGGACTGGTTCTTACATAATTTGGCTCTATCTCCCCAGCTAAAGTGGTCTTAAATTTGACTATATGTGTAGGATCCCCAGATAGATAACCAGTGATTGCATTCAGCCATTTCCCCTGTTTAATTTACGACTTGCTGTTCCCTGATGACTCCCATGAGTCAGTACTTTTTGGGACTTGCCCCCATAGGGGGCACTTCTTGGGTGGGGGTTTTTGATATAATACTTCCAGGGGCTCCAGTTATTGAGGATGGTCTGGGCCAACGAGGAGATCTACTTCTTGATTAGATGGTTTATTTCATCTAAGGTGCTTGTGTCAGTACTCCCTAAATTCTTTGATATTTTGGCTTTGCCCTGGGCCTAGGGCATTCCACTTCCCCATAATATCAGACGTGAACACCTCTACACCACTCTGGCTTAGCATAAATAAAATACAGCGATGATACAACAAGTAAATATGGCTTTAAGTTTAAACTATAAATATTTTGGCGTGAGAGTCATTAGCGCACAATTGAAAAAATAGCTTGTGCCTCATCACAGAAGCAGTAGAAGAAACTGTACCTTTTATACTCAAATGCACGAGCCAAGCGGGCCCAGCCCAGCGTTCTTTGGACTCCGACAGGCACGGTGGGCTTGCCCTTGGCCTGGGCTTTGCCTGGACACATCCCGCGTGGCAGGACTCAGCCTCCTAGATATGCTTCAGGTGAGGTTGACTGATGGTTCTGCAGTGGGTTGTGGGAAACGTTATCCCCAGCGGCCGTGACCCCACAGCAGCTCAACCCGGTGTATGTAGGTGTATTTGGTGCGCTCCCAGGCAGAACAATGCATGCAATACAAAGGTAACTTTCCCTCGATGCGGGCTCCAAAACAGCCTCTAAAGAGTCCCCAGCAGTGTTTCCTTGGTGAACCAGCCAACACTGCTTTGTATATATAGAGTAAATCTCTGTGGGTGATTTGGACTCATTTTGTCCACTCTGGATTTCTATATGATATTGTTGAGGCTGGTCTGTATCGATCTGTTTCTAAACTTATAATTACATTTTACTAATCTCAGATTTAGTTGTTGACTGGATTATTGTGTGACTAAATTGGTTACACTGTATTGAAATTCAATTGTGATTGTTTTCTCCCTCTTACCTCTCAAGCTGCTACCAAGACCATCTGAATGGAGATACATGTTTAAATTGTCCAAGCTCTTGCAGCCTCGTAGATATTGAGTACGACAAAAACAATCACAAGAGGCATTTTCCTCCTCTATATGTGCTGCAGAATGTAGCACGTGGAAAGAGGTAAAAATGAGGAGCATTCATCTGGAGAAGTGTGGCTCAGGGGTTAGAGGCGGCAGACCCAGAAGCTGAGATCGGTCCTGGACCAGGGTTCAATTCCCCGCCTCGGCGGGTCTTGGGCTAAAAATTCCACGGACTCGATAATTCTCGCCCCGGTGCCTCCTCGACTCATGGGTTCACACTCTGCGACTCTGGGCAATAGCTTGCTTAATCTCCACAATGGCCCCTCGTGGCGGGATGCCTGACTTTCACCTTGTGGATACCCTGCTATCTCACAGGGGAATACCAGGACGGGTTCCCTAAGCAAGCGCCGGGAAACCCACAGCGGGTAGCTGTGTGCTATATAAGCTCAACTACATTTACATACATACATCTGGGGCAGGGTCGAAATCCATGGGTGTTGCATAAGAATACCCATAGCAACACCCACGGAACGCCTCCTTGAAGTAAAAGAAGGCAAGGCAGCACTGCCTTGCCTTACTCTATGAGGCCATGCAAAGCCACGCAGGGTGGCTTTGCGTCACCTTATAGGCATGATTGAGAGTCCTGCACCACCGGATTTTCATAAAAACGGTCTC
Source organism: Triturus cristatus (assembly GCF_964204655.1). NCBI lineage: Eukaryota > Metazoa > Chordata > Amphibia > Caudata > Salamandridae > Triturus > Triturus cristatus. The sequence continues at coordinate 571,279,482 of NC_140592.1, read as the reverse complement.
TCCGGTGACAAAGGCCTCTTGTAAATGAGGGCCCCTGTTTGCTCAATTAACTATTGCACAGACAGTTAATGCAAAAAGCACTTGCCACATGTTTTGCTTCATTGCATGCTTTATGAAAGCTGGATCTGACTTTCTAAAGCGTCCGATACCAACACCCAACCCGTCAGACTTTTTCATTGCTGGGCATCTTTGATGTGCGAAATCATTCTTGAAATCACAGAGCACAAATATTTCACTTCCCATGAGAAACGATCTCCTGGCCATGACACTTGGGCCAAGAGGTGGGGGACGGTGGGGCCTCTATCATTGCCTGCCTGTCCCAGGACAAGAGGAGACATTTGCAGTCCTCCTGTCACACTCTTCCTCTCATCATGCTGTTGCAGACATTCTTGCTTGGAGTATGCCCTCAGGGTGAGCCAGTAAATCATCCCTGTTGAAAGCACTGCAGACTCCATATTGCCAGATTGTCTGGCATTGTTCTATCTTGCCAGAAGTGTTCATTTCAGAATGGAATTAGCATATGATGCAGCACAAAGCGTGCAACATTTTCACTTCACCCTTACAACAGATTATAAATCTCTAGGCCGATTTCATCAACAAACCTCAAACCTCATTAGACTCGATTGACACCGGGTTCACCACTAAACATGGTCCTCCGATGGATCTTTTGTTGAGCTGCCAGCAACTAGAATACTTAGAAATGTGAACAATTATTCTATGGGGACCTGGAATAGAACAGTTGTTTAGCCAAACCTAATTCAAACCTTCCTCAGCCACTGCTACAAATGCTTTGAGATAAAAAATATGACTAAAAGAAAGAGACAGAATTGATAAAGATAATTCATGGAACACATTTATTTAATGCCTTGTATTGCATAGACAGGTCAACAAAATGCATTTCAACTCAGATTTAATGATACATTTCTAATACAGATAGCCTAACAAACACGGTACAGATCAATATTTAACAGTTGAAATTTGTCTGAAAAGAGACAAAACAACACAAGCATTTGAGGTTCAGTTGTTAATCATACAAACCAAAGCAAAGATGATATAGGAGAATCAATAGAGAAGATTTTATCCTGTGGGTCGTATCAAGCGGGTATAGTGAAATCTTAACCTGCCATGAGATAAATTCCAAACCATTTAGCATTTTGTCCCCCTTCGAGTCAATCCTGCAGGAGGTAAAAAATGACCTAACAAAAAGTGGTATAGCCCCAACTCACAAGGGTCAGAAGTGGTTTGACCAGCACTGTACTAAAGCACTTTCTAGCTTACATCAAACCCTTAAGATGGAGCCAAGAAACAAGATCATGGTTAAACTTGCTCGCCAAATGTATATTACTGCCAGGAAGACTAGACTAATTGAACTGAAGGAGGAAGCCTGGGAACAGTTTCACTAAGCTTCTGTTACAAACAACTCCAGGGATTTTTGGGCAGTAGTTAATGCCCCCTTTTTGAAACCACCTACAGATCCTAAGTTAGACAGTCACATGGACAAGGAATCATTGGTGGCGCACTTAGCAAAACGTTTTGAGGGTAAAAGTGAGGGAACTCCTGTACCCTGGAAGACACTGTACCATCGCCCAACCCTGTCCTCTAATTTAACCATCTGGAGATAAGCAAAGCCCAAGCCCAATACACCAATAATAAGGCCTAATGCCCAGATAGTACTCCAATAGATTTTTTTACTGAGTCTCCTGAACATTCGGGTCCAGTGCCAAAGTAGGCCCGCCTGAGTCATGGCAAAAGGCGATCTTAATACCCATATATAAAAAGGGTGACAAATGTGACCCCAAATACTATAGGCCAATCTCCCGCTTGGACAGCACGGCAAACCTTTTGGGTAGAGTCCAGTTGAATAGACTAGAGGAATGGGCAACAATTAACAAAGTTATGATTCCATCCCAATATGGTTTAAAAAAGGGTAAAGGTGCCCAGGACTTTAATTTATCAGGCAGCTGTATACAACGGCTGCAACCTGTGTCCGATACGGACAACATGGGAGTGCACTAGATGGTTTTCAATCACCAGAGGGGTTAGTCAATGGTGTGTCCTCGCCCCCTTTCTTTTCTCCTTATACACCAATGGCGTAGAGGCCCCACTGTTAGAATCAACTCTGGACGTCCCCTCAATGAATAAGGTCCACATCCCAATATTACTTTCTGCAGACAATGCAGTTTTAATTGCTTGTATGGGAAGAACCCTCCAAAAATTGCTAGACTCTTACGTACATTTGATGAAATATCTGGACCTACAAAAAAACTAGGCTAAGTCATCTATCCTAGTTACAGGCCGTAAGGTCAAGAAACCTCCATCTTATTTTTATCTCGGAAAGTAAAGTGGCCTAGACGGAGTTGTTTTCCTTTCTAGGGGTGACTTTCGACGACATGTCAACATGGTCCTACATGGTGTCTACCAGAGGGATTACACTAGAAAAAAGCATTAATGCCATATATTCGTTTATCAAAAAGCTGGCCCGAAACAGATAGACATAGTTAAAAAAGTATTTGAGGCAAAGTCTAGCGCAGTAGCCTCCTATGGAGCTGGAGAATTGGGATACATTAATCCAATAGCAATACAATCAATAGAGGACACTTTTTGGAAAAAAACTGATGAGCCTCCCCAATAGTTGCTCTAACTTTAATCTCCATTGTGAACTGACTGTCCCCTATATAACCGACCAGATAAACATGGCATCAATTCTACTATGTGAATGAAGTGGGGGGTCGGAGTTATCCAAACCTGCGTGATGCACAACAGTGGACCATAGGTCTTCATCAAAAGTTCATAAACAAGTTCTTAAAGTTAAATCAACAACAGTATTCTTGTAAACAAAAATTGACTTGTATTTAACAACAAAGTCAATCACTTAGTTCAAAACAGAAGCGTTAAAGATGCGTTTTTGTTGTTACATTGTAAAATACTGAAATCCATTTGACAATTTCAAATGCAATGAAAACAAAAAGTCCCAATTTTTAAACAAGATCCCAATGCATTTCGGCTTAAAGAACCCTTCTTCAGGGGATGGTTGTCATCAAGGAAGGTTGTCTGTGTGGGAATCCACCACAAGGAACTACAACAAAAGGGTCATGAATCAATATCCAGTATAACAAAGTACATTTGTAGTATTAGGATTTGCACTCAATGCGTAAAATAGACCTGTGTCTATGCCCATGGTGTGCTGGATTCTACGACATGCACAATGAGAGTGCAGAGAGTGACCAATCAACTGACATGCAAAAATAGTATGTGAACTTACATCCCAGCAATGGGATTAGTGGTTAAACGAAAAAAGTGAAGCTTGGACAAGGTGCACTCGAGCAGTTCCTGGCGAATGAAGTGCGAAGTAGCGGTAACTAAACAAAAAGTAACAGTCAAAGAAGGAAATGGTGTCAAGTGCAATCGATGAAAAGAAAAATGCAAGACAAATGTGAACACCCGATTCTGAGACCAGAACCTGACATGAAACTGTGAAATTCACAGAGCTTCCAGATGGTCCATTATTATGCAACGAGGGAAGCATGTATAAAAATGAAAATAACTAAAGAGTTGAAAAACCCTGTAAAAAAAACAAATCCAAACGTCTAATCTGTGGCTAAAACCAACCCAACAGAGTTAATATGGATTGGAAGAAAAATATATCCGCTGGAAGGATGAATGTAAAAGCAGTGAAATACGCTGTCTTTTGACCTGAACAGAATGTCACGTTATAAGAATCTAGCGAACAGGTAAATAGTGTGAGTCCAAACGCAAGAAGAATGCAAATCCTGTACAAGTGGGAAATGACATGAAAGTGTACAGAAACATACATGAGATGTTATAACAAAACATACATGAGATGTTATAAAAAACATGCCAATTCATAATGATCATTAAGGCCACCAGGGATAATTGTTCCTAAGTGTTTTATCCAAAAGGTCTCTTTCCGTGCTAAAGTTGTATGTGAACCTATTCCAGGTGTAGCATTTACTTTTTCTAGAATGGTGTACCTCAGTTGGGGTATACTGTGTGTGAACTGAATCCAATGTGCTGCTAAGCAAGATTTTAAGTTACTATTACGTATAGTACTTTTGTGTTCTATTATACGGGTTTTGATTTTTCTAGATGTTCTGCTTACATATAATAGCGCACAAGGGCATTTGATAGCATAAATTACATTCTCGGTGTTGCAATCAGAGGTGTGTCGGAGTATAATCTTTCTACCAGTTTGAGGATGAACAAAGGTGTTCCAGAGGATGACGTTGCCACATTGGCCACAATTGTGGCATTTTCTCATTCCCTTGAAGCTAGGCTTGCTGGAACTGGGTTTGACATTGAGAAGTTCTCTAAGGTTTTTTGACCTATTATGTGCAAATAGTGGGGAGTCTGGGAACAAATCTCTAAAACCCACTTCTTGTGCTATGATCTCCCAGCATTTTCCAATGATGGATTTGATACGTGATGATTGTGTTGAATGTTTAAGTACAAATACTTCACGTTTGTTAGATGGTTTTTTGGATTGAAGTAAAAGATCCTCACGTTTCTTCTGAGTAACTGTCATGCACGCTTTTGACAAGACTTCTTCAGGGTAACCCCGTGCCTTATATCGGAGTTTTTGCTCCTCAATGAGAGTTGTACTCAGAGTATTGTCAGATGTGATGCATTTAATCCTAATGAATTGAGATACTGGAAGATGTTTTTTTAGAGAATAAGGATGCGCGCTGGTGTAATGCAACGCATTATTTACATCGGTAGGTTTCCTGTACACAGCTGTGTGTAAGCGAGTGTTCTTTATTTGAATTTCAATGTCTAGAAAATTTATGGTGTCCGATTGTATGTCGTGTGTAAATTGAATCCTAGGGTTACAGGAATTCAGTTCTTGGATGCATGTCTCCAATGTAGTTTTAGATCCTTTCCAAATGACTAGTATGTCATCAATGTAGCGCAGGAAAAGAATTGTATTGTCTCGCCATATCGGGTGCTGTAAGATGTATCTGTATTCAAAGTAAGCCATGAATGTATTGGCGTACGATGGTGCTCCCGGAAAGCCCATAGAAGTGCCTGTCTTTTGCAAATAGAAAGCGTCCTTCCAAGAAAAGTAACTATGATATAGTGAAAAATGAAGTAACTCCAAGAGAAAGGTGCTTGTGTCTTGTGCGATGGTTGATTGTAGAAACCGCCATTCCACGGTCCTTCGGTGTGAGCAATAGATGTGTATAGGGCAACTACATCTATAGTTCATAATAGAACATCTTCAGTGATCAGGTGGCGTGTGGTTTCTAATTTCACATGTCGTGTCTTTAACATAAGTTTCCCACAACTGTACCAGTGGTTGTAGGTGATAGTGAAGAAATTGTCCAATAGGTTCGTGTATCGATCCGCATCCTGCTACTATTGGTATGAAGGGCGGAATAGTAGCGTGTTTATGTACTTTCGGCAGCATGTATATGTGCGGTATTTTAGAAGTGTCAACCTGTAGAAATTTGCGCGTGTTCTCCGTGATGATGCCATTATCCATGCTGTCTGCAAGATCTTTGCAAGGAGGGCCAAAAGTTCTCTGGTAGGGTCCATCTCCAATCTAATGTACGTGTCCGTATCATTTACATGATTGTCAACACTGTGCTCGTAGAATTCCGTGTCGAGGATGACCAGGGCTCCCCCTTTATCCGCTGGTTGAAATGTGATAATACGATCTTGTCTTAAATTATGAACAATGCGCAATTCGTTTTTGGACAAATACGTGTGTTTGGGTTTCATGTATTTGATACTATCCAAGTCCTTTTTAACCAGAAGTTCAAAACAGTCTAGGGACTTATGTGACAATGGTGACATGAATTTGCTTTTAGGACGAAAGTGTTCTATTGGTTTCTCACATGCTTCAGTGGTAGTGTTGACAAAAAAGAACCATTTTAGTCTGAGTTTGCGCATAAATTTGAATAAGGATATTTCAGTTTCAAGTGGGTTGTAAGTGTAACGAATGAGGTTCCCTTATTTAGTACCCTTGTTTCTTCCAAACTCAATTTCCTTTTTGAGATATTCATCACTAAGGAATTGGTTTCTTCGGGTGTCTCTGTGGCCTGCCCGTCTCTAATGTTTTTCTTGATTTGTCCCCTGCGGCCCCCCACTTCATTCACACTCTAGCTAAAGGAGCTAAGGCTCAGACTCCTTTAACGTGATAGCACAATAAAAAACATCACTACTACATATATAAATTGATTTTTGTTTACTAATTAAATTGAGGTGTGCAGGCCCATCTCTCTTTTCATCAATTCTACTATGGCACTCCATATGGATAAGAGATACAGTTAATCTCACTCAACAGTTTATCTTGCACTGCCTTGCATTAGAACATGTACAAAGGATCCCATGGATTATGTATGTTAAAAATACCTTGAATGAATTGAGTTTGGGAACTATTTTTGAAACCCCACATAAGTGCTCGATTATACCACGACATAGATTAATTTTAATTAGGTTTCATCTAAAACTTATACCATGTATGCTGGTCTCCCCCCTCTCCCCGGTGTCTTTTACACTCAAGCTGTGCCGTGTTGCCCATGTGATGGTGTTTCACCCCAATCTGATTAGCACATTTTCTTTTTCTGCAAGTTTTATGCTGTACATCGCAAGAGATATTTACTTTCAATCATGCTTAAATATAAATTCAGGCAATGCCATCCAGCATTGTATTTTTTATGATTGCTGCCTGATCCTTTAATCTACTACTGTGTTGCTTCCTTTTTATGTCTTTCATTAAAAACCAGGAACTTGCACACCTGTTGAAATGAATTGTATTTTTAAGTTTTTATCTGGTTTTATTGGTGTTTCCTTTTATATGTGATGTACATATGAACTTTTATGATTGATTTGAATTAATCGAATAAAGTGATTTTGATGATGATGATGACAGCTGATCTACTACAGTTGAAAGTTTCCGAATTTTATGTAAATTTAGTATTACTCCAACTGAGGGTATTATAGCTCTAAAAATATCCCCAATAATTTCAGCGGCACTAATTCCTCTTCTTAAACATGTATGTTTGTTCTCATTGGTTCCACTGTTTTCATTTACATGATACATTTTTGGAAAAACTATTCCCATATAACAACATCCGTACCATTGTTTTGGTAACCTATAATAGGAATTTCTCCCACAAAGATATTATACTCCTGGAAATACAGGATCTGCCCCTGTTGAATATTTTCCCCAACCTCCCACAAGGAGAAAAATATGATCTCATTCACTGGAACTAACAAATTTATTGTTATGATCTGTTTTGCGTCTCAGTATGCATGGCTTCCCTCTATGTTACAAACCAGAGTCATAGCTGCACGTGTCTCCCCCTTTTTCAATTCACCTTCCCTGTGCGCCAATAGAGGTATCCCTATTTGCGATTCAGATTTTCTTTTCATCTCCCATCTTCGATCCTCTTCTGAATTAATAAAATCTTTTTCTACACTGTGTAAAGTACAAGTCAAATTTTGTTGATGCGCATATACTGTATCTATGGTTAGTGTAGGTTGGAAACATTCTTCTATTATTTCAGCATTCGGTGCATCTGGCACCACATTTACGTTTTTCTTGACAGGAACTTCTGAAAAGATCAAATCATAGTTTGAATAATAATAATGAAATTGTCCTTTACAATAGAATAAACTTGTTAGTACACTACAAGAAATACCATAAGTTAGAGGTAAGTGATGATAGGTCACTCATTCAGACACAGAAGAATGTAATTGCATGCACAGATAACAGTCTCTCGCATCCATAGTATCCACATACTCGTAGAGAAGTTTAGTAAACACATTTAGTGAGAAATCATTAATAGACTGATCATAATGTAAATCAGTATTTGCTAATTCGTTAGTCACAAACACTTTCTCTTGTACCTTTATCGTCTCAGTACTTGTAGTCACATGGAGGTTAGAATTTGAATAAACATGATGAGGTAGGTTTAGTATTACTAATAACAAGACAAGTATTATAATAAAAGCAGCCAAAAAGCAACCACAGATACGTTTACTCCTCAGTGAAGACAGATTTGGCTCTTCTAGCTAAAATCTAGAGATGCTCTTTTTTTAAATATAATAATGCTTTGTATCGTAAGGGTTTGCAGGAGTGTTTTTATCAACACCCTGTTGAGTTCTCTTCCATCCCTTTGCTGTTCTTTTTGCCTATTATTGTTTTTTTAGCACTTTTACAACAGTTCCTTCATGGCAGTTTTTGTGAGTTGCAATCCTTGAAGCAAAAAGCATCATATTCTTTTTCCCAGTAGTTTACAACTGCTAAATAAGTCCACTCTGGAGCTGCATATCTTTTACTTGGTATTCTCACTCTTTTTGTTCTGCACACTGCAGGTTCCTCTCTATCTGTATCAATTTGTTCAGATTGACTTGAAACTTCAATCACAATTGGAGGTATTTTTCCTGCAGTCAGTATGTGTCTCAACCTTTTAGATTTTCCGGGTCGATGGTCTCCTTCTTGCACTTGTTTTTCTGGTACACTGTTCACATTATCTGAGTCATCACTTCGCTTAGTTAGATCTCCTTCAGTTTGACCCTTGTCACCAACTGGGACCAACTCTCCTTGACTTTCGTCTGAACCAGTGTTTCGAGACCCCGTAGCTAGTGCCCCCTCTGCTCTTTAATTGATCTGAATGTGATGTCTATCTCTTACCACCGGTCCGTCCACTACAGATCCTACACTTTCAAAAGGACATGGGCCTCGACGAGTGTGGGTGGCATGCACCCAGTTTGGCAGACCACCACATTTTACAGCAGTTGTGGTTACAATTATCACTTGATAAGGCCCACGCCAATGAGCTTGCAGGCAGGACTTTTGCACATGTTTTTTCACCAGTACCCAGTCACCTGGGCACAGGTCATGGCACTTCTCCTGTTGTACTGTAGTTGCGACTTTTCCAACCTGGTGAGACACAGAACGCACCGCATCAGCCAATCCTTTACAATAATCAAATACCAAGTCATCAGTAATATTCACAAGCTGATTTGCTGGGACAGTAGGCTACCTCATAGCCCTCCCCATAATTATCCCTTGGGGGGACAGTCCAGTTCTTCTGTCTGGGAGGCTCCGCAAGCACATTAACACCAAAGGTAGTGCATCAGGCCATTTCATGGATGTGGAGGCACAGACCTTTGCCAATCGGGACTTAAGAGTTCCAGTAGCGGCTCCTGGAGGGAGTGCTGGGGGTCTGTGGGGCGGGGTGGGGGAGGGACAGGGTGGGGGGTAGTAAACTCCGGCATACGGCTGAACGGAAGTAAATACATAAATAAATAAATAAAACAAATTACATTGCGCACGCTGCATCGCCATTTGTACACCCACACTTTATCCTCATGTTCGCTATTGTATCCTGCTTTAATCCACCCTTCTCTTTCAATTTGAGATACTGCATCTTGTAATTCCATAATCACTTCCCGGGTCTCCACGACTGAAAATATTAATCCGCATTATGTGTCATCAGATTGTTCCCTCAATGGCTCCCCATTGAATACGTACACATTTAGGGCACAACCGCACGTGGTCTCATTGGCATAGCAATTGCTGACTGTCACAGTTTGATGGGCAGAACACTTTACCACCGCAATCTTCACTGGCAGTTGCAGTGCCATCAGTAGGTTTTTCACACTCTCTCCGTTTCGTATGGGGGAACCCGAAGAGGTCATGTACCCAAGCTGAGACCACAACTGCCCAAAATCGTGGACAACCCCAAAACCATATTGACTGTCTGTAAATATGGAAACTCTCATTTGCTCAGTAATGCTGCACGCCCTGGTAAGTGCAATAAATTCAGCCACTTGTGCAGAATACACTACTTTCAACCACGATGCTTCAACTACACCCACCATAGTACAGATAGCATATGTCGCTCGCAAGGTACCTCCGGAATCTCCCAAACAGGATCCATTCATGACTCAGATAATGAAACATCTTGGATGTCAGGACACGGTTAAGTACATAATTCTGTCACATCCAAACAATCATGGTCTACTTTATTCATCACAACTTCATAACCTGGCAAAGGCATCAAAGTAGCATGATTCAAACTTGTGCATCTCGTCACAGTTAAATTTTCAGCTCCCAAAATCAGTTGCTCATACTTGGTTAAGCGACTATTTGTGAGATGCTCTGTTCTAGTTAGAGTAAGCAGAATCTCAACAGAATGTGGTACATACACTCTCAAAAGGTGACCCATAACAATTTTCTCCCAGTGCTCCAGACTCACACATGTTGCATCAACAGCTTTCTAACATCCACGCAACAAAGCAGCTACAGGATCTAAAGTAGCTGAACAGCATGCAGCAAGTCTGGGGGCAGTTCCATGTATTTGCGTTAGAACTGATAGTGCACAACCTTCGCACTCACTGCAGATCAGAGTAATACTCTTATTAAATTTGGGCATTCCCAATGCTGGAGCTCGAAGCAAATTGTCTTGCAGTTCATGAAAAGAGTGCATGCATTCCTCATCCCATGGAACAGGATTGGACACATCTTTGTGTGTAAGTCTCTGTAGTGGCTTGGCTATCAGGGAAAACTTCGGTATCCACTGCCTGCAATAACCAACCATTCCGAAAAACATGAAAACCTCTTTTTGGGTGCTCAGTGGATTCATCTGCAAAGTAGCAGTGATTTGATCCTGTGACACTTTTCTGACTCCTTTTTCAAAGTAGTGTCCCAGATAAAGAACCTCTCTCTTTCAGAATTGGATTTTTGCTGGTGACACATTATGTCCACTTATTGCCAAATGATTCAATAAAGCAATAGTGTCACAAACGCATGCCTCTTTAGTAGTGGATGTGACCAACAAATCATCCATGCTTTGGCATTTCCAATGATTCCAGATTTCTCTTTAATATCTGGTTGAAAATCAAGGAACTCTCTGTATACCCTTGTGGAATTCGACACTGTGGCAAGACTTGGTTTCCGAACTGGAACGCAAACAAATATTAGCTATCTGGACGCAACGGATTTGATGAAAAAGGCTCAACATTTGTCAATCACTGAAAACCATTCAGCATCACAAGGAATCTGGTATAGAATCACAGCAAGATTTGGTACAATCAGACAACACGGTATTACAATTGGATTTATTTCTCTCAAATCTTGCACAATCTATATTTCCCATTCGGTTTGCGAAAACCCATAATAGGTGAATTACGTGGGCTTCCTAAAATCTCTCAGAATTTACTGTTCAATTAATGTCTCAATCAAGGGACTTATGACTGCAATGGTTTCTGGGCTCAAATTACATGTTGGAGTTCTTGGGAAGTCTGCATTTGGCTTCACTGTGATCCGAATTGGAGCTACCCCTTTCATCAATCCACTATCCTTTCCTGAAAAGTCAAACAGTTCAGGTAAGTCTGTATCTCGCAATTCAAGTGGTAAATTTTTTTCAGTAAGTAAGGGATATAACCCTTCCACCTCTGTCCTTTGTCTGGCCATTTTAAGCACTATCTTTGTCCTTTGTATGACATTCTATTCCCTTTGGGGTACAATAGATTGAACAATTCCTTTTGCACAATAAGTCTCGTCATAAGAAATTCAATAGACTAGACTCACACACCAAAATTTGTGTAAATCTTCAAAAGAGCCAATTTGTACCTGTACAGGTTCTGTCACTGGGGTCAATACCAGTTGATTTGATATTCCGACAACTTGGATTCTTTCTCCCGAGAGGGGGTTGTTTGGGAATTTCCACAGTTCTCACAGTGTAATGGGTAGCACTAGTATCTACAAGGAATGAAATAGATGTTCCATTTCCCTTACCATCCACATAGGGACTATTCTGATCTACTTCTAAGTTTGCGCCAAGCATGCATTTTTCCTCCCCTCTCAGGCACCGTCATTGGGACAATTCTGAGTCACTGTCATCAGTCTTCAACAAGTATCGTGATGTCACCGTTACATTTAAATTTACCTGATCATTGGTATGAAAACCCAAATCAGCATTGTATCTCGGCACCTTTCCATGCGATTGAGGCATGGTAGCTTGTGGCAGATTCTGATTCTGACCTCTCAATCTTGGCACTGGCTGATTTGGCACTCTATTATTTACCTGTGGCTGTACAACTCCATTTGCAACTGTCTGTCCTTCTGCCCGATTGGCTGTGTTAAGCTTACACTCGCGTTTCCAATGCCCGATCTTGCTGAAAAGATGACACGGATACGTTTTCTTCAACACATTTATTGGTGAACCCCTTCCTCTTCCTATAGGCACAAAAGTCTGCAAAGGATTTCCTGCCACACCTGTCATTCCAGAAGTCGTCTGACCGTTTCCTGTATCATGCCTGTAAAATCAGAATCAAAACCCACATATCCTTTCTTAGCTGCTCTCATCTGTGCCAATATTAATTTCTCTTTTTATTTCCTGCGACACAATCAATGTAATCCCCACAATATTTTGCATAACGAAGAATTTTGTCAATAGGCTTATTCTGCCAATAGATCAAAATGTTGTTGTATCATGGCACTTATGTTAGGTCTTAAGCCATATACAAACCGATACACAAAGTGTTGAGTGTCTTTTTCTGTTTCAATTCCACTATATTGCTCAAATGGCTGCAAAAGCTTCTCGTAATATGCATGCATGGTCTCCTTTAGTTCCTGCGTAGTTCTGTCCATCTTTAGCCAATCTGTTTCTTTCTGCGAAATCTTTCCCTTCAGATAAGTAATAACCTGATTATACTTCCTCATCACTTCCACCGATGGCCCACCAGTTTTTGAATCTCTTGCAGGCTGTTTTTCTGGCCAATCAACAGCAATTTTACATTCAGTCCACAAATCAGTTGGAACCACAATATCAAACAGTGTGTCTAAATCTTTTAATAGAACTTTTGAAACTTTCACAAACCTTTCCACTTACTTGTACCACTCAACTGGCTTCTCCCTCAATCTTGGAAAATCATTTGACAAAATATCCTGTCTACTCCAAGGGACATGAATATATCCTCCTTCTAATACTTCTCTCATAGGATAGGCCGTTGCTTCTGCCTCTCCCTTCTCTTTCTTCATCATCAGGTATAGAGGCAAGACCATTGCCACATCTTCCTTTTTCTTAGCCCATCTGCCTTCCCATCTTTTAACTTCTCACCATAGCTTTAAGGTGTTTAACAGTTTTTTCATCTGCAACCTATTCCGAGGAGGGTTTAGACTCTCCAAATCTTTGTCACTAAAATCCAAACAATAGGTTTTTTGTAACACTTTAGATTTCTCCACATCTACTCCATAATTTTGAGCTTCCTTGGCATACCTTTCATGAGTATTTCTAGCTTTTCATGTTATGTCTTTACACGTGAATAATAATTCTTCATCACGATACTTGGCCAATCTTTCTGGACTAATGGTTCCTAATATAATTTCTTCCCATTCCACTTTTAATCTGCTTAGGTCTACATTAGTATGTGGGTCATTTTCTGCTAATTTAACTTCATGACCCACATTACCTTTCGCACTAGATGTAGCAATTATATCCCTAATCCAATCATCAAGTTCTTCTGATGATGGCGCTATTGGTGTGCTTATCTCTCCTCTCTGAGACTCACCTCTAATTTCTACTACTCATTGTGTTACAGGAGTGTTTAATTTTTGATTTCCCATTTGCAAAACCTTTCCTGTGGACCTCTATGTGGTGTTTCAAAACGTTTTTCAGTAATGTTAATTAAGGATTCTACTTCCCCTTCCATGATGGAATTTAGTCCTTCTCTCATCCCCATATCACTCTTTCGTATTACAGTTTTCTCTCGCGTAGTTGATGCTTTCTGATCTAACACCTTCTGACTCATCCTTTGCGAAGGATACATTTCTCCTGCTGTCCCACTAGGAATAGTAATAGCATGTACTTGTGATCCCCTCGTCCTGTCTGATATAATGGGACAATGGGAAGAAGTCAGGCTAGCCCTGGAACTGAACAAAATTACGGTGATTCATCATCAAATTATTTCTGTCACAATTGAGATTCAACCATATTTAACATGTGTGGCAGGAGGTTACGACAGATATCTGTTAACCAGATTTAGACTTGGGTCCTTCCATCGCCTTATTACTCACCCAAACATCAATGACTGGTCGAGGGATCTTTGCCGCTGCCCATGTGATAACATTTCATCGCAAACCACATTACATGTAATTTTATTTTGTAAATTTTATGTTAATGAAAGACGCAGATGGTTGATCCCTTTCCTAAAACAAGGGGGGTGGAGGCAATGCCGCCCCGCCTTCTTGTATTTACAGAAGCTGGAAAATTGTTACTGTACCGGCTCAGTGATGGGCTTTTTAAAGGGTGTGATACGAGCCAGAAAACATTTAAACAACTAAACTGTTAAATCAGTTATAGGTTTGATCCAGTCAGGGTGATAACAATGCTTATGGAATTCTATATGATTTACATGAACCCAACTTTATTATCCTGAATATATTTCTATGTGATGCGTAATGATATTTTTTACATGTAAATTATGTCTTGCTTTTTAATTGTTGTGTCGTAAATAAAGTATTACGCACTCATAATTTCTATAGGTATCAATAGGATCATGCATAAAGCAAGAGGCTGAGTCCGTGGTATCAGGTTCAAAAGGGCTTTATTCCAATAACTCGAGTTATAGGGAGAATGGTTCCATCACCACAAGGGATCAGGAAGGGTCTTCTCTAACTTTATTCACAGAGTACAGTATATATACATTCCATATTATACGTAAGCAGGAGCGCTTCAGGCAGAGCAAGAGAGAATGAGATAAGAGCATGTGGGCGTGTAAGTAGGCGTGAAGGTGGGTGTCCATGTGGGCGTCCACTTGATGAGTCATAGGTGAGTGTCATAGGTGGGTGGGTACCTGGAGGGGGTTGCGTGATCAGCTGGAACTTTACTGGAACTTTGCCTTACTTGTGCTCAACTCGAGCATGACGTGTAACTGACGTGTAACTGGGGGAAGGTTGCTGTGCAGTCGGGGAGTCTGGAAGAGAGGCCTTCAGTGTCAGGACGACCAGCACATCTTGTATTATCTGATATCTAAAGTCCGGAGCAGGAACTGATCTGTGACATAGGTTGCCCATCACCAAGAGCCGATGTGGCTTCTATTTCTTTATTCACTGCGTGGGCCTTACATGGGGGCTATGGGTTTTTCACTGACGTGAGCTTTGCAATCACTGAAAGGGAGACAGAAAGGCTAGGCTCTATCCTTTGCAGGCGGGTTTTGTTTATTCCTCCTTTTCCAGGCAGGAATGTGATTCAGTAGGAGTAAGCAGATAACCGTGCTCAATACTATCTCGGCACCCCGGACTGGGCCCCTTTGGCTGAGGCCCAAATGTGCGAGGCCAAGGATACGCAGCTGCAGCTCTCAGAGCGTCTGAGGCCTGAAACCTCTTTTCGGGCTCCGGCTGAGCCACAAAATGGGCTTTCATGAAAATGGCACGAGTGCAGGAAAACATGATGCAAAACGTGTAGGCCTCAGTGCAGATTTGTCGTTTCTCTCATGGGAGACTTGATGGCAGGCCACGTTATAGCATAGGCATCATGGTTGACAGGCCATGGAGGGAAAATGCATGGCGTACATGCATGTACATGAAACGTTGGGGAACACATAGGGGACACATAGGCCTTGTCATAATCTTTATTTTCTCATTCCCTCCTTGTCCCCTAGTGGACCCTTCATGTCACATCTATTCTCATGAGACAGTCGATCTGTTCTTGCAGCATTATTTTTCCATTTTCAATGCTTTGTATATGGGGACGTGGAACACATGTAGTAGCACACAGGCCGCAAATGGCCGGGCCACACTGCAGACATAGACAACAACTGAATACCATTAGTAGTATTAACCCACAGACGGTCAACACCTTCCATCCCCATGCCGATATTACTCCCCAGAGCCAACTGGACCAAGTCCATGTGCCTGGGTCTTGATGTATGCTTTGGGCAATCTTGTGGAGCCTTGTTATTGCTTTGTATACAGATGGTGCGTTATTAGGAATAAAAACGCAACAGCTGGAGCCGATGATTCTACAAGCCCCGCCCCTATCCGCCAGGATGACGTCAAGAACAAGGCGGTTCTGAAGAACGACCATTCTCATAGCAGACTGTTCCTGGGTCAAGTTCCCCAGGGCTGATGCAGTCTTATTTACAACTGTTTCTAGAATCCTTGTTAGCCTGCGGATAAGTTTACTATTCTGGACGGGACCTATGAAGAAAAAGAATCCTTTGTTGAAATCTGTATATTGCTCCCAAGCTGTCTCGGTCTGGTCAATGCCGGAGGCATCGAGCCCTCGTCTGTGTCTGATAAGTGCTAGTTGGGGATCTTGATGATAGTTCGATGGGGCCAAGAAAACGGGTGGTAAAAGAAATGATATGTAGCACGTCCCACCACAGTCTAAGGGCAGCTGTACATAGGCTGTCTGGCCACAAATAAAGTAGGTGTGTTGTGATGCTCTGAAATAGGACTTTCCTTTGTCTTTAAACTCTATTATAGTATTACACTCGCTGTGCCCCAAATGTACTGAGCCTTCTTTTCTGACACACAAGTCCCCTTTTACTGGCAGGATTGTAATTGAGGATGGACCTACATTGTGTATGGGCTTGACATTCAACATTATAAAGTCGAGGGTCGCATTTCCTTGCTGATACTCTTCATTTTCTAGATCTGTACCTTTTCTTTGGGGAAGACCTTCTTCGTCTGGGAAACATGCTTCATTCATGACTTTATTCAAGTTACCCCATACCCAGTCACCCCTACACTCCTTGTCTTGACATTCTTTGGCATCACCGTTGATGGATGTCATTAAGGCAAACCATGCTCCGCAAGAACCATTATGGGAGAACGGAAAAGGGAAAAGAGGCAACACTCCCTTCACCTTCTGATACGGGGGAAGTCGGCCACAGACCCAGCAGTCTGTAGCATTGCTAGTCTGATGTGAATGGTGCAGCATCTGAATAAAGGTATTGTTGCGCAGGGCAAGTCGATAGGATAGCTCATAGGATGGCAGATCACTAAATGTATGCTTTATGGTATCATTAGTGGAGGAGTGTAAGAGTGAGGCAATAGGAGGGAAAATAGCATGTAGTATTAAGCTGATACATATTATCGTGATGCACAGAAGAGATAGAAAAATCAAAGTCACTATACATCTACCACGTAATATTTTACAGTATTTGCTTTTCATCTTGCTCTTTTTATGATTATCATTGTCCGAGATCTTATGCAAGTCAGAATACATGATCAACCGATTCACCACCTAGTGGACTTAATTGATCAAACGGGGTCTGGCTTTCTAGATCTAAGTTTAGCTTTGTACTCCTGCTGAGTCTCCTCTAGTAAAGGGGGCTCAAAGTCTGAAAAGTTTGTTTCCTTTTTAAAAGAGTCGTTATTCCCGAAGTAGCGCTTGCAGTGGTGTATATGCAGCCATCCTTTCCGTCCTTCGACTTTAACGGCTGTCCTTGTGGTCAATAGCACTAACTTCGGCACCTTCCACCTCGGCTCAAGAGGACTCGTCCTGTCAAAGTTCCTTATTAAAATATAATCCCCAGGAGCGATGGAGTGTTCCTTGACCTGGGTGTTGTCAGGGAAGGCGGCGGCAACCTGCGAACGACAAGAGAGTAGTGCAGACATCAAGGAAGCCAGGTAATCTGTCAGCATGTTACTATCAACATCAGTAATCTTTTTAGGCATCGGAGTGCCCCACATATTCGGTGGCCTACCAAAGACCACTTCGTAAGGAGATAAGCCAGTTCTAGAATGGGCTACCATTCTCATGTAAAAGAGGGCAACCGACAGGGCTACCATCCAATCTACACCCTTTTCTGCACAAATCTTTGCTAGTTTTGTCTTTAAGGTCTGATTGTGCCTTTCTACAAGGCCTGCTGCTTCAGGATGTCGCACACAATGAAACTTCCAGGTATACCCTAACAGAAGGGACACCTGCTTCATGAGTTCAGAGGAGAAAGGCTGACCGTTGTCGGAATATACGACACGCGGTAATCCATAACGTGGGAAAAACTCTCGCACCAATTGTCTGGCGGTAGTTACAACAGTATAATCAGGGACTGGATAGGCTTCTGTCCATCTTGTGAGTGCACATACAACTACCAGGACATATTTGTAACCTCTACATCTGTTCATTTGGATATAATCCATTTGGAGGACTTCAAAAGGATGGTCAGGTGGAGAGAATCCACCTTGTTCCACCGGAATGCCTTTACCTGGATTGAATTGGCAACAGATCATACATGTTCTGACTTTTTGTTTCGCTGCTGCACGCAGGTGCTTGTTGAACCAGATATTCTGTAAGCTGTCTAGCATTGCTTTCTCTCCTAAGTGTGCAGGACTATGTGCGGTATTTATGATCACTTGTACCATCGAATCAGGAAGAAACCATATTGCTTTGCCCTTAGTCATCCAACCCTGATCAGTCAGTACCCCTCCTTGTTCCGACCATTTCTTTAATTCGTCTAGAGTAGCATGTGTCTGTATATCTTGTACATCCCTGGAAGGATCCCTGACTGTCATGGCTTTGGTCATTGATGGTATCTGTGAGTTCGTCATGTCTAGTGGGGTCTGAGCTGTCTGTTTAGCAGTTCGGTCTGCCAGATCATTGCCTTGAGAAATGGTATCTGTGGCTTTAGTATGTGCTTTGCATTTCAGGATAGCTATGGCTGTCGGTAAATGTATCGCTTCCAGAAGGGCTTGTATAAAGGGGCCATGCTGTATCTTGGCCCCGTGAGAGGTCAAGAAACCTCTTTCTTTCCATAGTACTCCAAAATCGTGAACTACCCCGAATGCATATTGTGAATCGGTGTAAATGTTTACTCTCAAGTGCTTAGCTCTTATGCATGCTTGTGTCAGAGCGATGAGCTCTGCTGCTTGTGCTGACAGTATGTCTATTCTTTTAGTCTCTATGATTTCAGTAGCAGTGGTCACTGCATACGCTGCCACTAATTCTCCCGCCCCCGTCCTCATGCATGAGCCGTCAACATAGAGTGTTAGGTCAGGGTCTGGGAGTGCAACATCTGTCAAGTCTTGTCTTGGTTTAGTCACTGTATGTATCACTTCAACACAGTCATGTGGTGGAACGTTTTCTGTACTAGAGGGCAAAAGAGTAGCAGGATTCAGTATGTTGCATCGTCTGATCTCTATGTGTGGTTGAAATAACGTCAGCTCATAACCTGTCAGTCTCGCTACAGTCAGGTGTTGGGTTTGTGTCCGGTTCAAGAGAACCTCCACTGCGTGCGGTACTTGTACTGTCAGGGGGTGGCCCAGCACTATCGAGTCACTTTGTCTTATGGCTAAGGCCGTTGCTGCAACAGATTTTAGGCACGCAGGCAAAGCCTGGGCTACTGGGTCCAATGTACTAGAAAAATAAGCACAGGGCTTGTGTTTTCCTGCATGATCTTGTGTGAGGACAGATAGTGCTGTTCCATCCCGCTCTGTCACAAAAAGCATAAAAGATTTGTTGTAATCAGGAGTCGCTAAAACTGGTGCTTGACATAAAGCTCTTTTTAATTCTTCAAATGCCACAGTGTGTTCTTGTGACCAAGGGAGGACATTAGTAGAAGCTGCCTCCTGTGTCGTCAACTGTATTAGGGGCTTGGCTATGTAAGCATACTGGGGAATCCACTGCCTGCAATATGAAGTGAGGCCAATGAATGCACGTACCTCCTTTTGTGTCTTGGGCTGTGAAAGGCCAGAAATCAATTGAATACGTTCCGGTGTCAGCCGCCTACCCTCCTTGGATAGCAAGTGCCCAAGGTACGCCACTTGCTGTTCACAGAATTGTAACTTCGAAGGGGACACTTTGTGCCCCTTGTCAGCCAGAAAGTGTAAAACCGTGAGTGATGCATCTTCGCAGTCAGTTTCTGATCTTGCTGTGATGAGAATGTCATCTACGTACTGTATCAGTGCTGTAGTGGTAGGCATATGAATACTGTCTAGTTGTCGTTTGAGTGCCTGACTGTAGATGCTAGGACTCTCTGTGTAGCCCTGTGGTGCTCTTGTGAATCTGAGGCTGCGGCCTTTTAAACTGAAACCAAAAAGATATTGGCTGTCTGGATGTATTGGGAGTCTGAAAAATGCGTTCTTCAGATCGATAACTGTAAAGAACGTAGCCTCTGCATCAATAGCAGTCAATAATGAAGAAATGTCCGGGACCACCGGGTACTGTGGGACTACACATTTGTTCAATTCTCGCAGGTCCACAACTAATCTATAGACAGGTGGTGCTTTGGGATCAGTTCGCTTAAGAATAGGAAGAACAGGTGAGTTGCATACGTTTGAATCAGTCTCCACCACCACCCCTTGTGCAATGAGTTCGTCGATTAATTTCAGTAACCCTACTTCAGCCTCAGGTGGGATCTTGTATTGTTGTATCCGTGGCAGCACTACTCCTGCTTTGAGGGTGACCTGGTGTGGTGTAATGTTCATGAAACCTACGTCAGTCGGACCTTGTGCCCATAGGTGCTGTGATACATTTTGGAGCCTGATGTCAAAATCTTTTATTACAAAATGTCCCTTGAAATCACGTAAATACAGTCGCACTCCTTCTGGCGAGCAACAGATAATTGCTCCCAGTTCCTTTAATGTCTTTATACCAAGTAAGTTTTCTGGACATGATTTAGTAAGCAGTAAGTCTGTTGTATGTATCAGTGGACCAACTCCTAAAGAGACTGGTTCCGAAACCTCATTAATAATTGGCTTTCCTGAAAAACCCAGGGATATGCTCTTTGAGCCCGAGAGGGGTGCCCCTGGAACCTCGGAATGACTGATGGTAGTTCTACTCACCCCAGTGTCAATCAAAAACTTTTTATCCTGTCCCAGTAAATGTGCATGTACATAGGGACCCTCTTGGTCCACAGGAACTGGAATAAGGGGCAAGTCGAATTCCCTCTCTAGGCTGCTTCATGAATATGCTTGGTATTCTGGATAGTTAGGTTGAGCGTGCTGATACATTTGTGCTGTAGCGTGGGTGGGTGCAGGTGCATGGACTGGCGGTGGCGGCGGTGTAAACGTATCTGATGTCTGATGCGTGTTATTTTCCTTGGGAGGAGATGGACGTTGCTTTGTTTTACCTGTAGCTATATTGTGTTTCAGGACTGCACATTCATTTACGTAGTGGCCTGGCTTCTTGCAATAATTACAGTTCCCTTTAACTGGTGTCGCGCTACTTTTGTTCGTGTTTGTGTTTGCCGGTGCCGATTGGGCCACCAGCATCTTCATCTTTGTGTCTTTCATGCGTCTCTTTTCCTGCTCGTGTTCTTCTCTAATTCTCTTCTGGTGATATTGTAACATTTGTAACATTTGTGAAGGGCTGTTTGCTTGCCAAGTACTCTCAACCTTCAGTACCCTATACTTAATCTCGGGTAGGGAATTTTCTACTAGTTTGCTCACGAAAAGATGGGGATATGATTCGCTACCGGGCTTAAGGCCACTATTGATAGAAAAACATTTCTCAAACCTAGAGTAAAAATCGCTTGTGTCCTCATCTGGTTTCTGCTTACAGGCTGAAATAGCATCCCAGTCTTCCTTTTTAGTAACTAATAATCTAGGCAAAACTTGTACAAGGAGTTCAGGTAATTCTTTAGCTCGGGGACCCAGACCAACCCCCGGGGCTCTGGCTGCATCCTCTCTTTCCAACACATCCCAGCTAATCTTTTTCTCTCCCACCTCCCAGTCCTTTTCTTTAAGCTTCTCGTAAATACCAGCAGGCAATAGTACTTTCAATAATTTTAGAATGTCAGCATATGTATACTCTCCTAAGCGGAGAATGTCTTTTAGTTCTCGGTGAAAACCCCCCGGGTCTTTATCATGGAGGGGCAACATCTTTTTCATTTCCAGTATCTCTAATTTCGACAAGGGGGTGTAGACATACACCCGTTGTAGAACATTGTTTGTATCTTTTACAGGATGAACTTCTCGTAGGGGGTTCAGCTTGCCGTATAACTGTCGCCTATCATGGGGTGGAGCGGGAAGCAGGGACCTAGTCATGAATTCTATATATTTGTGTCGCTGATCTAGGATGACATTAATCAATTTAGTACCCATGTTCGTCCACCTTTCTAGTACTATGTCGTCCAGCAACTTATACAATAGACCGGGATCAGAATATTGACTCTCATACAATGTAATCAAATGTTGGACCATGTAAACACCAGCTATGCGCTGTTCGTTTGGTGGAAGGCTCAAGAACGTTTGGGCTACTATATCATTATTATATGTATCATATTGGGACACCCACAGGGTGGCTGACTGTGCTAGTTCTTTTTCGGTCGGGGTGAGGGGCTGGTCGTTACCTATCCATCTATTCAGGGCCTTTTCGGTAGTTTGGAATAAACTTTCAAGGGAATATCTTTCTTTTATAGCCGTTCCCTGTTGACGGTAATTGAGGCCCTTAGGCCTCTCGAACCGTCGGGCATGGCCCACGTATAGTACTTTGTCTTTGTCCCCGGCTTCGTCATCAGAGGATGACTCAGCCTTTCCGTCCGGTCCTGCTTCGTGTGAGGCTATTATTGCCTTTCGGATTTTGGTCAACATGCTGTCTGTCTGTCCTGATTTATCATGCTGACCGGCATCTATGTGATCACTCCAACCTATATAACAAGGGTGTACGTCCCCGTCACCTTCGCCTTTTTCCCTGATCAGACAGTTAATTAGGAAACGAAGGATATAGTTCTTAATAATTACTTTTCTGTTTTGCGTGGCCTCTGCTATGCACTCAGGACCTTCCCCTGTTCTTATGAAATTGTACATTTTCTTTATGTTTTTATCCATATCTGGTAATTTTTCCAAATATGCGACTGCTTGTCTAAGTCTTAGTGAAATCACAAGCATATTGCCCTTTCCTGGATCTGGGTCGTATATACATTCGGAGATGTCTACTTTTACAGTCGGCCCCCCTCCTGATGCTGTCCCGGATCCCTCCCCGCCGTCCTCGAGCTCCTGGAGTTGGGCCTGTGTTGGGGGTGCAGGGAAAGATCCGTCTAGGTATGCTGGTGGGGATTCCTCTAGGTAGGCGGTAACAAACGCTTCGGATGCTGTTGGTCTTATTTTTCGGGGTACTTGTGGTGGCACTCTAACGGGTCTTTCTACTGGGGCCACTCTTGCTAGTTCCTCTGAAAGGACGGGATAAATACCAGCAACGACAGTATTTCTTTCTCTTTCAGCCTGTTCTTTTTTTACCCGTTCCCCTTCCTCCTGTAGCTTCTTTTCTTTGGCTTTTTCAGACTCCTGTCTACTTCTCTCTGCTTTGTGGAACTCTTTCTCTGTTCTTCTATGTGACTCCTTGCGCCAAAACTCAATGGCATCCTTCTGAGCGGGTCTACATTTTCTCTTCCATATCTCTTCCTCTACCTTCATAATGCATTCCGCATCCAACGTTCCCGTGATAGGCCATCTATACTGTGTCTCTAAATCCTTCGTGTAATCCACCCATAGCTCTAAAAACAACACGGCATCTAAACCATGTTTACAGTACATGAAATGTCCAGGTGTGTCTCTAGGCGGAATGTTAACTGATTTCTCTAATACACCTTTCCTAGTACCTATTTTACGCAGTTTCGAAAATAACGACATGTTGAAATATAACCAAAAAAAAAAATCACAATGAAACAATCTTACATACAAATCTGACACATTCAAACCTAACTGAACCTGACTAAGACAATAACATTCATACAGTTGAATCGGTGCACCTGAATACTTGAATACTTGAATACTTGAATGACTCTATGCATGCACTTGTATACTTGAATACTTGAAAACTCTATGCACTGGAATACAGCACAACCATACCGGTCTCACAAGTGAGACACGTCTTTACCGTGTTCATTAAATGAACCCGTCTTTATGCAACCCCCATGAAACTCACCGGGAAGCAGAACTTGAAGGCCTCGAACACTCGACGCTGCGCATGCGCGGGAATGGCGTATCTTTGGCGGATCTCTAGAAACCTCGGACACAGCTCTCTCGCAGGGTGGGCTCTGGGTCGGGACGATCCGCAATCCTCACCGCCTCGTATGGATGCCTGGTCGCAGTCCGTCTCCTCCGTTGGCCTGAGGGAGTTGGCGGGAAAACCCGCGACGTGTACACTTGAAGTCCGTCACGGCTGTAGAAGGGGGCAAAACTGGACCTTCATCTCCGGCGCGTGGGGAAGGGGATTTGTCCCTATTCGGGCGCCATATAATGTCGTAAATAAAGTATTACGCACTCATAATTTCTATAGGTATCAATAGGATCATGCATAAAGCAAGAGGCTGAGTCCGTGGTATCAGGTTCAAAAGGGCTTTATTCCAATAACTCGAGTTATAGGGAGAATGGTTCCATCACCACAAGGGATCAGGAAGGGTCTTCTCTAACTTTATTCACAGAGTACAGTATATATACATTCCATATTATACGTACGCAGGAGCGCTTCAGGCAGAGCAAGAGAGAATGAGATAAGAGCATGTGGGCGTGTAAGTAGGCGTGAAGGTGGGTGTCCATGTGGGCGTCCACTTGATGAGTCATAGGTGAGTGTCATAGGTGGGTGGGTACCTGGAGGGGGTTGCGTGATCAGCTGGAACTTTACTGGAACTTTGCCTTACTTGTGCTCAACTCGAGCATGACGTGTAACTGACGTGTAACTGGGGGAAGGTTGCTGTGCAGTCGGGGAGTCTGGAAGAGAGGCCTTCAGTGTCAGGACGACCAGCACATCTTGTATTATCTGATATCTAAAGTCCGGAGCAGAAACTGATCTGTGACATAGGTTGCCCATCACCAAGAGCCGATGTGGCTTCTATTTCTTTATTCACTGCGTGGGCCTTACATGGGGGCTATGGGTTTTTCACTGACGTGAGCTTTGCAATCACTGAAAGGGAGACAGAAAGGCTAGGCTCTATCCTTTGCAGGCGGGTTTTGTTTATTCCTCCTTTTCCAGGCAGGAATGTGATTCAGTAGGAGTAAGCAGATAACCGTGCTCAATACTATCTCGGCACTCCGGACTGGGCCCCTTTGGCTGAGGCCCAAATGTGCGAGGCCAAGGATACGCAGCTGCAGCTCTCAGAGCGTCTGAGGCCTGAAACCTCTTTTCGGGCTCCGGCTGAGCCACAAAATGGGCTTTCATGAAAATGGCACGAGTGCAGGAAAACATGATGCAAAACGTGTAGGCCTCAGTGCAGATTTGTCGTTTCTCTCATGGGAGACTTGATGGCAGGCCACGTTATAGCATAGGCATCATGGTTGACAGGCCATGGAGGGAAAATGCATGGCGTACATGCATGTACATGAAACGTTGGGGAACACATAGGGGACACATAGGCCTTGTCATAATCTTTATTTTCTCAGTTGTTTTTATCTATATGTCTGCTTTTATGATTTTAATTCCTAAAATCGAATAAAGCTTGGTTTTGATTTGAGTATGTGGGTCATTTTCTGCTAATTTAACTTCTTGACCCACATTAACTTTCGCACTAGATGTAGCAATTATGTCCCTAATCCAATCATCAAGTTCTTCTGATGATGGCGCTATTGGTGTGCTTATCTCTCCTCTCTGAGACTCACCTCTAATTTCTACTACTCGTTGTGTTACAGGAGTGTTTAATTTTTGATTTCCCATTTGCAAAACCTTTTCTGGGGACCTCTATGTGGTGTTTCAAAACTTTTTTCAGTAATGTTAATTAAGGATTCTACTTCCCCTTCCATGATGGAATTTAGTCCTTCTCTCATTCCCATATCACTCTTTCGTATTACAGTTTTCTCTCGCGTAGTTGATGCTTTCTCATCTAACACCTTCTGACTAATCCTTTGCGAAGGATACATTTCTCCTGCTGTCCCACTAGGTATAGTAATAGCATGTACTTGTGATCCCCTCGTCCTGTCTGATATAATGGGACAATGGGACCTATAGTAACTGGAACGGATAGTGCAACTGGACCATTTGTTATGGCAAAATTTGGAAATCCTGTTCCTTCTGGAGTTTGTCCTTCAGACAAAAAGATATTTCTATACGCCGAATCTAAGGTTATAGGTGGTGCTTCTGGGGTTATGCCCACAAAAGGGTTTGTTTCTGAATTAATCTGCTCTTCATTATACGTTGGAGGTCTGTTCAACAATAACTTATTCAGTAATTTGTCATCTATTTCATCCAGATTCTCTTCTGCTAATGTAAGAACCTGTGTTTGTGGCTCCTCAATATGTTTCTTTTTCTCCTTATTCTCTGCTACCATTACAGAATACATTTGCACACCCATTGCTAAATCCTGTCTCTACATCTTTTTCTGTGAATCCCATTTTGCTTCTATATATCAATTTAGAGTATTCTTATATCTGCTTTGATATTTCTCTTTCTCTCTCTGATGGGCTTCGTGTTTCCATTCTTCAAGAGCCTCATTTTACATAGGTATAGGTGCCGGTTTCATAACATTCATCTGTTTGTTGAAAATTTCTAAAATCCATTCATTAAATGTTCCATATTGAGGGAAAGCTAGGGGACCATCTTTCTCGGTGTATTTTACTCACGTCTCTAACCAGGTACAAGTGTGATATCCTTTCTCTAGAGACATATGCAATGCTAGTGTACCCTCTGGAGCTACAGGAACTCCTTCACTAGCAGGAATAAGCACATCTTTGTGTATTAAAGTTCTTAATCACTTAAAATATTTCATGATTTCTCCCTTTCAATGCAGTCAAATCTTATCTCTGCAGAACTCTCTTCCATATTATTGTCTAAGTATCCAATCACTGCTCGAATTCAACAAACAATCCCAGCTTGACTCCACACCATGCAACCAATCCCAGCATGACACTTGTATGACGTCAGTCTAACTCTTCACAGCAACTGACCTTCCCTCAACAATTTCCGTTGCCTTTTCCTTCTTTCAGTACTTTCTTCTTTTAATAGATTTCACACAAATCAACACAACACATAAAACAACTCTTGTCTGCTCCACTAAAAAGAATTAAAGATTCCTCACACAATTAGAAATTTCTTACACTCCCAGTAAAATCTCGACTAGTGCAGTTTCACCCCGTAAGTAAAAATCTCTAGAAGTCCTCCCATGCGCTTTAGAAGAAACCCCAATACATTTTTAACATGTCACACTTTCAAAAAGTTCCCTTCATAGTGGTACTGCCCTCGTAACAACAGACAAACTCACTTATTGTATGCAACACTAAGGCCCATCTGTAGGTGCATATCTGTAGGTGCATATCCCGGGATCTTAGGCCTTGATGGACCTGTACTAAACTTCAGTACTACACAACATAGACATTTCACCATACAACATAACACCTCTGTGAACACAATTCCACACTAGTCTTGTTAAGTCAATGTTTTATCCTCAATTTATAACTCACTGAACCTCCAAACTAAAATGATCTTTTTTAAACCACATCTCCTCATATCCCAGTTTCAATCAGTACTACACAACATATACATTTCACAATACAACATAAGACCTCTGTGAATGCAATTCCATACTAGTCTTGTTAAGACAATGTTTTATCCTCAATGTATACCTCACTGAACCTCCAAACTACAATGATCTTTTTTAAACCACATCTCCTCATGTCCCAGTTTAAATCAGTCAAACTAACCATCCAACACCATACCAGAAAATTGATGCAGAGCAAAGTGTACCAAATTTTTACTTTGCGCTTACAACAGATTATAAATCTCTAGGACCATTTCATCAAAAAACTTCAAAACTCATTAGGCTCGATGGACACTGGTGTCACCACTAAACATGGTCCTCCTATGGAACTTTTGTTGAGCTGCCAGGGACTAGAATACATGGAAATGTGAACAATTATTCTATGAGGCCTGAAATAGAACAATTGTTAAGCCAACCTAATTCAAATCTTTCTTAACCACTGATACAAATGCTTTGAGATAAGAAATATGACTAAAAGAATGAGACAGAATCGATAAAGATAATTCATGGAAAACATTTATCTAATGCCTTGTATTGCATAGACGAGTCAAGAAAAATGTATTTCAACGCAGATTTAATGATACATTTCTAATACAGATAGCCTCACGAACACAGTACAGATCAATATTAGACAGTCAGTATTTGTCTGAAAAGAGAGAAAACAACACAGGCATTTGAGGTTCAGTTGTTAATCAAACAAACCAAAGCAAAGCTGATTGTTTCAAGTTCGTCCTCAGTTAGATCTGGTCAAGTTTGAACTGCAAAACAGCGTGCCACATTAGGAGTCAGATAACCTCTCAGCCGAAAGGTTATTTTCCCTCATAACTTTACCAGCCGGCAAAGTACAGGATTCGAGGTCGCAATTAGATATAGTTCAGTTCATTAAAGTCTATTCCGCCCAGTGTAGGTGGATAAGGAGCATAGGAAAGATAATAGAGATCAAAAGTCTGTCCGACAGCATGTAAGGCAGGAAAGGAAAAATGATAGCCAGCCCCCGAATCCTCCTCCGATGGGCCAATTATACCTCAAAATGTTCCCGGTGTATACCCCTTACCGTATCAATTCCATCAGTCCATGGGGTTTTCATTAGTCATTCACAGTGAGCTGTTGTGGGGTGATCAGTGAATCACATAAATCCAGAAGTATTAAGTATTCAATTTTAGCATATTCCATTAGGATTCATTAAGTTCAATCGCATCACCATTGCTTCACTTTTACAGAAGTGGCTGCAAATTTACTTTGCTGACAGTCCGTCCGTTCCTAGGTGCTTTTCCCTGGGTTTGCAACAATATTGTCACATTTCTATCAAATATGCTTCTCAACGAGAATTGTTAATTCATATGGAAAAGAAACTTCACAAAAAGTCCTCAGAGGGCTTAGGTGACTGTCTCTCATGATTTCACATTAACATAGGAAACAAAAAGCATATGAGGCCTACTGGAATATTTGCTGAATCACTACCATTTAATGTTATTATAAATCACACATTCCTAAACGCCTTTCAACTGATCCATTATTGTAGTTATAATTTCCTTAGGAAGTACACACCAATTAGGTACTACTAAAAATTTCGATAGGCATTATTTGTATGTTACCATTTTCATGCATATTTATGAACCATTTTCTCTCAAATACATGTGTTATTGAATTAACGTTACAGAACCTCAGGTTTGCACTATGTCATTTCTTCTCTAAATTAAACAATTTTGCATTTAAAGAACTTCATTAGTTATGTATATTTCATGTTCGATGAACATTCTAATGAATATTGTCACAAACTCTTTATCTTACCTGTATTTTTATCCTCTCATAAAACGTAAATACCTTTATGTGCAGTTCTCATTGTTTCTCTATTTACATTTTCGTTTCATCATTTTTCTAACAGACTGAATGCTTTTACTAAGCAACGTATATTCTCACAGTTTGTCGACTTAACTGGTTAACAGTGTCTTCATCAAAAAATATTTGTCGGAATTGATCTTTACTGGTGAGAATTGATAAAGGTAGACGTCAGATAACATCCATGCTCCATCACATATCTTGATTTTACAAATGTGCATTTGTTGAACTGCAGTGTGTGTGCTGTCCGAAGTTGAAAACTTGCTTTGTGAGGCTTATTCCACATGTGAAATGTAGGTCACATTTACTCTGTGTGAAAACATGCATCCCGAAGAATTTGTTTAATGGAAATGCCTTGTGTGCAGTTTATGTTTTTGTAATTAAATCTGGAACCAAATAACGTGTGCCTTCTCCCCATTTTCCAGTTGAAGTTGGCTTGGAGTAAAGCAAAACCACATTATCCATGAGTATGTCCGCTGTGTGCAGGCACGGACTGGCAATGTCGGGCACCGGGCAATCCCCCGGTAGGCTGCCAGGGGTGGGGGCCGTTTTTTTGGTAGGGGGCCGGTTTTTAGGTAGGGGGCCGATTTTTAGGTCCGACGCGCGGACGCGACAACGGCGTTTGTCGCACACATCACTGTTCACACACACTCTCAGGCTCTCTTCTCTGCCTGGGCAGCGCCGCCGCATTCGCCTGCAAATTCAATCATTTATTAATCACCTGCATTAATATTGGGGGGTGGGTTGTCAGGGTCGCGCTCGCGCGCTTTGCGCAGTCGCAGAAATCTCCGTCGGCGCCAGCCCCCGCGTGTGCGCGGTCTCAGTTCACCCACCTTGTGGTGACATGCACATTGGGGTTCCAACAAAAGGTGCGCGTGACTCGTGACCCCGACCCGAGCATTCCAGAACAACAGCCAGCTGAGCCACTAAAAAGACAGGGAACGTACAGGCACCCCATAATTTATTTCTAGTACCAAGAGTCCGGGACTGTCCATCCGTCGTCGACTCGTCGCCCGCCGGCCGCCGCACGCAGAGGTGAGTCAGTGTGTCACTCTTTAGGCAATTGAATTATTTATTATCACCAAACATGCAAAATTGTCACTTCTGTGGGCCGGGCCGAGGGGCCGGGAAGGAATCGCTGCGCAGAACCGGCCGAGCCGGGGGAAAGGTCTATACCCTTTGTTAATCCCGCCGGGATTAACAAAGGGTATAGGCCTTTCCCCCGGCCCGGCCGGTTCTGCGCAGCGGCAGCACTAGCGCCCTGGGCGGCCCCTGACTACCTACCAGGATGGTTCGTGTTTTGTCTTTACGATCCTGCTGGCTGCTGCAGAGCAACCATTTGTCTGTTGTTGGTAGTTTTTAAATGCAGATAAACTGAATTGTATGGGAATAGCTCAGTAGGTTACGCCTTTGTCACAGATATCCTTGTGTTACTTGCAGTTCAGAAGTTGCTATCATAACATAAGACAGTGACCTATGAACGGTCATCAAAGTCATGAGTTTGTGCTTCTCTTCCCCCGACCAAACCCCCATAAAATATATTACCCACCAGAATGGATGAATTGATTTCTACACCTTGTAATCCTCATTAGTTTGTGACATTTCGTGTAAACCGATTTATTGTCTCTGTATAATGTGTGCTATGTAAAGTACTGTGACACCCTACCCTGCACTCATATGAGTAGTGCAATACAACAAATGGAATGGATATGAGAGAGGGGCAACGGGGACATGAGGGGCACTAGTGGAGGGTGGCAGTGAGGGAATACCAGGAAGAGGTCATGGGGTGGGGGGGAGCTACGGGGAGATGAAGGGTGCGGGTGGCAGTGAGGGAGTCAGAGGAGGAGGTCACGGGGTGGGGGGAACTACAGAGAGCTGAGGGGCACTAGTGGAGAGTGGCAGCGAGGAAAGCCGAGGAGGAGGTCATGGGGTGGGGCGTGGGGGGAACTATGGACAGATGAGGGGCGCTGGTGGAGGGAGCAGTGAGGGAATCTGAGGAGGAGGTCATGGGGTGTGGGAGCTACAGAGAGATGAGAGGTACTGGTGGAGGGTGGTAGTTAGGGTGTGAGGAAGAGGCCATGAGGGGGAGTGACTACGGAGAGATGAAGAGCACTGTTGGAGGGTGGTTGGTAAGTTATCTACAGAGAAAGAGGTCAAAAAAGAGGTTAAAAAGACTTTTGTACCAGCACTAAAGCCGGCCCTGTCATGGCCTTTCTGTTTGTGTTCATTTAATTAACAGTCAGGTGATTAGTACAACTGTTGAGCATACTTTAACATGCAGGCTGATTACATTTACTGCTATATTCAATGTTTCAAGTTTGAAGGTGATTTTACTTTTGTTTTTTACTGGGAATAATGAAAGTGGAGCCCGATGGTGCCTGATATGGGGCTGGGTCCCAAGGTCAGCTGTGAGATAAGGTGCAATGGAGAGGGGTGGTAGAAAAGTGGATAATCAAGTCTGTAAGGGAGTGCGCTGCACAGTCATGGGTCAGGTGGAGGTAGTAATGAAGAGGGTTTCTCCCTGCAGGCTCGCACAGAGGGAGCCCGAGTAGAGTCACTTGCTAGATACTCCCACCTTAGAAACCTCCTCTTCCCATCAAAGGGACATTACATGGAAGAAAAGAACTTTTTTAGAGTGATAACATTTAGAAAGAGTGTGTTTTACTGTACCTTGTAAGACTAAGGAGAGATAAAAGTAGGGCCCAGAAGCAGGCCTGGCTAGATCTATAAGCGATAAATCGGGCCAGCAGTGGCCCACCCGAATGTACGTTTGGCCCACCCAAACAAAAATTCCTGGAGCCGGGCCTGCTACCTACACCCTCCTTTTGCAGGCAACCCTTTGGTTCCTCCTTCCACCGGCAGAGTCCACTGCTGCCGGAGCGAGGTGGTGGTGGGTGGGTGGCTGCCTGCCTGTGCCTGCGAGAGTCTGGCTATGCTAGTGCAGCAATGTGGATACGTGTGACTGTGCTCCCATTGGTGGCGCTGTTGTGCTGCTTGACTCTTGGGGGGCTGTAACTGGGGCGAAGGTTGGGGTCAGCAAGTCTGCTTAAAATATATTTTTCAGCACAAGCCCCAACTTGGGGCTTGTGCTGAAAAATATATTTGAAGCAGACAACAGGGCTTTCTAGAGTTTATTTATGTAAAAAAAAATTTTAACACGACTGAGTCCTTTTGTTTTGTTTTCCACTGGCCACTGCCTGGTGTTGCCACTGGGCTCTGGCACTTGCGCCGCTTAGGCTAACGTGGGGGGCCTTTTTTAGCTCATGTTCAGGACAAAGGCTTTGTCCTGAACATGAAAGATAAGTCTGTTTTTTGGGAAGGAGTGCGAGCCATGTGGATTACCGAGTTTAACAGAACATACTACCAACACGTGGCAGTCAGCCTGGTCGGCGCCGCGTTCAATCCTTACATCAGGGTGGTTGTTGTAGTGTAGTCCGCATTGTTTCCTGAATTAGGTTAGATGTTTCAATTCGGTGTCAAATTATTGTGTGGTGCACATGGATTTTCCTTGTATCTAGATGTCATTGTGATTGTGCAGTCAGTATTCACGCTAAATAACCGATGTACAGTCAGTGTTCGCGCTAAATAACCGATGTAGTGTGCTGAGAGACAGCTCATCTTAACCGGCTGCTAACACGGTGCCTGATTTTGTATTCGCTGTAGGAAGTGTGCTTCGTATTCAAGGCACACAGCGACAAGATGATGAGTTGCGCACAATATTTACATGCCTTTACTTATCTCAGTAATTTCAGCATCGCATCAACAATATCGGCGAGTGACCTCAACATAGAAGAGGGCCTTGCATTGAAACACAGACATAGGCAAGTCAAAGGTGGCAGCTGCTTTTCTTTAAAGATGGTGTTTATTTTAGGGCCACACCCTTGCAGCAACATTCTCCTCTCGCTACCATTATGGGGATACATTAAATAAAAACAGTACTAGACAAATCACATCTCTCGGGAGAGCAGCATTTTATTAAAGCACTCCAAAGTGTGCCCCTCGTGCACGTTCTTCTTAATAAAGTTTTCACCAACTAATGCGAACAGAATTTGAAGCTAGCCTACAAGAAGTGTCTTATGGGCTCCAGGATCATTCGCGATTCTGATATAGGATTGTAATTTAACATCTTATGGTGCAGGTTATAGAGTAAAGGGCTTAGCGCTGCTACCATCTTCTTCAATGTAACTTTTGACCTCTAATGGGTCTTTGTACCCTTGTATCAGTTCCATCTGTTGAAGGTCGCCCTCGGTGCGTTCCCTATGCGCTGGCTCAGTTGCTTCATGAATCATGACCTATATTTTGTTTAATTTTCCGGATTTCAGGCCGGATTTCACAAGAGAGGAGTTTGCGCTGGTAAAATGCGCACTTGCGTGTTCAGTGCTAGTGTCTCTTTTGAAAGTCGCCTCCTGCTGCTAGGGCCTGCTCTTTTGCTGTGTGAGGAAACCGAAACGGCCCCAATCAGTTCCGCTTGGCTAGCGAGTTAGCACTTGGCAGCCATGTGCCAAACAACACTCTCCCTCCTGACCCTGGCGCACATAAACAGACACACACTCAGGGAGGCGGTGACGTGCTGGTGGGTGCAGTGAGGGAGGTTTCGGGGGGGGCAGGGCGTGATTATACCAGCAAGTTAAAGCCGAAATTGGTCGCTTCAGTGTTGAAGGGGAGGAAAGAAGTAATACCTTTCCAGGAAAGGTATTACTTCTTTGTCATGATGAAACCAATTGCTATTGGACACTTCTCCAAGTAGCCGGGATCGCGCACTTCTATACGGTGCAGCTTTTTAGGCGGTTGTACATTCTGAAGCAGCACATTGATTCAACAAGATAATCTCCGACCTCCCCCAAAACAGTGGCTTCTATTTCCGCGCTGTGTTCTTTATCTCGCAAGTACTGTTACCTCGCTGAGGCCGGCAATCAAATATGTAATCACACAAATATGCGAAATCTATAGCAATTTTACACTGATTCACTTCATGTGGCCTGCCACTACAAAATTATATAAATAGAACATCATGCTGCAGTAAGGAGGAGAGCCTGAGGCCAGATCACATTCATCACTTAAGAGGCATTGATTGGCACAGGTACCGTACAGTAGCAGAAATCACGCAGTCTCGTAGAAATAACACCGACCTTCCGCATTGAAGTTTCTACCTAACTTTACAAAACATTCCCATTACAGTTTGCATTGCACTGCCTGCTCAACAATCTCGTTGCTATCTCTGAATAATTGTAATACTGATCTGTTGAGAATGGGACCAGATTTACCATACCACACTAAATGTCCACCACTGTGACCCCTTCCCCCCCCATGGCACAAGATCACTAAATTGTACTGATAAAGGAGATAATTGTATGTTATGGTTACAAGGCCAGTGTCATATGTTGAAATCCCCCAGTGATGCAATTAAAGCCAGGAAATGCAGGAGAGGAGGGAAAGGAAAGGGGGGAATAATGGAAATTTGGGGGGAGAAACTTGGAGGAGATAACGAGAAAGACGTCCTGTTCACTCATAAGCTTGATAAAGGATCCATTTTGCCCTTTAGGAGCAGGTCCATTTTCACCGTAGTACCCCCTAGTAATGGTTGCTCACTGCGCTTGCTCGATACACACCATGTGGGGGCTGGTCTCACTTTTACTTCTCTCTGATTTACTACTTGTGCCTATTTTTGGTGCTCTCTGAAAGAATGTCTATGGGTACATATGACTGGGTGGGTAACCTGGTGCTCTTGAAGGTCATCATCTACTATTTACTGTGGTTTGAAAGTTGATACAATTGAATATGTAATGAAAAATGTGCTGTAAAATTCACAATTTTGGTAGGTTGTCTTTCAAAATTTTCTTGGGGGGAGATCCCCCCTAAACCCCCCTAATAGCAGTCGGGGTCGCTCGCTGCGCTCGCTCGCTACGCGCTGGACGGGGGCTGGTCTGCCAAATTTGACGGGGGCTGGTCTGCCAAATTATGCCAGGGCTGATTTCAGTTCCCAGTCCGGCCCTGGCTGTGTGTGTCTTGCCTGCCCGTGAACATTGGGTTATTGGGAGGCATTTCTGGCAGGGGGTGTGCGTGATTTGGGAGGCTAGAACCCTCCTCATGGTAGGGGGACCAGGCGCCCTCAAGTTGCTCAGATACTACTGTTTTTTTCAACATTGAGGCTGTCATTTTTAATTTATTTTACATTTAGCAAAAAATACATTTTCAGAGAGGGTCGATGGGACACACATGGAGACACATTCTAATGTGTTTTAGTACAGAATTACGTAGTAGTCCCAAATAGACCTCAATTTACTTAACACAGATAATACTGTGTTCAAACATAGCATTTTATTTCCTTTAGCGCCACATTGTCTGTGCTGTAGCATTTAATTCCATTTAGTGCCACAATATCTTTGCTTTCAATATTAGTCAATGCTATCAGTTAAGTCATTCTTCAATCCTGGGTCATACAAATTGTTGTCCAACTTCTATGTTTTTGGAATAACACAGGGTTTAGGTCACCCTATCTCATGGCCACACAGGTTTGTGCCTGTGGGCATTGGGCATTTAGGAATAATACTAGCTGGCTCGGAGCACCACTTTACCTGGTACCTCAAATGTGCCTATCCTTGGCAGTTAAAGAAATTTCTTCCTGAAAAATAGTGGGCTGCTAAAATAGATCATTCCCCACGAATGTGCTTGTTATGAGAAGAGTGAGGGGATCATTGTTAGTCAGGACTGTGCTTAGTTTGTGTGGCAAGATTTTTCCAGAAGTTACAATGCTGCAGCTCACTGGCAGAAACAATTCCTAGCTAGGAACCTACCCTCTTTTGACATTGGAAAGGTTCCATCTTGGTCTTGCCAGGAGTTTTGTTGTGTCTACTAAACACAGCCCTTCCTGGACAAAGCTCTGCTGTCTGCTGTGGACCCTGGAAGGCACCCTTCCTAGTCTGAATCGCCCCTCACTGTGGGCGGTGGCAGTGAGCCTTTCCTGCCTAAGCAGCGGAGTTCTTCCTGCCAGAAGAGCTCACTTGGCAACTTTTCAACATGCTGCACAGCAGCCACGCTGCTCTACAACATGGCTTAAAGATATTGGCAAAGCCAATAACTCTGGCTAAACACTTATAAGGTTCCAAAGGCGAGACCTACAGGCTATGCCAATGCTTGTTTAGGTCGCTGCCAGACAGTTCAGCTGTGTGGTTTGGTAAAGACATCTTGTGGACATTCAGAAAGCTGACCTAGAAATTAATTTCGCCCGGCTTACCATTGGCAGTGTGGTTTGTAACACACATTGGTTTTGTTATTCTAAAGTGTGGTAGAAACAAAAACATGAATATGATCAAAAATATCAATAAACTAGTGATGACATTTGCATAAATTATAGTTTGTGTGCAGTAATATCATATTTAAGTGCATACTTAATGGTCAGTTCAATTGAAAATGAGTTTGTAATGGCATTGCGTTACCACTCCATGCATACTCCAAACTACAGCACTCCACACTATGCCAAGCCACTCCATTCTACGACGCTCCACTCAATTGCATGTCACTCTACTCTACGTCCCTCCACTCTAAGACATTTAACGACATACCACTCATCTTCAAGCCACTCCTATCTATGCTACTCACTCCACATCAAGCCTCACAACATCCCGCTCCACACTATGTCCCTCCACACCACTTACTCCACTTCAATCTACCCCACTACAATCTATCCCGATCCACTCCAATGTAGTACCCTCATCTATCCCAGCCAACTCCACTTCAGTACTATCTACCCCAATCTACTCCACTCCAAACAACCCCACTCCACCCAGACTAAGTCACTCGACTTCAATCTACCCCTCTCCACTCCAATCTACTCTACCCCACTCCACCCAATCAACCCCACCCCAATTTACCCCACTCCACTCAAATTTACTCCACTCTGCTCAAGTCTACCCCACTCCAATCTAACCAAATCCACCCCAGTCCTATGTACCCCAATCCACTCCAATTGACCTGACTTCACTCTACTCTACTCCAATCTAGCACAGTCCAGTGTATCCAACTCCAGTCCATTTTTCTCCACTGCAGTGCAATCCACTCCAAATTCTACTACAATCTATCCAACACCTTTTAACTCTAATCTACCCCATTCCACTCCAATTTACCTCACTCTACCCAAATCTACCCCTCTCCAAGCTATCACAATCTATCCCACTCCAATTTACCATTCTCCAAACTACCACACTCTACTCGACTGTAATCTAACCTACTCCACTCTACACAAATCTACTCCACTCCACTCCACTTCACTCCAATCTACCCCACAACAATCTACTCAAATTCACTACAATCTTCCCCCAAGCTGTCTCACTCCAGTCTACCCCACTTCACTCCAATCTATCCCACTCCACTTCAATCTAACCCACTCCACTCTATCCAGTCTACCAGACTCCACTCCACACCAATCTACCACATGCCACCCAAATCTACTCCACTCCAGTCCAATATAACCCACTGCACTCCATCCCACTCCAATCTGGTCTACCCCACTCTACTCTAATTTACCCCATTCAATTTGCCACACTCCAAATTACCCCAATCCAGTCTATTCCAATCTATCCCACTCTACTCGTGTCTACCCCACTCCACTCCGCCCAGTCTTCCACAATATACCCCATTATATCCCATACTTCTTTACCCCAATCTACCCAATTCTACCCTACTCATATCTACCCCACTGTAATGTACCCCAATCTACTCCACCCCAATCTACACCACTCCACCCCAATCAACCCGGGTTCAATGTACCTAACTCCAATCTACCAAGCTAATCTACCAACTCTTCCACTCCAATCTACCCCAATCTCCCCCACATCACCCCACTCTATTGTGCCTCACTATACCCCCACTCAACTCTACATCAATCTACCCCACTTTACTCTACCCCAATCCAATCAACCGCAATCTGCCTTACTCCAATCTACCCTAACTCACTCCAAGCCACTCACCTTTAGCCATGCTGAACAGCATCCACACTGGTCTACATAATGACTAAAACACATTGCCAAAGCAAATAGTCTTGCATAGGCAAGACCTATTGTCTTTGCCTATGCTTGCCATTATATAGCAATGTTGGGGCTCGTCCTATAAGGTTTGCGCCTTTGTGCATATGTGACGGTATTCGGGATTCCCTAGGGCTTGCAGTGCCCAAATGCCTGTTTAAGTAAGGCCTTTCTTTACTGGAGGAGTTTTCATCATCTAATGCTCTTCTGGAAAGCACAATTATTTAAACAATACAAGGAAAGAAATATCTGTTCCTCACATCTACCCAGGCTTATTAGTGCAGGAAGGCCCCCGTGAACCATCCCAGTGCAGGTGAAAAGTGTTTTTGCAGGAGCCCCTCTTTTCGCCTACAGGGCATGTTGTTACAGATGCATTCTCCCCTGACTTTTGGTGCTACCAGCAGTGCGGGGACCCACCTGCAGTGCTGGTTCAATATGCCTACAAATATTGTGTTTACTTACATTTTTTTTAATCAATCAAGTAGAGTGCACAGCTACTCTGCAGAAAGTCCCGCTAAAGGTTCATTGACCACTGATGAAAAGGAATAAATTAGAAGGCTAGATTGATCAACCAGGTTTTTAGGCTCCATCTAAAAGAGCCTTAATCTAAAGTGGCACACAGGTAGAGAGGAAGAGCTTTCCAGCCAGATATGGCAAGAGCAGAGAAATCGAAGCCTCCCCAGTTCTTCCTCTTGAATTTTGGCACAACAGCCAGCAGAGCATTAGAGGAGAGCAGAGTTCTTGCTAGATGGTAATGCATGAGTCTATTGGCCAGGTAGCCAGGACCTGACCTGTAAAAGGCTCAATGGGCCGACACAAGCCCCTTGAAGTGAACTTAGTCCCGAACTGGAAACCAATGCAGTTCCTTAAGGTGTGCATGAATTGGGTTGTTTTTCTGGAGATTTAGGAGGAGCCGGGCTGCAGTGTTCTGTAAGTTGGTACAATGAGCTGGGATTGTCCAGTTGAGAGGTTATGAGGTCATGGATTATCGTCTTCTGGCAGTGTGAAGGAAGCAAGAACAGAAACATTCTTAAGAATCTAAGAAGGCCAAAGCAAGTTTTAACCACGCTGTCCACCTGGACAATTTATTACGTATAGCTGTGGCAGGGGTAGGAAGAGGAGGAGCAGAGCTGGGCCAAAATTCATCACCCCAAGAAATTGGAGGGATGCCAAAAACTAGGATTTCAGTTTTGCTGGTATTGCACTGGACATTACTTAGGCCCAGCCACTGAAAATATTGCTGATAGACACACTTCAAATCTGTCCTGGGCCTTGGAATTATTACTGTCCCAAGTAAGGAGTATCTATGTGTCATCAGCGTAGGATATCACCTGCACGCCGAAGGATTTCACTGGGACTACCAAAGGAGTCCTATAGACTTTAACAGCATTGGACTTAGGGCAGAGCCCTGACGAACATCAAACTTTAGAGGTTTGGAGTCGGATGCAAAAAGCGGCATCCAAACTGATTGACATCTGTTCGAAAGAAAAGAGCTGAACGAGGTCAAGGCGGCCCCACCTATCCAAATGTTCCTCAGTTGGTGCATGAAGATAGGGTGGGAAACTATATCGATCGCCGTTCATAAATCTAGAAAACAGTAGGGCAACATGCATCCCTTTGTCTACTGCCAGTTTGATGATGCTGGAGACCTCTACCAAAGTAGATTCAGTGATGTATTCTGAGCGGAAGCCTGATTGAGATGGATGCAGCAACTGTTTGGAGTCCAATTACTTGGACACCTGGGCATTGATCAGTTTCTCAAGAATCCTTCAGAAGGCCGGCTGTAGTAATATGGGCCTGTAATTGGCCAGGATAGACTTATCGGCTGAAGGTTTTTCAATAGCAGAATTATCTTTGCTAATCTGAGGATTCCATGCACTTTGTGGAAGGCTCGATGTTTCTCCACTGCAAGTAAGGGAAATAAAATTGGGGATCAATAGTGCTTGTTTAAACCTTTCAATAGATGTCTTCTATACCTTCCTTATTTCCGCAGTTGTTTGAACATATCTTTCTATAATATTTAATTGACAGTTATTCAAGGAAATTGTATATATGTATTCATGTCTGCTTTTTATGGGCAACATTTAAATCTCCCATTGTTAAGGACCCAGGGTACATATTTAAGGCCTTCTTGTTTACCTAATCAGCACATTTGTTTACTATTTTTTATATTTAACTATTTAGTCACTGTGTTTTGTATATTATTGCCTTTAAGTATGCTACATTCAGTTGGTGCATTATGTTTTTGTTCAAAAGTAAATTGATGCACTTGAGTATGGTATGAAGGGTATCACCCCTACCCAAATGTAACAAATCTTTCTTTGAGAGATAGCATTAGCAAAAATTGTATTATGTTTCTAAACATTTTAAAAGCCACAGCAAACAGTTTTGGAAACATGAAGGTAGATTACTTTTTTCACCTTTTCTAATTTAGGCAAGTTGAACAAAAACATCTGGCTCACTTCACCCTCCACTAGATGTCAAACCTAAAAACATTAATGAAGCAGAGTGGGTGGTGTGGGAGACAGTCTCACACTTCAAGTCAAGTCAAGTCAAAACATCTTTATTTATCGGAAAGCCCGACATAAAAAGCAATTTAAAATATATACTGTGAAGATAAAAATGAGCATCAACAATGGTCAATATATATGGTATAAGACATGAATAAAAGCACTGCATACATAATTAATGGTCTAAAAAGTACATGGGGTTAATCATAGTGTGTTAGAAATGGGTTTTCTGGGTGGCTAGGGTATGCACTTAAGCCAGGCAGAATCCACCACTCTAGTCAGGATAAGGGCATTACATGTCTAAAATAACCCCCGCTCATCCCCTTGGTAGCTTGGCATGAGCAGTCACGCTTATCTCAGAAGCAATGTGTAAAGCATTTGCACATAACAAACAGTAACACAGTAAAAACACTGCAAAAGGACACCACACCAGTTTTAGAAATATATCCAATATTCATCTGTGTAAAACAAGACCAAAACTGTAAAAATCCAGCATACAGTTATCAAAATACAAATAATGCAAAAATAGGCTTTATATACAGTTCCTTGAAGTCAAGTCCGGGGCTATCACGGTATTGTGAACAAACAAATCCAACAGTTCCGGCTGGTCGCAGTGTCGGGGAGACCCATAAAACAGTACCTGTGGAGATGAAGGGCGTTGGACCTTGTGGTGAGCTCCAGAGGAGTGGCATCTGCAGATTTCGGTTCTGAAAGTCGGTGCAAGAGTCGTTGGGCCCTTGAAGTTGCAAGCGTTGCAGGTCGAACTCCGTGAGATTGAAGTCAGGAGCGCCGGCAGGCATCAGGGCTGCGGTGCGAAGTGCGATGGTGCGGTGTGCGGTGCCCTCAGGTCGCGGTGCAGGCAGCGGCTCAATAACGTGTTCCAGTGGCGTCAGTGAGACCAGGGCTGTGATGCAAAGTGTGGCGGTGCTTGCCACGGTGATGCCAGGACACGGTTCAAGCAGCGGCATTATCGTTACTGAATCAGTGTTGTTGATAGACCCAAGGCTGTAGTGCAAGATGTAGCAATGCAGTGTGCGGGGTCCACAGATCGAGGTGCAAGCAGCGGCATTAGTTGACGATCTGGAGTTGATGGTGCTGGCGTTGGTGGGCCAAGACTGGGGTGTGGGAGGGGGTGGTGTGTCTTGTACGAGCAATGCCCCAAAACCACAGTGCAGGTGGCAGGGTCAATGTTAGCTTGGAGCGTCTTTGTCGGTGAGACCCTGGCTGCAATGTGAAGTGGATACAGTGCTCTGTGTTCTCCACGAGTGGTGTCCATAGATTACGGTGCAGGCAGCAGGGTTGATGATGGTGTTGCTGCATCGTCAGGGATACCAGGGCGATGGTGTGAATTAAGGCGGTACAGAGTGCGGTGCCCACAGGTTATGATGCAAGCAGCGGCTAGTGGAGGTGGCAGATGACATCATTGGTGAGAAAGGGGTTGAGGTGCTAAGTGCGGCGGTGCCCTCTGTGGTGCCTTCAGGTCTCGGAGCCGACAGCAGCATTGTTGACGGTGTTGAGTTACTTTTCTCCTCTGTGACAGCTGAAACCTCCAGTTCCAGAAGCCAGTGCCCAGAAAATGTTGAAATCTTTGATTTCCCTGAGACTTCCAACAGGAGGCAAGCTCTACATCAAGCGCTTGGAGATACTTGGTATGCAGAAAGAACAGTCCAGTACTTTCCCTGCCCAAGACAAAGGCATCAACTGCAGGCCAACCCAACAAAGCAACGACAGCAAATAGACAGTACTCCTCCTGGCAGCTCTTCCAGCTCTTCTTCCTGGCAGGTTCCTTAGTCCACCAGTAATCTAATTCCCTGCTGTTTAAGGTCCAATACTTATACCCCATTTTCTCTTCGCTGTCTTTGTGGCAAGGGTCTCTGAGTCCAGTCCAAACCAGTTAGGTCCTCTCTGGTGCAGCATGACCACAGGAGGTGGAGACAGAATTGTGCAAAGGAACCACAGCCTATTCAGGTACAAGTGAAACTCCTCCCACCACTCTAAATGCAGCCAATGTCTATTCAGTCCAGCTATGAGTCACCCATGAAAGGCAGGACACACCTCAACCCCCCCCCCCTTGTGACTGTCTTCAGGGAATGCACATCCTCGGATCCTGTCACTCCAAAACCAGACAGTCAATACACAAATAGCAGAGGCACACAGAATGGTTAAACAAGAAAATGCTTACTTTCAAAAAGTGGCATTTTCAAACACATAATTTAAAAACCATCTCCCTAAAAAGATGTTTTATTAAATTCAGAGTTCAGAGAGCCTAACCTTTATTTCTCCCTCTTGTCCCAATGGGAAGCTATACGATTAACATGTTACAGAGCAACTCTCAAGTTAGCCTATGGGACAGGTAGCTTTTTTCAATACTGAAAAACGAAATTGGCTGTATTTCATTATCAGGACAGGGGACATACACCAGTACATGTCCTATCTTTTACATACACTGCACCCTGCCTATGGGGCTACCTTGGGCCTACCGTAGGGGTGCCTTACATGTAAGAAAAGGGAAAGTTAGGGCCTGAAAAGTGGTGCACTGGTCAGGCCAACATGGCAGTTTAAAACTGGGTGCGTAAACACTGCAGTGGTACGTTGTGATACCTTTGAAAGGCTACCTGTGTGGGTGGCACAACCAGTGCTGCAAGCCCACTATTAGCATTTGATTTTCAGGCCCTAGGCACACACAGTGCACTGTACTAGGGACTTACTTACTAGGGACTTACTACTAAATCAAATATCCCAATCATGTTAAACCAATCATACACAATTTACATGGAGAGCATGTGCACTTTAGTACTGAATAGCAGTAGTAAAGTGCTGCCCAGAGTCCTAAAACCAACGAAAAATAGGTCAAAAACAGGAGGTCAAAAAGTAAAATGTCTGGGGGTAAACCCACTGAAGAGGCCAAGTCTAACAAAGTGCTTCTTGAGCGTACAGCTGCCTGAAGAAACGGCTTACACAGCGACAAGTTTCAAAGTCAGTCTCACATTTCCTATCAGTATCTGAGGTACCTACAATTTGTTTGTAGTCTCACAGCACAAACAAGGCCTGACTACTGCATTAGAGTGCACGTCAGAGACTCTACGTTTATCTCAGAACTGGGAGCCCGAACCACCAGACAAAAAGAATTAAAGAGCAGGATGAAGTCAAGATCAGATGGGAGATCTGCAGCAACTGATTCAAAGGGTTGTTGCTAAGAACCGGATAAATAAGGAAGAGAAAAACAAGGTGGGACAATTCTAAAATCAGACAAGATGGCCCCCCATGAGTATGTAGAGTATTGCGAATCTGGAGCGTAGTCTCAGCAGTGGCCAGACCAGAAGAGTCACTGTCACTT
This sequence comes from Triturus cristatus, assembly GCF_964204655.1. Taxonomy (NCBI): domain Eukaryota; kingdom Metazoa; phylum Chordata; class Amphibia; order Caudata; family Salamandridae; genus Triturus; species Triturus cristatus. The sequence continues at coordinate 571,235,389 of NC_140592.1, read as the reverse complement.
GATAGAAAAAGCAGCATCCCCCAACCAGAGAAGACTCTGCTGGTACAATGGTCCGTTGATCAAGCTTGTGGAGGGCAGGCAGGGGCTGGGCCCCTTGGAAGGTTGGGTCCTGGCAAATTAACCACTATGTCCATTTCTAAAAATGTCTCTGCAGTGGTCTGGCTCATCCCTAAGTGCCAAAAACCATAGAGAATCTTAAAAATATTTAAGATGTAAATAACACAACAACAAAAAATGTAAGAACATGCTAAAGACTAAAAAAGTGAACCAATGGTCTGGTGTCCCTTACATCATGGGCAATATTATTGTTATGAATGGTGGAACCTTACAAGGCCACTCAAGCATATAAAAGTGAGGTTTTTGTAAAGGATCCATCTTGAACTGAATTACTTAAAATGCTTTCAAATGTCACTAAATAGATTTGAACTTTTTGACCCGGTGCTACTGCATCTTCTGCACCATTCAAATCATGACCCTATTGCCTGAAAGATAACTGCACTTGTGACTGCCTGTTTAGTAGCAAAATATAAAAAATATTTGGTGTTTAGTGAAGTTATGACAACTTTTGGCCCCAGTGCTACTACACCTGCTGCACCATTTAAATCAATCCCCTGTCAACTGCAAGGTAACTGCAATTGTGACTGCCTGTTTAGTAGTAAAATATAGCAATATCAGGTGTTTGGAGGAGTTCTGATAACATTTTGGCCCGGTGACACTGCACCTGCTACACTATTCAAATCATGACCCTGTTGTCTGCAAGGTAACTTCACTTGTGATTGCCTGCTTAGTTGGAAAATAAGCAATATTTGGTATTTAGTAGGGTGCCAATATCTTTTGGTCCTGGTTTCAATGCATCCGCTGCACCATTGAAATCATGACCTGGTTGTCTGTAAGGTAACTGCACTTGTGACTACCTGTTTAGTTATAAATGTTGGCAATGATCTGGGTTTAGTGGGGTCTCCAGCTTTTGGCCCGGTGCACCATTCAAATCAAGTCCCTTTTAACTGAAAGGTAACCACACTTGTGACTGCCTGCTTAGTAGTCAAATATAGCAAAAATCTGTGTTTAGAGGAGTTCTGACAACTTTTCAGCTCGGTGCTACTGCACCTGCTGCACCTTTCAAATCATGACCCTGTTGTCTGCAAAGAAACTGCACTTGTGGCTGCCTGTTTAGTAGTAAAACATAGCATAGCTTTAGTATAATAACTTTATTTCTAAAGCACAATGTTCATTACAACATTTAGAATTTGATCATAATGATAAAAATCGATTTAAGTGGAAAAATTCAATCCTATAATGCCTACAAAGTGCAAAGAAAGGTACTCAGGTGTGAATAAGGAATGCCACAAACATTATAAGGCTAAAGCATCTGCTTTACACAACTAAGTAATAAAAAGCAAGCATTCCAACATACTGTTAGAAGCAGTCTGCCTTTTCTGGGGGAAGAGATCTTATCTGGATAGTGAATGGGGCTTAAACAGCGTGAACAGCTTTAGTAGAAGTATCATAAATTCATGCAGCAAGGGAAATTTAAAAAAAAAGTTTCATACAAAAGTGAATGTACACAGTGATTTGGAGATGGGGACTGATAAGATCCCCCCTTTAAGATATATTAAATACAAGAGATTTCACAAGCACTGAGCACGCAAGACCTAAAAAGGGGTATAGGGAAAGAAAAGGAAGATAGAATACCTTATGCTAATATCACTGGTTTTCTCAGACTTTGCATAGCTATTCAATGTAGTGATTGAAGTGCATTAAAAAAGTATGGATACTGTAATCCTGAATGCAATGCGAACTGGGTCAGTGAACATGGACGCAGAGTCAAAAGCATGGCTAAAGAGAACAAATAGTCTGTAATTATTTTGGTGACTTTTAACCATCAGGCAACTGCATGTAAATAATGCACACCTTAAATGAAAAATGCAAGTTATACTAATCAATGTGAAATGCACTATTTTAAGTTGTGAAACCTCGGACCATAAAATTGAATCCTGTCTGGTGCAGCACGGAATAATAATAATATGGTTGAGAGGGAGACATATTATCTTCTGGAATCTGGTGATCCATCCACTTGATCCTTATGTGGATATATTTATTAGAGATATGGTAGCCAAATTACTGGTTGAGTCTGGTGCAAGAATATCTATGATAACTCAAGGGTCGGAAGGAAGCTTGAATCTCCGGATTGTGCCCCTGTGTCTTATGAGGGGCGTTGCATTGAACTATCTGGGTTTTTTGAAGATGTATTGGTTTTCAGGAGAAGGACGATTTTTGGAAAGGTGTATGTTGCCATCAAAGGGTTGTGTATTTTGAGGTGGTTTTACAAAGGTTGTTTAAAATGATTTTGAGACCGGATACTGCTGGCCAAGTCTCCATTGTAGGAGTGTCTAAAGTGAACTTAGTAACCAACTGTTCAGTGGAAAATATTTGTGCTGTTTTTCCCAAAGCGTTTTCTGGTAGTTTGGGAACTATAAAGGGGTTCAAACACAAAATAAAGGTCAAGGACGGGTTCATTCCTTTTAAAGACAAACTGAGAAATGTATCTTTTTCTGTAAGAGAATATCTAGAAAACAAATTAGTAAGGCTTTGTGACACAGGAGTTATTGAGCTGATTCAATCATCGTTATGGTTGTCTCCTCTAGTAGTAGCCTGCAAGAAGAATGGGGAGCTTCGAATATGTGTTGACTTATGTAACTTAAACAAGGCAATTTGGGTTGATTTGCACCGGCTTCCCAAGGTTTCTGATTTACTGGCTGTTGTGTTGGGTGCGAAATGGTTCAGTAAACTGGATCTTGCCTCTGCATACCACCAGGCAGTGTTAGAACTGAGTCCAGACATGATACAGCTTTTGTTTCCCCAGTTGGTACTTTTCAGTATCACAGGATGCTCTTCGGACTAGCATCAGCGGCATCAGTCTTTCAAAGAATTATGTTTCGATTACTCAAAGGTATAGAGGGTGGAGTCACATTCCAAAACGATGTGCTACTTTTTGCTAAGACCAAGGAGGAACATGAAGTCCTCCTTAATCTTGTCCTTTCCATTCTCCAAGATAATGGGGTGCTTCTCAAAATCTCCAAGTGGGAATTTAGTAAGAATAGGATAGTGTGTTTGGGTCACGTATTGTCAGGTGATGGGATTGAACCCAGACCAGGTCTGGTTAGCCCAGTCGTTGAGGCAGAAGTTCCTAAGGACAAAACGGCTCTCAAATCCTTCATGGGGATGTGCAAGTTTTATTCAAGGTTAATCCCCAATTATGCATCTCACACCTTACCATTAACCAAACTGTTAAAGAAGGATTCCAAGTTTGTTTGGGACACGTTTTGTCAGGATTCTTTTGAGTGGGTCAAGAAACAGTTGGCGAGCTCAAAGATTTTAAAACCATTTGACCCCAAACTTGGATGTTGTGTTACTGTAGATGCTTCTAATTATGGTATGGGAGCCATTTTGATGCAGGAGGATGGTGCAGTGGAAAACACCATTAGTTATGCTTCCAGAGGTCTGTGGGACACAGAAATTCATTATTCCACCATAGAAAAAGATTTGCTGGCTTGTTGGTGGGCAATTGAGAAGTTCAAACCTTATATATGGGGAACAAAATTTACTGTAAACACAGATCATAAACCTTTGATTTCAATATTGTTTGGTGAGAAAATTAAAGAACAAACTCCCATAGATTCTCGAGATTATCGTCCAAACTGTTACAATTCCACTTGAATATCATACATATCAAAGGAGGGAAGAATGTTTGAGCTGAATTTCTGCCTAGTTTTGAGATTGAAGATGGTGAAGGGGAAAGTGATAATACCACTGATGAAAGTTGTTTCATTACTTCTCTCCATTTGGATACATTGTGCGCCATTGCAAAGCGTGAATGGAGAGATAAAATGGATTTAGACAAGGTTATGAAAGTTGTGTTGCAGTATGTTGTTGCTGAATGGCAGATTGAAAAGTCCCTTCCAAAGTCGTGTCAACCTTTTTGGAATGTTTCTGAGGAACTCTCAGTTGATGATAGCATACTTCTCAGAGGTGATTAATTAGTCCCACCCACTGGTCTGAGATCCAGGTGGATCAGGATTGCCCATGAAGGTCACATGGGAGCTACTTTCACACAAAAAAAGACTGAGACAAACTTTGTGGTGGCCCTCTATGGACAGAGAGGTCAACTCTGCTGTCAGTGGTTGTGCTGTATGCCTATCCTCAGAGAAGGGGTTGTGTGCGAGGAAACCGCCTCTTCAACCCATTGAATATCCTGAAAAAAAAAAGTTGTGTCAAGCATTCGAAGATGTCTCTTTATTATCCCCAGTCTAATGGTCAAGTTGAGCGCATGAACCATGTCCTAGTACATTGCATTCAGTGGACAGTTAACAACAGGTGTGTGGTGGTTAATGCTGTTAGGTCCATGTTATGGTTTTAGCGCACCTCACAACATTCTAGTGCCCAAATTTCCCTGTTTGAAATGTTGAGGGGCAGGAATCCTGCCACTAAGTTGTGCCCAAGTTGGATGTCCAAGTGGGTTAAGTTTGGTGTCAATTGGATATTTGGGATGAAAGGGCAAGGATGTAGGTGAGTGAAGCCCAAGCTAGGCAGAAAGAGAATTTTGACAGTCATAATAGAGTCAAAGCCTTCAAGGTGGAGGTTGGGAATAAATGTTTATCAAAAAAGCAACATATGTAAAAAAAAGTGGTAAGAAATTTGATGGGCCATTTTTGGTTGATTTACAAAATTGGGTCAATGACCAAATCCAAACATTGTTTTTGTCTCTAAAAATATAGTTAAAATCCTTAATAGACATTTCAGGCGAACGTCTGGTGAAGGTTGAAGCGGCTGTTGAAATCTGTATGGATGTTGTCAAAAACTTCCAACTGGCTCCAATTAAGCTGTAAGTAGAAAAAACAAGAATAGACCCAAAGAGCACACCATCCTACTAGACAGCCTTCAAAAACAGCCCTAATTGAATGAGGTTTCTAGGGCTCCCCAGGCTCTCCAATCTTAACCCGAGAGTCGCAGAGCCAAAAATGTTGGCTTTCAACATCAAAGGTGTAATAGTGGTGGGAAGGCAAAGAACATTAGACTCTGGTCCTCTGACCTCGTTATATCTTCCATTGGAAGCCATCCCATATGTATTCATTGTGATAACTGTGATAAATGTGAGAACTGCAAGCTCCTGAGGCGGAAGCCGGGAGAATCGCTAAGGATTTTAAACTTTGTTGTGTGATATATTGTTTTTAAAACTACCTACCACTTCTCCTACGTGCACTCCCTGCGCAGCGGACCTCAGCGCTGACGAGGGAAACCACCCACATTTGCCGCCAGCAGAGTGGAATCACTGCGGCCACGCCCACCCCCCTCTGGACACGCCCCCTTGCATCCAGTACTTAACGCGCACTGAATTGCTAGCGCGACTAGAGAACTGCAAGCTCCTGAGGCGGAAGCCGGGAGAATCGCTAAGGATTTTAAACTTTGTTGTGTGATATATTGTTTTAAAACTACCTACCACTTCTCCTACGTGCACTCCCTGCGCAGCGGACCTCAGCGCTGACGAGGGAAACAACCCATATTTGCCGCCAGCAGAGTGGAATCACAGCGGCCACGCCCACCCCCCTCTGGCCACGCCCCCTTGCATCCAATACTTAACGCGTGCTGAACTGCTAGCGCGACTAGAGAACTGCAAGCTACTGAGGTGGAAGCCGGGAGAATCGCTAAGGATTTTAAACTTTGTTGTGTGATATATTGTTTTTAAAACTACCTACCACTTCTCCTACGTGCACTCCCTGCGCAGCGGACCTCAGCGATGACGAGGGAAACCACCCACATTTGCCGCCAGCAGAGTGTAATCACTGCGGCCACGCCCACCCCCCTCTGGCCACACCCCCTTCACACCATAAAAATGTGTATCCCCCGGAAGCGCAGCGGACGAGCGCAGCGGGCGCGCCGTTTGCGCGCCTAAGGCAAGCCCGTCTGCGCCCGTCCGCGACCGGACCGCGCCCAGCCCCTGCCATGCTGCCAGTGAGCAGCTGCACATAAGTAGGATAGTTTGGACCAGCGCTGAACTACTGGCGCTGAATACAGCTAAACCATGCCTAGCGCCCAGGCTCGATTTAACTAATCTTGATCTACCACCCTCCTGCTCGCTGTGTAATAAACCACTTTGTGATGTTTCACCTCAAATAAATACATACTCAAAAAGATCAAACCGTCTGACAGCTAACACCTCTACCACTCTTTTTAGAGCTGGTTTACTGAACTGTAGATCCCTCCCTGAGCATGCTGACGATATCTATCTGCTAATAGCGGATTCGGAGTGGGACGCATTATTTCTTACAGAAACATGGTTCAACAAGGATAATATGGCATCCATTCCTCTGGCTGTCCCGCCGGGTTTCAAATTAAGCGGGATTATCTTCAAGGAAAAATACACTCTGACGTCCTCTACGCCTACTATTCTCCCTGGTATAGAGGGGCTACACTTCTGCCTTCAAATTAATCCCCAACTGTCTCTAGCCGGCCTGATCATTTACAGACCCCCGGACTGCTCCCCGACCCACACCGGTGAACTCATGGACTTTATAGTCCAAAGCTCTCTAGCCCATCCACATTACATTGTAGTTGGTGATTTCAATGTTCATGCAGACAGGCCTGATTGCCCTCAGGCCACCCAACTCATCACCACGCTGCAAGCTGCTAATCTAACTCAAATTACTTCTGGACCAACTCATCAGGCAGGCCATATGCTAGACCTCATTTTTTCCAACGTATTGGATACTTCAGCTAAATTCCCGTTACCATTGTTATGGACGGATCACTTCCTAATCCCATTTTTAATCTCATTCCCATCCCACTCTCAGACAACAGGGAAACGTTCCTATGTGCGGAGAAAATGGGATAACCTATCAGCAGAGACCCTTTGCCCCGCTCTCGCAGCTGCCCCCCACTACTGACTTTAGACGTGGATTCTGATGCAGTGCTGCTGAATCACTGGATAGGCAACACAGTGGAATCTATTGCTCCTGCTAAAGTCGCCACGTCACGCAGAGAATCCCCCTCCGCCCCTTGGTTCTCTACAGAACTGATGGCTGAAAAAAGCAAATGCAAAAGGCTAGAGCGCCTCTGGCGCGTAAACTACTCTGAATCAGCAAAAATCTGCTACAAAAAAGCCCTACACGGGCTACATCATTCCATAAAAAAAGCCAAAAAATTATTCATTGTGTCCTCCATTCACCAAGCGGAGAAATCTAGCAAAGAAGTTTTTAAGATTGTTCAATCCTTTTTTAAACCTAGGGCTATCGAGACGGAAATTATCCCGTCCACAAGACTCTGTGAAGACATCTCTGATTTCTTTGACAAAAAAATCATGAAGGTTTATGACTCCTTCACGAGCCCCGAGCCTACAGTTATGGGGGACCTTGTTAAAACTGAGCTGCCCCCCCTTTCCCTAACTCAATTTCACCCTATTACTTTCGCTGAGGCACGGAGAGAACTACAAAAATGCAAATCTGGGGCCCCTGATGACCCATGTCCACCTAAACTCTGGAAAATTATGTCAGACGCAATTGCCACAAGGAACTTATTCACAATAATCCATTTGCAATATGGAGTAGAGGTTATACTCCCAGCTGATTTAATCAAAAAGCCAAGGAAACGTACTTAGTTAGTCTGGAGAACTTATTTACTTCAACCGAAGCAAATGCAATTTATTACACAATTCATAATTGTATCACAAACATTTTTGTTTTTTTAGTTTTTAAGGCACAAAAGAAAGATAGTGAAAGAAGTGAAGATAGAGCCCAGTGAAATAATCATAGCCTACAAAGTGAACTTAGTGTTTAAGAGGTCTTTAAAAAAACAATGAGAGGCATGTCATCAACTACTCATCTTCGATTCAAATTCTGAATACTATTAGGTAAGCTGTTGGAAGGCGGACCCCGAGGAGTCGGTGAGACCACCAAGGGGGGGGGGTCCTCTCACTGCACGAAGTAGCCGAGCGCTGCCGAGAAGTCTCCTGAGAGATCCTTCTCCTATCCCGTACTAGCACAGTAACACCACCACACCGGACTCAAGGAGGTTGTCTCAAGACAAGCAATTCTTTATCATCAATAAAAAGGTTACGAGCTCAATATTTACACGAAGGGATCGAGGGATCCACCAAAAGTCTCAATGTCTCTTTGGAAGGGTAGGGGTAGCGGGACAGTCTTTGGCAGGAATGTGGTACGAGGGTACCTGGGGCCCAGTTCTTATCCTCACGCTGGAGGACCTCTGATCTCGGAGGGGTCGAGCCGCGACGGCGTCAGCAGGGCTCTGGCGTACAGTTCGTGGAGAGCCGCGATTCAATCAGCAGGGCTCTCAAGATGGTCTCTGTTCAGCTCGAGCCGCGACGTCGTCAGCAGGGCTCCGAGGAAGGTTCCAGCGAGGTTGGGCCGCGACGGCGTCTGCAGGGCTCCGATGTTCCAGGTGGTTCAGAAAAGGGTTCACAGGAGGGAGCCGCGACGCAGTCAGCAGGGCTCGTGATGGTTCCGACAAGAGTTCTTCTCCGTAGGGTCAGCCGCGATTCAATCAGCAGGGCTCTCGACTCCGGGATACAACTGCCGAGCTGTGGTGGGGTCGCCCCAGATATAGGTCTGGAGCCCTTTGATGTCCGGATCTATGCGCCCGAGGGGGCGGAGTGGCCGGGTGGAGGTGGCCAGACGCCCAGCAGGAGAGGCGCCAGGCCCATGGGAGTTGCAGGGCGATCACACCTTGAGAGGGGAGGACAGTTGGGGGTCCCATCGATACTGTCCTCCGCCGGGGCGATGAATGGTTCCTGCGGCACCCCCTGGCTAGTTCGTGGTGCCTCGATGTCGGGGCTTCGCTGGGGTCGAGGCCGGGTTGAGCGGGGTCGCGCCGGCTGGTGCACGGTGTGACGTGGATGCCAACAAGATGGCGGAGCCACGAGGAGTATGCGTCCACGTGCAGCTCCGGGTGAAGGGCCTTGGTGCAGTTCAGACGGGTGGCCCGTGACGGCCTGGGCGGGGAACGGGCACAATCCAGGGGGTTAAGGACCACGCCACGAGGCCGGGTCCAACAGGCGTCCCCCCCAGCCGAAGGCATGGAGAGTCACCCATCTCCTTGGGGATTCTCCTCGTCAAGGCGGAAGAAGCGGGACAGGCCGTCGGCGTTGGCGTGGTCATTGCCGGGCCAGTGTTCGACGTCAAAGTCCATCCCTTGTAGCGAGATGGACCACCGCAGCAGCTTGGGGTTCTCGCCCCGCATTTGCATTAGCCATTGCAAGGGCCGGTGGTCGGTCTGGACCCGGAAGTGGGTGCCAAAGAGGTAGGGCCGGAGCTTCTTGAGGGCCCACACCACAGCGAAGGCCTCACGCTCAATAGTGCTCCAGCGTTGCTCTCGGGGCAGTAGTCGTCGGCTGATGAAGGCCACTGGTCGGTCGAGCCCCTTTTCGTCGGCTTGGGATAGGACGGCCCCGATCCCATACTCGGAGGCGTCCGTCTGTACCACGAACTCCTTCTGGTAGTCCGGGGCCTGCAGCACCGGAGCAGTACACATGGCTGTCTTTAGGGTGTCGAAGGCTGTTTGGCAGCGGGGTGTCCAGTGTACCTTCTTGGGCTGCTTTTTGGACGTTAACTCTGTGAGGGGGCCAACAATGCTCCCATAGTCCCGGATAAACCGCCGGTAGTATCCGGTGAGGCCCAGGAAGGCCCGGACAGCGGTCTGGGTAGTGGGGGGTTCCCAGGTCTGGATGGCATCTATCTTTGCTTGGAGGGGGGCCACCTGCCCGCTCCCCACTCGATGGCCCAGGTAGGTCACGGATCCGTGGCCGATTTGGCATTTGCTGGCCTTGATTGTGAGCCCGGCCCGCTGAAGGGCGGCCAGGACGGCCTTCAGGTGGAGAAGGTGCTCGGCCCAGTGGTTGCTGTACACGGCAATGTCATCTAAGTAGGCCGCGCTGAAGGCCTCAAGCCCGGCCAAAACCTTGTTCACCAGTCTTTGGAAGGTGGCCGGGGCGTTCTTCATTCCGAAGGGCATCACCCGAAAGTGGTAATGCCCATCCGGGGTCGAAAAGGCGGATCTTTCTTGGGCGCCGGGGGTGAGCTGGATTTGCCAGTACCCGGCGGTGAGGTCCAGCGTGCTCAAGTAGCGAGCGGCCCCTAGGCGGTCGATCAGTTCGTCGGCCCGGGGTATCGGGTGTGCGTCTGTCTTGGTTACTACATTCAGGGCTCGGTAGTCCACGCAGAATCGCAACTCCGGGGGGTGACCGGGAGCTGCGGCCTTGGGCACCAGGACGACAGGGCTGGCCCACGGGCTGTCGGAAGGCTCGATGACCCCCAGGGCCAGCATCTTCGCTACTTCGGCCTGGATGCAGGCCCGCACTCGGTCAGGCACCCGGTAGGCTCTGTGTCGTATGGGGGGGTTCTCCCCGGTGTCGACGTCGTGGACGCACCAGTGGGTCACCCCCGGGGTGAGAGAGAAGAGGGCTGCGTAGTCCCGCAGTAATCGCTGGCAGTCGTTGCGCTGCTCCGGGGTCAGGGACGAGGCGAGTTGGACCCCTTCGATCGATCCATCGTGACTGTCGGATTGCAAGAGGTCGGGCAAGGGCTCGGAGTCGTCCTCGCTCCCCTCGTCGGTCGCCAGCAGCAGGCTCAGTTCGGTCCGGGCGAAGTGGGGTTTTAGCCTGTTCGCATGTAGGACCCGGAGGGGGTTCCGGGGGGACTCCAGATCGACCAGGTAGGTGACGGGACTTTTCTTCTCCACCACCTTGAAGGGCCCGGTCCACTTGTCCTGGAGGGCGCCGGGTTCGACCGGGGCCATGACCCATACTTTCTGACCTGGCTCGAATTCTACCATAGAAGTGTTGCGATCGTACCACCGCTTCATGTCCTCCTGGCTGGCCTCGAGGTTGGCTTCGGCTATGGCTCGGAACTTGCGGGTCTGGTTTCGGAGGGTCAGGAGGTATCGGTAGACATCAGGAGGGGCGCCTCGGGGCTTCATCTCCCAGCCCTCCTTGACCAGGCTGAGTGGTCCGCGGACCGGGTGCCCATACAATAGTTCAAACGGGCTGAACCCCAGGGACTTCTGCGGGACCTCCCGATAGGCAAACAGGAGGCAGGGCAGCAGGACATCCCATTTCCGCCTGAGGGGTTCTTCCAGGCCCTGGATCATCCCTTTCAATGTTCGGTTGAACCGCTCAACCAGCCCGTTCCCCTGAGGGTGATATGGGGTCGTGAACTTGTATGTGACCCCGCATTGTTGCCACAGGGACCGCATGTACCTGGAGATAAAGTTCGTGCCACGGTCGCTCACCACTTCGCTGGGGAATCCCACTCGGGAGAAGATCCCCATCAAGGCCCGGCCTACCACAGGGGCCGTTATAGTTCTGAGCGGGACCGCCTCCGGGTACCTGGTGGCGTGGTCCACGAGGACCAGGATGAAGCGGTGGCCCAGGGCGGTTTGGGGGTCCAGGGGTCCCACAATGTCGATTCCGACTCGTTCAAACGGGGTGCTGACGGCGGGAAAGGGCTGGAGGGGGGCCTTGACCCGACCCCCCGTCTTCCCGCTGGCTTGGCAGGTCTGGCAGGACCGGCAGTGGTTGTCCACATCTCTCCGCATCCGAGGCCAGTAGAAGTGGGTCACCAGACGACTGTACGTTTTGTCTTGCCCCAAGTGTCCGGCGAGGGGCACATCATGGGCCAGGTTGAGAAGGAACTCCCGGAAGCGGAGGGGGACCACCAACACGCGGCCGGCCCCGAGTTCTGCCACTTTCTGTTCACTGTACAACAGGCCCTCGGCCCAGTAGATCCAGTGGGTGCCGGTCTGGTCACCGTTGGCTTGCGCGGTCGCCTGCTGTCGGACCCCTTCGAGAGAGGGACAGGACTGCTGCTCTTGCTGGAACTGCTCTCGGGTGGGGCCCCCTTCATGTTGCCATTGCGTCAGTTCTGGTAGGGCGCTCGGAGAAGCCATCTCTTCGGGGGAGGATTCGCTGGGCCCGGGGTCGGTGTCCGCCTCCTCCTCGCTGCTGGCGGGAGGGGGTGTGAGCCCCTCGGGTCGGGCCGTCCCGGAGGTCGAGGAGGAGCGGGGGGCCTGGGCGGTCATGGACCGGGTGATGGCGCAGGCCCAATCAGCCAGTCCCAACATTCGGAGGTGCTCTCGTCGTTCTACTTGAGCCCAGGGGGAACTCTCCAAGTCGTTCCCCAGGAGGCAGTCAACCGGGGCGTCGTCGCGCACCGTCACCTTCAGCAGGCCCGTCACCCCTCCCCACTCGAAGGGGACCAGGGCCATCTGGCATAGGCTTTCACTGTTGTCGGCCGTCCGCACCGGGCACAGCACATTCGGTAGAATCTGTTCAGGGGTCACCAGGTGGCAGCGGACAGCGGTGATACTGGCGCCGGTGTCGCGAAGGGCTTCGGCCCGTTGTCCGTTGACCGTGACCTGCTGCCGGTACTTCTGGGTGTTGGTTGGGATGGGGGTGCAGGGTACCATCTCTCGGCTACCCAGGCAGACCAGGGACATGGCTGCCGGCTCCCACTCAGTGTTTTCTCGGTCGAGGGCCTCTTCTTCCTCCTCTCCCCCCAAGGCGGCGGCTGTCAGCTGCCGGGGCGGGGGCCCGCCGGCCCCGTTTCTTCGGTTCAGGGGGCAGGCCGGGTCGCTGGCAAAGTGTCCGGTTTGTTGGCAGCCATAGCAGGTCACGGGTGGCCGTGGTCCGGGTCGGGCCGGGCCCACCCTTCGCGCTAGGCTCGGGGAGAGATGTTGCTGCGGTGGCCCTCGAGGGGGGCTCCTGGGGGCCCCAGCGGGAGGGTCTCGGTTCCTGTTCGGCCCTCCCCCCCCACCGCGCTGGTGTGGGGGTCCGTTGGGGTTCCTCTGGTACTCCCCCATTGAGCTCCGGGGGACCCGGGAGTTGACCCATCGATCGGCCTCGACGGCAAGTTTTCGCGGGTCGGTCATTTTGCTGTCGAGGAGGTGCTGCCTCAGTTCCACGAAGCAATTATTGGAAAGGTGTTCCCAGACGATGAGGTCGACCAGTTGTCCGTAGGTGGTTACTTTGCTGCCTTTGATCCACCCTTCTAGGGCCCGACTGAAAAAGTCCACATATTCCACCCATGTGGTACCCGGGATTTTCTTGCAGTCTCGGAACCGCTGGCGGTACATCTCCGCTGTTAGCCCGTATCGGGTGAGCAGGGCCTCCTTCATGTGATCGTAGGAGGTCATCACCTCCTCCGGTAGCTGGAGCAGCGTGTCCCGCCCTTCACTCAGGAATCGCCCCCACAGGCCTGCGCCCCAGTCTTTTCGGGGCACCCGATGGGGGGTCATGGCCACCTCGTAGGCCTTGAACCATTGTTGGATATCGTCATTCTTGTAATACTCCTTGACGACCTCCTTCGGGATATGCACCTTGGCCTCGGGGGGCGGTAGAGTGTCTCTAGTACTGGGGGTGTTGGTCCCTCCGTTCTTGGCCTTGATCTCGAGCTCCTTGAGACTGCGCTCGTGCTCAAGAGTTAGTTTCTTTTCCTCCAACTCCCGGTGTCGTCTCTTCTCTTCTATTTCTTCTTGAAGGCGTAGCTGCTCGAGGGCCAGTTTCTTTTCTGCCAGCTGGAGTTCGCCGTCCAGCCGCAGTCGGGCGAGCTCTAGTTCGTGGCTCCGGACCTTTTCCCGCTCTCGTATTTCTTCCTCGGAGAGGCCGGTTTCTAGGCTCTTTCTTCCTCCGGTTGCCGGGGTCAGTGCGGTTGCTGTGGTCTCCGTCAGGGGCAAGGGCCCTTCTTCCTGGGAGGGGCCTGCCCCAGCCTCCAACCATGCCCTCAGAGCTTTCTGCATCTCTTCATTGGTACCGAGGCTGGTGGTTGCAATGCCTTTGTCTCTGCAGAACTGTTTTAATTCTTTGTGCGTATATTCTTCCAGCCGTTCGGGCTGGAACTCCATTGTCGCGTTGTTTTCCTGGCTGCTCATGATGCTATTCGTTTGGATGGGTAGCTAGTGGGTACTGGCTGGTACGTACTGCGTTCGGCTCGGATCCCGTCGCTGGCCACCAAATGTTGGAAGGCGGACCCCGAGGAGTCGGTGAGACCACCAAGGGGGGGGGGCCCTCTCACTGCACGAAGTAGCCGAGCGCTGCCGAGAAGTCTCCTGAGAGATCCTTCTCCTATCCCGTACTAGCACAGTAACACCACCACACCGGACTCAAGGAGGTTGTCTCAAGACAAGCAATTCTTTATCATCAATAAAAAGGTTACGAGCTCAATATTTACACGAAGGGATCGAGGGATCCACCAAAAGTCTCAATGTCTCTTTGGAAGGGTAGGGGTAGCGGGACAGTCTTTGGCAGGAATGTGGTACGAGGGTACCTGGGGCCCAGTTCTTATCCTCACGCTGGAGGACCTCCGATCTCGGAGGGGTCGAGTCGCGACGGCGTCAGCAGGGCTCTGGCGTACAGTTCGTGGAGAGCCTCGATTCAATCAGCAGGGCTCTCAAGATGGTCTCTGTTCAGCTCGAGCCGCGACGTCGTCAGCAGGGCTCCGAGGAAGGTTCCAGCGAGGTTGAGCCGCGACGGCGTCTGCAGGGCTCCGATGTTCCAGGTGGTTCAGAAAAGGGTTCACAGGAGGGAGCCGCGACGCAGTCAGCAGGGCTCGTGATGGTTCCGACAAGAGTTCTTCTCCGTAGGGTCAGCCGCGATTCAATCAGCAGGGCTCTCGACTCCGGGATACAACTGCCGAGCTGTGGTGGGGTCGCCCCAGATATAGGTCTGGAGCCCTTTGATGTCCGGACCTATGCGCCCGAGGGGGCGGAGTGGCCGGGTGGAGGTGGCCAGACGCCCAGCAGGAGAGGCGCCAGGCCCATGGGAGTTGCAGGGCGATCACACCTTGAGAGGGGAGGACAGTTGGGGGTCCCATCGATACTGTCCTCCGCCGGGGCGATGAATGGTTCCTGCGGCACCCCCTGGCTAGTTCGTGGTGCCTCGATGTCGGGGCTTCGCTGGGGTCGAGGCCGGGTTGAGCGGGGTCGCGCCGGCTGGTGCACGGTGTGACGTGGATGCCAACAAGATGGCGGAGCCACGAGGAGTATGCGTCCACGTGCAGCTCCGGGTGAAGGGCCTTGGTGCAGTTCAGACGGGTGGCCCGTGACGGCCGGGGCGGGGAACGGGCACAATCCAGGGGGTTAAGGACCACGCCACGAGGCCGGGTCCAACATAAGCCAATAAAAAACTGGAGCTTTTAGACAACTAATAAGTCTAGTATAATTCGGGCACTTATCTTTCCCTTGTTTGTAGTCCCCAGATAATTGTCCTGAAGAGACCCCGTACCCAGAGTGGGTTGAAACGTCGTCGACACCAACAAAGGGAGAGCAAAAAAGACTCGTTACACTCTTACATGCCTCTCATTGTTTTTTTAAAGACCTCTTAAACACTAAGTTCACTTTGTAGGGTATGATTATTTCACTGGGCTCTATCTTCACTTCTTTCACTATCTTTCTTTTGTGCCTGAAAAACTAAAAAAACAAAAATGTTTGTGATACAATTATGAATTGTGTAATAAATTGCATTTGCTTCGGTTGAAGTAAATAAGTTCTCCAGACTAACTAAGTACGTTTCCTTGGCTTTTTGATGAAATCAGCTGGGAGTATAACCTCTACTCCATATTGCAAATGGATTATTGTGAATAAGTTCCTTGTGGACATTGTTCTTACTTAACAGTAATACCCAGTTCACAGGGACATATGGGTCGCTCTTGTTTGTTATAAAAATAGTCAGACGCAATTGCAGCACCACTCCTACATATCTGGAACACGTCCATCGAGACCGGCACGTTTCCTGATTGTTGGAAACATGCTACACTTCTCCCTTTGAAAAAAAAGCCAAATGGTGCTCCCGATGACCTGAGTAATCTCCGTCCCATCTCCCTACTAGCAGCCCCAGGAAAAATGCTCGAAAAGCTGATTCAACGTCAACTGAACAGCTTTATCGAAAAAAAAGGAACTCTACATGAAACACAGTCAGGTTTCAGGTCCGGCTTCAGCACCGAGACGGCCCTTATCGAGGTTGCCGAGTCGATCAGGTGGTCCTTAGATTCAGGAGCATCAGCTATGCTGGTGCTCCTGGATCTATCTGCCGCATTTGATACAGTGGATCACAGCAGATTGCTGCGAAGGATGAAGGACATGGGTCTGGAAGACAAGGCATTGAGCTGGCTTCACTCTTATCTCACAGACCGCTCTCAGAAAGTGGCACTGGGCACCTTCTCCTCTAAGCCAAAACGCCTTTGGTGTGGTGTCCCTCAGGGGTCGGCACTCAGCCCGTTACTTTTTAATGTTTACTTAGCCCCACTCTTTACCTTGATTGCCAAATGGGGGGTCAAGGCGATTTCGTATGCAGATGATACGCAATTAGTCTTCCCCTATGCGGAGGTGTCGGAGGCAGCTTTTGGTAAAATTAAGGGCTGCCTTCGAGATGTAGCCAGCTGGATGAAGACTAACAAATTAAAACTGAATGCAAGCAAAACGGAGGTACTATTCTTTGGGAAAAGTACACATCCTCCCCCCGACCTATGGTGGCCTCTACCTTGGTCTGCCGAAATATCTGGTGCAACGCCTGCAGATCGTGCAGAATGCGGCTGCGAGACTGATAAAGCACATTCCTTTCAGACATCATGTCTCTCCGTATCTGCACGAACTGCATTGGCTCCCAGTGGCGAGCAGAATAAAATTCAAAGCTCTTACCCTAGCGTTTAGAGCACTAAAAGGAACCTGCCCTAACTATCTAAAACTCAGACTTCCCCGCTACCATCAAGAGAGATACCTGCGATCTAACTCCGTGCTTCAGTTAGCTGTTCCGCGAGTTAGGAAAGCTAGACTTGGGGGCAGGTCTTTTTCTGCTGGCACGGCGAAACTCTGGAACACCCTTCCCTTTGCCATCCAATCTGCTACGACAGAAGCTAGTTTCAAGAAGCTCCTAAAGACCTGGCTCTTTACGCAGAAAACCTAAGCAATTCACTATGCATCTTGCCCTGCTGAAGTACTCTTTTAGCGCCGGGACACCTCCCCGAGAGGTAGCTGTTCGCGCTTTACAAAAATCAGTATTATTATTATTATTATTATAAATGTTCCCACCCTTGGACATGGACAAAGTGAAAGCTGGAGGAACCTAAAAACAAGGCTGTATATTGCTTGGTTGGCAAAATAGGGCATGCAAGTGTTTTATTATGATATCATATCGAATTGGGTTGGGAAATGTGAAAAAACATGCAAAGAAGATGCTGTGGTTTTAAATTTTCGTTCTCGAAACCTGGTTGCAACAGTTCTTTAGAGGTGGAGAGCCCCTATTGCACTCTGTTCATTGAGTATAAATAGTTGATGTAGCGGGAAAAATCATTAAAATTGTAGGGGTGCATCATATTCACGTGTAAGACCCATCCACATATAATCATGCAATTATCGTTAACATGGAGTGTTAGAATTGTGAAGCGTATTAACGCAATTATGTGCCGTGCTTTCATTTATGGATAAATGTCATGGAGAATTAACTTGAAAAACAAATCTAACTAGCAGGAAACTTTAACAAGGTGAACTCGTATTGTGAAACTGACACGTACTTATATTGAATGTGCTTATTAATTATGTCATTTTGCATGTAGGTAAATGTATTAATTGAAATGCAACAATGGTTATGCAAATCGTATTGATGAAAGAGATGCGTCTTGTGTTAACTGAAGTCCTAGGCTTGAAATGCAAGTTCCTGGAAACTCTTGTTTTAATAATTAATAGTCGAATTTCATGTGCATTGCAGCTTCTGTGCTTTATCACTATTCCATTGCAGGTGGAGAATGCATTCTTTAGGAAAAGTTATGTCTTTGTTTTAATAAGCTAGACAAGGAGAGAAGAAGTTACAATCATGTAGCTTGAGTCGATAAGGGAAGGTCATTGTGCGTGAATTGGAGAAGGCATGGGAACCAAGGACAAATTGTTTCAAGGAAGGTACACCGTCGACATTGTGGAAAAATACCTTCATGACTGTACCCAAGAGGATACTGTGACCTGAATTGCACCATCGAAGGTTACCCCTGAATAACTGGTTGTTGGAATTAGGGATAGTGCACCACTCTTTTCTTTCCTTTAGAGAGACAGCATCTTAGAACAAGCTCTGTCCTTTATAGCTTTAGACTACTTGACCCATTGATTGTGGAGAGGCTTGTTGAGGAGGCTCCACATGCTGACACCTTTTACCCTTCTTTCTGAAAATGCCATTGTAGAGGTCACGTTAGTGCTGGAGTAGGGATAGATTTATGCTTTTCACTCACCAACCCTCGATACAGGAACACTTGGACTCATGTTTCCTGATTTTCTGTATTCTACTGTATTCTACTTCTTGAATTAAGTGTGCTGTTAATGCTGAATTGTCTAGATTGGATGCACAGTTTTGGCTTCATGCTAATTCCTATCTACTTCTATGCTCTTGAGTTAAGGTGTTTCTATATTCAGTTATTCTTGCCTTTGTAATGAATTAACTAACCTTGAGTAGTTGTCCATGGGTCATCATCTATCCAAGAGAAGAGAGTTACTGTCTAAGTGATTGGTTCTCTAATGATTTATCTCCCCTCTACACTTCTATGCTGCTAAAAAAGATCCATCAGAGTAAGACTCTAGAACAGCATAGAATGTATGGCCCGGCCCTTTTATAGTAGTGCCTTTTTTTTTATTAATAAACCTGAGTTCTATGTCCCAATGTAACACCCTCTAACAAAACATCCTCGCACAAACGACCCAAGTTGAATATAATTGCCACATTGAAAATCATATTTTCTGTATGTCTGTGCCGTCCAAAATATTAATAAAGAGGACTCTGAAAGGAGTAAGTAGCAGTAGGGAACAATAGATCACTCTGCCTTTCTGCGACAGGAAATAGCGCCCAGCGATATCACGTTATCAAAGAAATTAGTTATCGCTGTATCATCTTGCAATATAGAAGCAGCCTTCTATGGGATGACTTCCACCAGTAGGAATAGACCCTGTTAATATAACACCATTATATATGGTGCCAACAGCCCTTACGTCACCAGGGGGTGTGGACGTCACAGTTCCTACATCTTTTCAGGCACTGTGTGCATCCACTTAGCTTGCAAACGTGAACAATGATTGATGATACAATGATGGGCACACCAGTAACACCCTCAAATCATGAGTTTGCTTTACTTTACTGGAATGTGGCAGGCTTAAAAAATAAACACAGTGTTAAAGAATGGGGTTGGTTTGTCAGTAGGTTCCCCTTTTCCTGTCTCCAGGAGACTTGGGCTACTGATCCGCTCCACATTAATGAATATCAAACATTTCACCTACCTGCTATACAATCCAAATCTGGCAGGGCTATAGGGGGTCCTGCAATTTGTGTTTCCACATTGTTACACGGAAAGAAAATTAAATACATAGCTGCTAATCATTTCTACCAAATGTTAGCTTTTAAAAGTTCAAGGGGCAACCATATGGTGAGGATACATTTCCATAACATCTTCACCTCAGCTAGAGGTTTTTATAGTCTTAATAAAGATTTCAGCTATAGAAATTTGCGGGTTTAGCGACATAAATAGCAATGGGACTACACATTTTGTACATGATAATTATGGCAGTCGGATCAACCATCTCCTGACTAAATTTAATTTTGCATTTTCTAATGAAACATGTAGTCCACCTGTGCCTTTTGTTGGCTATCTGTGTCTTTTGATCACACCTTTTTAGGAAGAGGTGGAGGGAGCACAATAGATTGTATTTTAGTATCTGATAATGTAAGCCCTTTTGTTCAGAACTTTAAAACTCATGAAGTATATTATAGTGCCCACTATCCCCAGAGTGTCATACTCAGGACTGCCATGTGTAAAGTCCAACCCAAACCGCTGAGAGCAGTAAATAATATCCCTGTGATAGACCGCGTATAAGGTGGAACAATAATAAAGCCAAGGGGTTTCTTATGTAAGTTAATTAAGGAAAATAGATCTCTTATAGACACCTGTTTGGATAAGAATGCTGTTGAAGACATCAAGATTGTATTTATTGAAATTTATAAATATGAGAAGATGGAATTGATAAGACTACCCATTCAATGGGCTCAAAAACAGCAGGACTGGATTGACCACAATTGTACAAAGGCCCATGAAAATAGATGAGAAATCTCAGGCCGAGATAGTGACTTATAGAAAGCAATATAAATTGGTGTTAAAACAGAGGACAAAATAGATCAAAGAGGAGGACTGGGAAGACCTAGTAACAGCAAGTAAGAAAAAAAGTAATACAACTTTTTGTCAAGTCCTACGTCACCCATGCTTCTTCTTATGGCACAGGGTTTGAACTAAGCCAGAGGCCTATCTAAATAGATTGATTGTACAGGACTGTCTAACACTTAATTGAGCTAATCATATATTGTGGCACAGGCACATAAAAGGTTTATGCGATAAGCTGA
This sequence comes from Triturus cristatus, assembly GCF_964204655.1. Lineage (NCBI taxonomy): Eukaryota > Metazoa > Chordata > Amphibia > Caudata > Salamandridae > Triturus > Triturus cristatus. Next base: position 571,214,967 of record NC_140592.1, on the reverse strand, counting down.
TGCAGCTATAATATTTTGATGATCCGTCAACCTTTGAAGAGGTGGAGTGGGCAGACCTTAATATGTTGTGCCTAAAGCATTTTGAAGAAGAAAGATTTACAGTAGAATGACATAATTTCAGCTACGGGATATACTTCACCATTTTATTGCATGTTGGTTAACAATTTAATTTGGCATGTAAAATATACAATCAGCAACAAAATGTGCTTGCATGCTTCAAATGAAACATGGTGTACTGCATAATCACATTTCCACCTCAAAATGGCTGATCAAAAGCCCTAGATAAATGCCTGTGAGTCAGAAGCTCTTTATATATTATAAGTTCTTCTGTCGATTTTATACGGTCCAGTGAATCATATTTATTAAAGCCTTATTACTGAAATATCACTTGAGACAGCAGTGACCTCCTTACAAAATCTATACTCAATGTAGGTGTTTTGACTTACATTAGGCATACTATGCATATATGGAATACTGTTAATGCTTAAAGTACAGGTTTTACTGAGTTTTAATAATTTCATTGTAGCTGGGCGTGGTTACGATATGGAAGATGGCAGGCACCAAACTTTAGAGCTACTGCGCCAGCACCCGTTAATTCCAACGGAATCCTGTGTACGCCAGAAGTCCAGGGGACAAAAAATGGAGATCCACTGTTGCCCTGTGGTGGGGACAGGGACAGTGCTTAGTGATTGACCGGCGCGGGCTGGGAAGGCGGGTGAGGTACGAGAGTTGGCCATGACCTGCCTTGTTTGGAGGCCCTGGGATGCAAGGACCCCTTCCCAAACTGACATGAGCTGAAATGCCCAGCCTGGGGAGCCCATCGGAGCTTGTGAGCATCCTGCAGCAGCTCCAGGAGGACCAGGATGCTCCTGGGTGTGCTGGTGAGGAGTGAGGAAAGAGGGAGGTGAGCGCTTGACTGGCAGAGCGTAGGGGTGGCTCTCACCTCCTGCACAAGTGGCAGGTCTGTGGTTGTGCCCCAGGGAAGGTCAGTGCAGCAGGATCCTCTGGAGGGGGAAGCAGATTTCAGCGCTGCAACAGTGCTGGAGGAGTTTAAGCAGGGGCATGAATTGGGCCCTCTGACCTGCGGAGAAGGGTGAGGCCCCTCCCTCAATGAATACGACTAGCAAGACCATGGGGAAGCAAGACCGTGAGCCTTCAACTGCCTGAGGAAGTGGTGAGTGGCCACAGCAGTGGTCCAACAGGAGAGCATTACCCGTGGACGGCTAGAAGGGGTGATGTGGGTCTGGTTAGCTAGGGAAAACTGAAGTGAAGATGGGAATGCAGAGGCTACTGGTGTGGGCCAGTGATGAGGCAGGCATTGGAGCCCATTGCAGTTCGGGAGCCTGCGAGATCCAGCTGAGGTTGCACTTTCGCTCGTGAAAGTACACTCCAGCTCGGCTGCTCATGCCACTCTCTTGGTTTCACAAGCGAAGGCCTGTTGGGCCGGTGCTGCCCCGGTGGCATGTCAATGGCATAGGACAAGGCACCACTCCAACTGGGGAAAATGGATACATTCACAAAGCTGCTGCTATACCCCGTACCGCTGGAGATGAGAGAGGAGGGAGTTAGGAGTTGGGGCATTGCACCGTTCTGAAACATCAGTCATTCTTCAGGCCATTAACACCTCCTGCTGGACCTTGCTGACCAAAATTACTTAGGTGGGAGCGTATTTTGCCCTGCTCCGCAAGGATCTGGGGAAGAATGTAGGTCACATAATGGAGGCGGAGACCCGCATCAGGCCCTTGAGAGGACTGTCATAGACCACCACCAGGTCATTCAACAGTTGCGGGGAACACTCTTGGAGATGTCTAACAGAATGGACGATGCTGAGGAATGATCCAGGTGGAACTTTCTCAGGGTTTGTGGGATTCCCTCAGGAGGTAGAGGGTGACAGCCCGGATCATTTCCTGGAGGACTGACTCCGCACACTCCTGTTGGAAGATCAAATATCTCCGGGTTCCATTGCATAAAGAATACTCCGTGCTTTGGTAAAGAAGCCCCCCAGGGATGCTTGCCTATTCAGTGATTGCTCGTCTGTTGAATGACACAGACAGAGACCTAGTCTTATGGGGACCCTACTGCACGAGTCGAATTGGATCCTAATATTTCTACATTATACTAGACTTGTGCAAAAACAGAGGAGGCCATTTAGAGAAATTAAACAGAAGATGAAGGTGATGGGGATTTTGCATAGGCTGCTCTCCCTGGCCAAACTCCGGGTCGCCTTCCAATGGAACTTGCTCTTTTTTGAACACCCAAATAGGGCATGGAAGTGGATCAAGGAACGGACCCAAAAGTCAACAAGAGGACCCTCTCCATAGGATACCCCAACCAAGGCAACGTGTGGAGGGATCGATGGAGAAGCCTCGGTCCACTGACAGGTTCCATAGAGCTAAATCAAGCGGCTTCAGTACCAAAGGCAAGATACCGCATGGAGAGGAACTCTAAAATGGACTTGCGAGGGGAAGAGTCATAGTACCTGTGGGGAAAGTCCCCTGAGAGCAAGATCAACCTCTAGTGACTGTCCGCTATGGTGGAATAGGGGTAGGATGGGTGCTGCAAAAAAGGGGTTCTATCATCAAGTAAAAATGGTTCAGATAAGGGAGATGGGATTCTGTATTAACAGTTGAAGTTCTCCACATGGGGAGGAGGGACACCACACCTTTCCGTAGGTGAAGAAGTGGGTAATTTTGAGGCCACACACAGGAAAAGTGGGGTGTGGGGAGGGACTCAAGGGAATGGGATTGTACAACTCAGTTCTAGGCACTACATACAGATTGTACATGACGGTGTACTAATGGAGGATTAAATGAAGATAATATCATGGAAATTAAATGAGTTGGGAATGATGTAGGATAAAAAAAGGAACAGTGACTCAATAGCTCTGACGACACTTCCCTAACATAATTTTCTTGAAAGAGACTCATTTCCTTCGGAATAATTGTAGGTGTCTTCAGAAGGGCAAATATTCACCTACTAGCAAACGAGGGGACCCAGGAGAGTGGCAATCCTTGTTAAAAAATATCCGCCGTTTCAAGATGAAAAGAAGTGGGTGAATCCGGGTGGTCGATATGTTGTGATCCTGGGTTCACAGAATAGATAGAAGATCCTTTTGGTCAATGTTTATGCACGCCGTAGATTACAGCGGGGCTTACTCGATAAATTGGGGCCTCTACTGCATATCTTAGGAGGGACTTTAATGAGGTTATGTGTAAGCCTGGACGGAGTTCGTGAAGTTCCCATAAGCAGAACTCCACGAAGTGACAAAAAAACTCCACCAAGCCACGTGGAGTGCTGCAAGTGGTGGAGTGTCCTTGGTCATTCCTGTTTGCCTTGATTTTCAGTGCCGGGTGTTTGTCCTTCGCTGGAAAATCAACGCGAACTGCACCATGCGCAGTGCAAGAGGGCACTGCATCTTTTCTGCTACTCAAGTAGGTTTTCTACTCGAGCGGCAACTTTCTCAACGCGAGTGGAACCGCCCGCATTGAGAAATCCGACCACCTGTGTTGAGAAATCTCACAGGGAGGTGGATTTTTCTCACTAGCGCTCGCCAACTTGACATTTGGGGAGCGCGAGTGAGAAAAAATTGAGTTTTTTCGGAACTTTGCGTGTTGCGCGGAGTGTGAACGGAGCATAGTTCACCACCCGGGCTTTGTTATGTGCTGAACCATGGATAAATAAAAGAGGCAGGATTGGCCGTGAGGAGAGCCAATGGACCTGACATTGTTCGCAAGGAACTTAGGCCTGGTGGATGCAAGGAAGGCTAAACATCCCTCAGAGTGACAATACTCATTCCTATCAAGGGTGCATGGGTCACTCTCGAGATCAGATTATATGTTTCCCCTGGCAGAGCAAATTTCCCAGGTGCAGGAGGTGGTGTTCTTGGTAATAGGCATTTCTGACCACTCTGCCCTACAGGTCATATTGGGTATGCCAGACCACTTAGAGCCCAGGGCTTGAAAGTTAAATGCGTGGATCGTGCACTATAGTGAGATGGTTAGAGCACTGTGGGATGGACTCCAGAGGTTACATGCAAAAAAGAGAGGTACACATTTCCTCTACATGCAGGTGGTGTCCCAGGCACCCAAAGAGGAGGAGGAATCCTCCTTTCGGAACTAAGGCCCTCACACACCCAGCAAGCTAGGTGTCATGCTTCATCATATGGGTCTGCTCCTCGTCGGGTCGGCGCTGCAATACCCGATGGGCACACATAAAGGGGCTCTTCTGTTCCTGCCGTATGGGTGCCGTGGGTGTGAGGGAACTAGTGTGTGTGTAGATGTTCTGAAATAGTGAAAATAAAACAAGTGGGGAATCCTAAGAGCAAATTTTATTCTAGGTGGATCCCTACTTGATTAAAAATAGTGAGGAGAGGCGACTAACAAGCTAACAACGGTCAAGAGGTGCTCTACTCCTTGATGGTCAGCATGTTTCACGCCGGTTAGTCCTAAAGATCTGGTGGCGTTTCTTCAGGACCGTGAGAAGTGACTATCTACAATGAATGGGGTGTGCAACATGCCCCATATCTAAAATAAAATGTGAAAGGATGGTGTGGAGGATATTACCTACCACTGCAAGGATGTGCGGGATATTACCCTCAATTCCTGGGACGAACCTGCATATAAAGATTCTGAAAACAACACTTGGTTAAGTATCCAACAGTCGATTGCCTAACAAGGTGCAAACCGCATTTTAAATCAAATCGGGTGGAGACCCCCTTGCAATTTATTAGTCATAGCACTGTGCATGCAGTCGGGAGAACTATTATTCAAAAATCAAGATTAAAATTACATGAGTAGTAACATACAATCAGAAATAGAAAAGGCAGCATTTATCAAGTATAGTGGTGATATGGTGGTATCCAGTGTATGCCATCATTAGTGCTTAGGTGAGGAGTGGTGAAGTATGCATTCTCAAACTCACCTAGTAAGCTTCAAGATTATGCCCCATCTCTTACAGCACTATATAATGACATCTCTATTAGGATGTCTGATAGTTGTGAGGAAAAACACAACAGATGGGGAGGGTTATACCTCATAAAATACTGTATTGACCAAACACAAATAGTGAACCCATCTCATCGCAACAATAACGGGTAAGGCAAGTTATCTGGCAGTGCGTCGTGGTAGTCAAAGGACATGCCCCAGGCTATCTTCCCGAACCTCGCAACTAGGCACAGGAACAGTGCAGGCCATGGGTCCCACACAAAAATCTCAAATAAATGATGCGGTGCAGTCACTGATCTCGTGTGTGCCAGACATCGGCACATGCCCCTAACCCCAGGCAAGGCTCAAAAAAGATAAGAGTCCATCACGAGTCCAAGAGGGGCAGGCTCAGCCACTATGTACCCACAGACCCCATTGTCAAAGATCCAGCCGCTCACCTGTACTTAGTCGCTGTAGAGTGCAGGAACCTCTTGGGGTTTAGATAATACTCACCCGCCTCCGCTGGAAGCTGCGCAAACCACCTACCCCTTTGTGCTGCAACCGGGATGGTGCCGAACAGTCAGTAATGATCAGCTTTTATGCGCCAAATGGTGTGCCGTTGAGGGCTGGCGGGAAGCTAATCGACCTAGCTGCTGCCGTGGCGTGTCATGTAACTTGCTCAAGTGTACTGGTAAGCGTGACGCTGGAGTATCGGCCAGCTTGGAGTGGCTAGCGGTGAAGGTGTGGAAGGAGTCTCCCAAGTTAACTACTTGGATAAAATTCATGCTGTTCGCATTGTAATAAAACGATGAACCCGCTTATTTGAAATAATGGCCGAACTCACGTGTATATGAGGGGGGTTGCCATTGTGGCGTATCGCGTGACCCACCAGAGCTGTGGTGGCATGTCGGCCATCTTGGAATGGCTAGTGGTTCTAAGTTAACTGATAGATCCACTCTGTCTCAGTTCTAGATAGAGGGGGATATCATGCTTGACTCCCCTCTTAACATATTACAGAGTTATGTTAGAAGCTGGAATTATCGGTTCAGTGATCCTGCTAATTAAGATTAACGAAGACCAATGTTGATTATCAATCTAGGACAAAGAGCCCCAAGGTATTTCATCATTTAATCCCTGGTGGTCTAGCCCTAGTCGGTGCACCCATCGTTGCTCTATCTTGAATAGAGCTGACTGTGTGATGCGTGGGTGTGCCTCCAGAATTAGCCATTGTAAACTCTCCGGGACATGGTTGTGTTCCTTAAAGTGTGTGTATAGTTTGGTGGTGGTTTTCAGACAGCTGATGTTACTTTTATGTTCTGAAATCCTGTGTTTTACTGGCCGCATGGTCATACCCACATATTTTTTATCACAAGGGCAAATCAATAAGTAAATGCACTGAGGTGTATTGCAGTTGGTATGGGTGTATATCTTCCAAGTGAAAGAATATGTTAATGTTATCTCCTTAGTGTTTTTAGTTTGTGGGCATGCTGCACAAGAGCAACAGGGATAGTGGCCCTGTACCGGAGGAAGGTTCCATAAGGTTCTTTGCGTGCTTGTGTTTGCTGGTTTAGGTAGTTTATGTACGAGCATATCTTTTAAGTTGCTCGTGCGTTTAAACGCAAACCTTGGTTTGGAGATATCAACAGATCCTGTGTTGAGGATATTCCAGAGTTTATTTATGATATTCTTTAGTCGGTTGGAACCAGGTGTGAATGAAGTCACACATGTTAAGACATCACTGGGTTCTTTTTGTTTTACTTCTAGGAAGGCCTCTCTGTTGTTATTCCTTGCTCTTTTCAATGAGTTCTCAATTTGGTGAGGAGGATAATGTCTCTCGATCAGGTTTGTCGCTAATGACTCTGCCTCAGTGTTAGACCTGGCACCTTGGCGTGAGTCTCCCTTCCTCTTTTTGTCGCTGTGCCTCATGTGTTTTTATGGTGTTGGCCGCTCAGTGCGCTGTGCCACTGCCAACCAGTGTCGCGGTGCGAGTGCTCCCTATGTAAATTGTATATGTTGGTTGGATTCCATGATTGGATTGTTTGATTTACTGTCAGACCCCAGTAAAGTGCGCCAGGGGCGCCAGGGCATGTAAATGCGAACACCGCTGGTGGGCTTGCAGCACTGGTTGTGCCACCCACAGAAGCGGCCGGTAAAATATGTCTGAGGTCTGCCACCGCAGAACCTGCGTGCAGTCTGGTACTGACATGCTGACCGGCAAGTGCCCACACTTGCCAGTCCCTAAAACCTTCCCTTAGCTGCACGTTAGTCACCCCTCTGGTAGGCCCACGGGCAGGGTGCGTTGTAAGCCTAAGGTAGGACAAGCCCGGATGCGTGGCGTGTCCTAGTAGTGAATTACCGCCATCTTGTTGTTCACTACTGCAAGGCTACCCTGTTCTCATAGGCCAGTATGGGCGGCCTGGATTATTACACCCTATGATCCTAACCGACCCAGGGAACATGGTAGAAGATCGAGTTTAGTATGCCTGAACTCGGAATAATAAGGTACATCTTTTCGCAAGGTTTATTTTAATATTCCGGGTTTGCAAATGCCGCTTTTAGAAAGTCGGCCTTTGCTTGCCTAAACATTTCAGCCGCCTCTGCGTGATGTGTATCTGATGTCTGGCTGGTGTGAGTGACAGGGCTGGGGGAACCCAGATGGGCAGGGCTAGGTAGCCTGGTATGAATAGGACGATCGACAGGTAGATGGGTGGGAGGAGTGCTCCTAGGTTCTGAATAGGACAGTGCTCCGCTACCTCGATGCCGGCTCCACCCCCTGTGGAGCGTCTGATGACTCTGCCCTGCACTCTGAAAGAAGAAGCCTGCATCACGTAAACAAAGTGCTCAGAAACCGGACTGAACTAGGCAAGGGCCCCCCTGGCCTGGGAGAACAAAAGATTTGTGGTATAAATGGAGGAGCCCTGCTCCTGAGAAACTAGATCCGCTTTTGACCAAGAAGAATCTCTGCCTGAGGAGGAGGCACCGGGAAAGCTGTAGGAGGAAGACTGTCCCTATCCTGGGGGATTGGCCTGCAGTGGTGACCTTGCTGCCAAAGGAGAGAAGAGAAACTGTTGCTGAAGACTTTTACCTTACTTTTACTTTCAAGACTTGTGCTTTTCCAAAACGATCTCCAAGGGCTTGGAACTGAGCTTGCCCCCTGAACTGAGCCCCAGGACCATTGGGCTCTACCTGATCTTCACTCGCCTGCTGCTGGACTGTGGTGTCCTTTCCCTCGCCGGAGCTGTGACCTCGTGCCCCAGTCCCTCCTTGAGCCGTGACCAGGTCTGCTTAGCCGCCCCCGCCTTGGGAAGAGCCTCGCTCGATCGGAGCCGCTCCCCCTACGCTGTGCTGGGCTGCCCCGTCACCTCGCTCGTTGGAGGCTCGCTGTGCACCTTCACCCTCCCGCCGGAATCGGCGTTTGTGAGCATCTCCAAGCCTCGGACGGCCCGGACGCATCTGTGTGCCCGGCTGCCCCGCTTTGTTCACCCGCCACCTGCAACACCCCGCTCTTGTCGTGAGCCTGAAGATCAGACCCCCCTCGTGAAGTGTGGGAGCCCGGACGCCGCCTCGCTCTTCTGTCGAAGAGCCGCTGAAATCCCGCACCCTCCTTTGCGTCAAGAAACAAGGTACTGTACTTACGAACTCGACCGCGAGCTCGCATCGGATCCAGGGTCCGCAACGTTCTTATTTCCCTGTCATCTGCTGTGTGCTCCCTGGGCGCTGCCTCAGCCCGAAGTGCGCCGAGGCCTACAGTTACCTTGTGCCCGCCTAAAGAACTTTCCGTAACACAAAGAGAACTTTACCGTACTTCCAAGAATTGTGGCCCCATCAGTTCAACGTTACTGGGCCTTGTATTTGAATCTGCTGAAACTACATAAAAGCTTATTTTTATATACTTCCTGATTGGTGTCCGTTTGTGGTGCATGCAAGGGGTTTACTGTATGTGTAATTGCATTTGCTTAACCGTGTACGCCTGAGACTTAGCCTAGACTGCTCGCGCCACGCACCTAGAGGGTGAGCAGGGGTTATTCTGGGGAGTCATCCTTCGCCCTGACAAGAAGTAAGGGGTCCCTGCTTGTTGTGGGTTCTCACCTGCGTCAACCAGAGCCCCCTCGTTTCTAACATTGGTGGCAGCGGTGAGGATTTACGGATTTGCATTTGTGGTTTGCGTATAGTGAATCACTGATCACCACGTAGTGAAAGCAGACCAGTAACACAGCCACAAGGCTAGCATTTGTTTTTGTTTTGCCAAGAGTCTCCGTTGTTAGAGCCATGCCTGGTTCACTTTCCGCCGGAAGGGCGGCTTCCATAATCTCTGGATTTGAAGACGTAGATTGGGAAGAAGACGCACTTCTGAATCGTACCAATGAAGACTTGAAAGGTCTTTGCTCCAAGTTCAGGATTGCCCAAACTGGATTGAAAAAGAAGGAACAATTTGTGAAGGCGCTGAGGGCCTGGTATGAGTCAAAGGCACCAGAGAATCAGGTGGAAGTGGTTCCACCAGAAAGTGTCCATGAGTTTGGCAGGTGCCTGTCGCCAGAAGAGTTGGCAGACAGGGCCGCAACCCGGGCACACGAGGTGGAAATGGCAAAACTTCATGGGCAGATGGATATGGAAAAACAAAGACTAGCCATGGAAGAAAAGAAACTACAATTAGAGCATGACATGAAGCTGAGGGAGCTTGAGCTGAAAGCAAAAAGTTTGGAGCTTAATCCCTCTGGTGGCAGCACACCGCCAGTACCGGCGGAACCAAGAGTTTATATTCCCAAGGATGTAGTGAAGGAGTTCTTCAGGAATGACGACATCGGGCAGTGGTTCAGAGCCTACGAGGTAGCCATGTCTTCACACCGGGTCCCTGAGAAAGATTGGGGAGCGGGGTTGTGGGGAAGGTTCCTGAGTGAAGGGCGAGACACACTGTTAGATTTACCTGTTGATGTTCGTAATTCTTATGCCCATATGAAGGAAGCCTTGATGGCTAGGTATGGGTTGACCCCTGAGTTATATAGACAGAGGTTCAGGGGTTGCACTAAGATTCCCAATAGTACGTATGTGGAGTATGTGACTTTCTTTTGCAGAGCGCTGGATGGTTGGGTAAAGGGTAGTAAGGTGAATGATTATCAAGGGCTTCTTGATTTAATGGCATGGGAGCACTTGTCCAGTAATTGTTTTCCTGAGCTACGCCAGCACCTGATCGATAGTAGGCTGACTAACCCTAGGAAGCTTGCTGAGGAGGCGGACCGCTGGGTCAGTACCAGGGTCCACAAGGGTACCGTGGGGGATTCCGCCAAAGGTGGGCAGGGTCCCCAGCAGAAGAGTGGGGGGGACAGGGGTAAACAGAAGCAGTTCCAAAAAGGGCCCCAAAATAGTCCCCAAGGGAACCAAGGGAAGGGTTCTCAGCCTCCCCCACCCCAGAAACCGACCGGGGCCCCGACAGGTCCTCCTGTTCAAAAGGGGCCCGTAAGATGTTACAGGTGTAACAATTTGGGGCATTTTGCCTCTGATGTAAAGTGTCCATTGTTTGGTAAACCAGCACCCACTGGTGCTTCATCCCGGCAGGTGACTAGTGTAGCCTTGGGGGAGGAGAGGGATGTCCAAGGTGGGTGGGGTCCCGCAGGGATGTCCCTGGTCTCGCTAGGAGACCGTGAAGTGGTCCCTCCAACCCAGCTGCCTGAGAACACTAAGAAGTACAGGCAGTGGGTGACCATAAATGGCCATAGAGTGGAAGCTCTTAGAGATACAGGAGCCAGTGTGACAGCTGTCAGGTGTCACCTGGTGTCTCAGGAGCAGGTGGTCCCCAATGCATTCTATCCCGTTGTTGCCGCTGACAACACAGAGAGACACTGCAAGGTGGCTCAGGTTCCCTTTGAGTGGGGGGGGGTCTCTGGTACTCTTCAGGTAGCTGTGAGGCCCGCCATGCCTGTAGACTGTTTGTTAGGGAACGATTTGGAGAGCTCACCTTGGGCTAAGGTGGAGCGGAGTGCTCACCTGGAGATGTTGGGTATGCCGGATTGGGCATGTGTCACCACACGGTCCATGGCAGCCAGTAGAGGTACTCAAGAGGTCCTGGAGCCTGAGAGGGAGGCCCAGGAACCGGCCTCAGAGAGAAGGAGCAAGGGGCGCGGGAAGCCGGCCCCTGAAGTTCCCACGGTCCAGGAGGAAGCAGACCTTGAGGGGGATGCCCTGGAGCCTACAGGGGAGCAGATAGCTGAACTGGGAGACCTGCCGGAGCTGACCCATTGGCAGCAGGAAGGGGGTCCCACCAGGGAGGACTTTTGCAAGGCACAGAAGGAGTGCCCTTCTCTCGTGGGTATGCGGCAGCAGGCTGCAGACCAGGCCGCAGGTGATCAGTCAGGATCACATTTCGTTTACTGGGAGAACGACCTCCTATATACAGAGCCTAAGGTTGCTGAGCCTGGGTCAGCCCGTGCGCTGGTGGTACCCCAGGACTTCAGAGCCTTCCTACTGGGGTTGGCTCACGATGTGCCATTGGCAGGGCATTTGGGGCAGGACAAGACCTTTGAAAGGCTTGTCACCCACTTTTATTGGCCTCAAATGCGCAGGAGTTCAGATACTCACTGCAGGACATGCCAGACTTGCCAGGCAAGTGGAAAGAGTGGAAGGAAGCAGAAGGCTCCACTCCAGCCATTCCCTGTGGTCGGTACCCCATTCCAGCGAGTGGGGATTGACATTGTAGGGCCACTGGACCCCAGGACAGCGATGGGCAATAGGTTCATCCTGGTCCTGGTGGACCATGCCACCCGGTACCCGGAAGCCATTCCTCTAAGGACAGTGACGGCCCCCGTGGTGGGACGGGCACTGATGGGAATTTTCTCCCGAGTGGGATTCCCTCTAGAAGTGGTGTCTGACCGAGGTACCAATTTCATGTCCAAGTACATGAAATCTCTTTGGCAAGAGTGTGGTGTAACCTACAAGTTCACCACCCCTTACCACCCCCAAGGAAACGGGTTGGTTGAGAGATTCAACCGAACCCTCAAAGGCATGATAATGGGCCTAGAAGGAGCCATGAGGCGTAAGTGGGACGTCCTCTTACCATGCCTTCTCTTCGCTTACCGTGAGGTGCCACAGAAGTCTCTGGGGTTCAGTCCCTTTGAGCTTCTGTATGGTCACCCAGTCAGAGGACCTCTAAGTCTGGTCAAAGAAGGCTGGGAGCAATCTCCCAGGAAGCCTCCCCAGAATGTATATAGTTACATGCTGGCCTTCAGGAATCAGACTAGGCGATTCAGGCAACTTGCTGAGGCAAATCTGGAAGCCAGCCAGGAGGAGATGAAGCGGTGGTACGACCAGAATGCCACTCTGGTAGAGCTTCAGCCTGGACAGAAAGTATGGGTCTTGGCCCCCGTGGAGCCGTGTGCGCTCCAGGATAAGTGGACCGGTCCCTTTGAGGTGGTGGAGCGCAAGAGTCCTGTTACCTACGTGGTGGACCTGAAGTCTCCTAGGAACCCCTCAAGGGTCCTACATGTCAACCGCCTCAAGCCCCACTTGGAGAGGTCCCAAGTGGGCATGCTCTTGGCAACAGATGCTGGAATGGAAGAGGAGACAGAACCTCTTCCTGACCTCCTGTCAGCCAAGGAGCAAGATGGGTCAGTGGATGGTGTCATCCTCTCTTCCACCCTGACCCCTGAGCAACAGAATGATTGTCGCCAGTTGCTGGGACAGTTTTCTGACCTGTTTTCCCTGGTCCCTGGTGTCACTGATTGGTGCGTCCATGATGTGGACACTGGGGATAGTCCACCTGTGCGGCACAAGGCCTACAGGGTGACTGACAGGGTGAGGACATGCATCAAGGAGGAGGTCTCCAAGATGTTTGCACTCGGGGTAATTGAGTCTTCTAGCAGTCCTTGGGCCAGCCCCGTGGTCTTGGTCCCAAAGGCTGCAGCGCCGGGAGCCACACCCGAACTCCGGTTCTGTGTGGACTACAGAGGACTCAATTCGGTCACTAGGACCGACGCACACCCCATCCCCAGAGCTGATGAGCTCATCGATCGGCTAGGGGCTGCCAACTACCTCAGCACGTTTGATTTAACGTCTGGGTATTGGCAGATCGCCTTGACCGAGGGGGCCAAAGAGAGGTCAGCATTTTCCACCCCAGATGGGCACTACCAGTTCCGGGTTATGCCATTTGGGATGAAGAATGCCCCTGCCACCTTCCAGAGATTGGTCAACCAGGTGTTGGCTGGGCTGGATTCGTTCAGTGCAGCCTACCTGGATGACATCGCAGTGTTCAGCTCCACTTGGGAGGAACACTTGCGTCACCTCTGGGAAGTGTTGATGGCGCTGCGCAAAGCAGGCCTCACGATCAAGGCGAGTAAGTGCCAGATCGGGCAGGGTTCCGTGGTGTACTTGGGACACCAAGTTGGGAGTGGCCAGGTGGCACCCCTTCAGCCCAAGATAGAAACCATCCTGAATTGGGAGGCGCCCAAAACCCAGACGGAGGTGAGAGCCTTCCTAGGTCTCACCGGGTACTACAGGAGGTTTGTCAAGGGGTATGGCAACATGGTTGCCCCCTTGACAGCGCTGACTTCGAAGAAGCAGCCCAGGAAAGTGATCTGGACTGACACCTGTCAGAAAGCTTTTGAGGCCTTGAAAACTGCTATGTGCACGGCGCCCGTGCTCTTGGCTCCCAACTTCTCCAAAGAGTTTATCGTTCAGACAGACGCTTCAGAGCATGGTGTGGGGGCTGTTCTTTCACAGATTAATGAGGAGGGCCTAGATCAACCCGTAGCCTTTCTTAGCAGGAGGTTACTTCCACGGGAACAAAGGTGGAGTGCTATTGAGCGTGAGGCATTTGCTGTGGTCTGGGCGCTGAAGAAGCTAAGACCCTACTTGTTTGGGTCTCACTTCCGGGTTCAGACGGACCACAGGCCCCTCAGATGGTTGATGCATATGAGGGGTGAGAATCCAAAGCTGTTGAGGTGGTCCATTTCCCTACAGGGTATGGATTTCACGGTGGAACATCGCCCTGGTACAGATCACGCCAATGCTGATGGTCTGTCCAGATTTTTCCGCCTTAGTGATGAGGAACTCCCTGGGGTAGGGTAGTTCTCCCCACTTTTCAGCTGGAGGGGACACGTGTTAGACCTGGCACCTTGGCGTGAGTCTCCCTTCCTCTTTTTGTCGCTGTGCCTCATGTGTTTTTATGGTGTTGGCCGCTCAGCGCGCTGTGCCACTGCCAACCAGTGTCGCGGTGCGAGTGCTCCCTATGTAAATTGTATATGTTGGTTGGATTCCATGATTGGATTGTTTGATTTACTGTCAGACCCCAGTAAAGTGCGCCAGGGGCGCCAGGGCATGTAAATGCGAACACCGCTGGTGGGCTTGCAGCATTGGTTGTGCCACCCACAGAAGCGGCCGGTAAAATATGTCTGAGGTCTGCCACCGCAGAACCTGCGTGCAGTCTGGTACTGACATGCTGACCGGCAAGTGCCCACACTTGCCAGTCCCTAAAACCTTCCCTTAGCTGCACGTTAGTCACCCCTCTGGTAGGCCCACGGGCAGGGTGCGTTGTAAGCCTAAGGTAGGACAAGCCCGGATGCGTGGCATGTCCTAGTAGTGAATTACCGCCATCTTGTTGTTCACTACTGCAAGGCTACCCTGTTCTCATAGGCCAGTATGGGCGGCCTGGATTATTACACCCTATGATCCTAACCGACCCAGGGAACATGGTAGAAGATCGAGTTTAGTATGCCTGAACTCGGAATAATAAGGTACATCTTTTCGCAAGGTTTATTTTAATATTCCGGGTTTGCAAATGCCGCTTTTAGAAAGTCGGCCTTTGCTTGCCTAAACATTTCAGCCGCCTCTGCGTGATGTGTATCTGATGTCTGGCTGGTGTGAGTGACAGGGCTGGGGGAACCCAGATGGGCAGGGCTAGGTAGCCTGGTATGAATAGGACGATCGACAGGTAGATGGGTGGGAGGAGTGCTCCTAGGTTCTGAATAGGACAGTGCTCCGCTACCTCGATGCCGGCTCCACCCCCTGTGGAGCGTCTGATGACTCTGCCCTGCACTCTGAAAGAAGAAGCCTGCATCACGTAAACAAAGTGCTCAGAAACCGGACTGAACTAGGCAAGGGCCCCCCTGGCCTGGGAGAACAAAAGATTTGTGGTATAAATGGAGGAGCCCTGCTCCTGAGAAACTAGATCCGCTTTTGACCAAGAAGAATCTCTGCCTGAGGAGGAGGCACCGGGAAAGCTGTAGGAGGAAGACTGTCCCTATCCTGGGGGATTGGCCTGCAGTGGTGACCTTGCTGCCAAAGGAGAGAAGAGAAACTGTTGCTGAAGACTTTTACCTTACTTTTACTTTCAAGACTTGTGCTTTTCCAAAACGATCTCCAAGGGCTTGGAACTGAGCTTGCCCCCTGAACTGAGCCCCAGGACCATTGGGCTCTACCTGATCTTCACTCGCCTGCTGCTGGACTGTGGTGTCCTTTCCCTCGCCGGAGCTGTGACCCTCGTGCCCCAGTCCCTCCTTGAGCCGTGACCAGGTCTGCTTAGCCGCCCCCGCCTTGGGAAGAGCCTCGCTCGATCGGAGCCGCTCCCCCTACGCTGTGCTGGGCTGCCCCGTCACCTCGCTCGTTGGAGGCTCGCTGTGCACCTTCACCCTCCCGCCGGAATCGGCGTTTGTGAGCATCTCCAAGCCTCGGACGGCCCGGACGCATCTGCGTGCCCGGCTGCCCCGCTTTGTTCACCCGCCACCTGCAACACCCCGCTCTTGTCGTGAGCCTGAAGATCAGACCCCCCCCGTGAAGTGTGGGAGCCCGGACGCCGCCTCGCTCTTCTGTCGAAGAGCCGCTGAAATCCCGCACCCTCCTTTGCGTCAAGAAACAAGGTACTGTACTTACGAACTCGACCGCGAGCTCGCATCGGATCCAGGGTCCGCAACGTTCTTATTTCCCTGTCATCTGCTGTGTGCTCCCTGGGCGCTGCCTCAGCCCGAAGTGCGCCGAGGCCTACAGTTACCTTGTGCCCGCCTAAAGAACTTTCCGTAACACAAAGAGAACTTTACCGTACTTCCAAGAATTGTGGCCCCATCAGTTCAACGTTACTGGGCCTTGTATTTGAATCTGCTGAAACTACATAAAAGCTTATTTTTATATACTTCCTGATTGGTGTCCGTTTGTGGTGCATGCAAGGGGTTTACTGTATGTGTAATTGCATTTGCTTAACCGTGTACGCCTGAGACTTAGCCTAGACTGCTCGCGCCACGCACCTAGAGGGTGAGCAGGGGTTATTCTGGGGAGTCATCCTTCGCCCTGACAAGAAGTAAGGGGTCCCTGCTTGTTGTGGGTTCTCACCTGCGTCAACCAGAGCCCCCTCGTTTCTAACACTCAGTTTTGTAATCTTTGACAACACTGCAGTTTCTCGTGGGTGGTGGCTATGGTATGACAGCAAACTGTTTCTATCTGTAGGTTTTTTGTACAAGGAAGTTTGAAGGTGACCCCCTTGGATGTTGATCTTAAGGTCAAGGAATGGTATACTGGTAGCTGAGATAGACCTAGTAAACCTGAGGTATTCATTCTTCATATTGACCCAGTTACAAAATTCCTCATAGGTATTAATGTCACCCTTCCAGAAGACCAGAATATCATTGATGTATCTTTTCCATAGGCTCAAGTGTTGCAAATAGGGGTTGCTCTGATAGTAGACAACCTCCTCCTCAAATGCCGCCATGTAGAGACAGGCTACACTGGGAGTGAAGGTACTCCCCATTGAAGTACCTTGAGCCTGATGGAAAAGTTGGTTCTTGAATTCGAAAAATTCTCAGTCAACACTAGTGTAGCGCATTGCATGATAAGGGTAACTGGTGTCGGTGACGACCACTCAATCTGATTGAATGCTTTCTCTATAGCAGTGAGTGTTGCCCTTTGTGGTATGTTGGTATAGAGCTGTTCCACATCCAATGTTAGCAGCAGGTCAATGTCTTGTGTGTCTCCTATTTCTCCCATTATACGAAGTATGTCTGTCGTATCCCTCACGTATGACGGAGTCTGTTTCACCAGAGGTTGGAGAAAGTGATCACAAAAAATTTAAAGTGGTTCGAGGATGGAACCTATTCCTGAGAATATTGGTCTCCCTGGGATGGGTGTTGTGCCCTTATGGATTCTCGGGAGGGTATAAAAGTAAGGAGTGCGTGGTTCCTTAGTTAGCAGGAACTCAGCTTCTCTCTTACTCAACCATCCATTATTTTCTGCCTCAAACACCATAGTTGCTATCTCAGTGGTCAGTCTGGTTGTTGGATTCACTGTGATGGGAGAATAGAATTTCCTGTTATTCAATTGGCAGTTGGACTCCTGTTCATAATCCTTGGACGATTGTATGACAGTTGCCCCACCCTTGTCTGCTTGTTTAATAGTGATGCTGGTGTCATCAGCAAGGGACTTTGCTGCTAGTCTTTCGTCTTTCGACAAGTTGTTGAAGAGGGGTTCACAGGTCACGGTACGAAGTTCTTTGAGAACAGCTTGTTCAAATGTTAGAACTTCCACGGGCACTATGCTGATGTTGGGGGTAAAGGTAGATGGATTTCTTAACCCGGAATCTTGCTGGATAGGTGAGGGTTTGTCCTGAACAAATGCCCTCAGTCGGATCTTTCTGAAAAAATTCTGTACCTCACTGAGATCTCTGAATTTATCCATTTTTGGAGTGGGGACAGAACCGAGACCCTTCTCTAGGACATTTGTTTCAATCTCGGACAGCACGCGGTGTGATAGATTAACCACTAAGGTTTTTTGTTCTGTGTTTTGCTCCGTGTGTCCTTTTTAGTCTGCTGGTTGTCTTTCCATTGGACAGTTTTCTGTCTGCCTCTTCTGTTGTGCCCTTTTCCTCTGCCCCAACCTCTGCCTAAAAAAGGCTGTTTGCTAGAGGGAAAAAATTGTTGTGGGCCTTGAGGATACATCGGAAAGGGCCAATAAGGTTGGGGTGGGCCCTGAAAGTGGGGTATGTGATAATTTGGAAAATTCAGACCATTTCCTCTTTTTTGTCTGTTTCCTTCCCAACTGCCTGCGCTCGAGTCGCTACTAGATGAACCCCTTCTGGTGATATCTGTACTTTCGTCTGAGGAATAGCTGTTGTTAGTAGAAGTATAGTCTGATCTCAGATAGGGATATACTTTTTCTTTCTCAAATTTTTGTATACACTTTTGCAATGTGCTAACCTTTTGTTTCATGAGATACTCTTTTTGTTCTGCTATCTCATTGTTGAGTTCATTGAGTTTGGATTTAAATTGGGTTATCTGGATGGTGGTCTTTAGAGCGCCCTCAGCGATTTGTATCCTTATTAAGAGAGCATCAGCTATTCTCTTAGCTGTGTTGATGATCAAAATGAGCCAATTCCTGGTGCATTTCCATGCTACCAGGGACCACTCCTTCTTGAACACCTGATATTCCAGGAAAAGTCTCGGAAAGTTTTTTACCATGAGGCCATTGGGAGCGATGTTGGCTCGTAGATATTCAGTCATCATTGCCCAATGTAAAGTAACTTTCAGCCAGTCTCGCTTCATTGCTGTCAATGATGCCCAATCTTCCGATGCGCAACCTGTGACTGAATTGTTTTTGGAGCCTAAGATGAATGGGGTTTTTCTGAGAATCCCTGATTCTCCTCCATGGTGGAGGGGTTGCCAGGCAGCTCGCTCTAGAAAGGTGTAGTTACTACTATAATAATATTATGGGCCAGAGATCGCCACTAGTGTCCTGGTATCCTAAACAGTTAAGTCCCACGGGAAGGCCCGTGCATATAATATTACAAAAAGAGTGGAACAAAGGGCTTTTTCAAGAGGTCCAGCGTACTAGCCCTATCAAAGTTATATGCAAAAAAGAGAGGTAGGCAGTTCCTCTACATGCAGGTGGTGTCCCAGGCACCCAAAGAGGACTCCAGAGGCACTTTGAAGAAAATGAAGGTACAGTGGCCTTTCCAGTCACACTTTGGAAGGCATACAAGACAGTCCTAAGAGATAGAGCCCAGACTGCAAAAACCCTCAGGAAGAAGGGGAAGGAATGGCAGGTGACAAAGTTGGAAAAGAAGCTCCTCCTGTTGGAGGAGGGGGGTTAAGAGGGGGGGACCCCAAGTCTTACAAACAGCTGGAAACAACATAGGAACACTCCCGCAACCTTACGCATAATGCAGCACCTATTCACTACCTTGCCACATAAAGGTGGTTATATGATCCTAGAGACAAGGCAAGCCACCTCCTAGCATAGATGCGCAGGAGAGAAGGGGGGAAATGTGGGTTGCAGAGGTGAGGTCTGAAACATTGAAGTTAACCCATACAGACAACGCCATAGAAGACGCTGAGCAAGCTCCCATTGTCAGTCTTAGAGGCTGAGGTCCAGGAGGCACTAGATGACAACCTCACTGTTGAAGAAATAGGGGATGCTCTAGGGGGCAATGAACTTGGGGAAGCACATGGACTACCCGTAGAATTATTTAAACAACTAACCCCCTGTGGCACTTTGAAGGATATGCAAGAGAGGTAGCGGTGTTTAACACAAGCTTTTATTTCCCTTTACAGTTTTAACAGTCCGTCTCTTTCTCTTGGTGCTCTGCTGTCTAGTTTCAGGATACTTGTTCCTTCCTATGGGAATTCTGTGGTACTCATCCCTCTAAAGAAAGAGAAAGGCTCTTTTTTTTATATATGATTCAGTACTCTTTATGTATTGGGGGTTTAGAAGTTAGGGGATTGCCAAACACCCGGTTTACCTTCACCAGTGTCGCTTTAAGCAAGCGGTGTTGCGCTGATCAGTTACTTCTCAGACCTACACGCGCTGCAAGCCTTTCCACGCTCTAGCCTCAATCCTTTCCCCTCTCGACCGCCAAACTCTTAGCATGGGAGTAACCCCGTTTATCAATCCCCTGAGGCGACCACGTACCTCCGTGAGCCACGCACCTCCAGGAACGCAGCTGGCGAGCTTGTGTTGCCAGATCGGTTACGGCTCCCTTCTTGGGTCTTCTCTGTGAAATCTCCCGGAATGGAGTTCCCACGGCTTGGGGCAGGACGTCTTCTTCAGACGTGTTGCAGGGCTCAGGATTCGTCCCACTGCCGGTCCTCGTAATTCTCTCCTTCTCCTCATTGGAGTACTCCCCTGTACTCAGAATCTTCCCGTCCAGTATCGGGAAGCCGTTAATGAAGCTCCTCTCGGGTTTTCCAGGGCTTCAGATTGACCCATATGACTCCGTCATGACGGGCAGGCTGGCTTCCAGGAAGTGCAATTCTTTAAAGGCGTCCTCCACCTCAGAACCGGGTCCATCCCAGGGAGACTGGAAATAGAGATGAGACGTAAGGGGGGAATGTATCCTCACTGTCTCCCTCCTCCGTGAAGCGAGCAGGCAAATCGTGACACATCCCTTCCCCAGACAGTTCCTGCTCGGGGAACTGCGAAACTTGAGAAAGAAACTCTGCATTCCCATTTCGGCACTTTTCCGGTACCGCACCTCGAAGGCATAGGGTTGCAAAGACAAAAACCACTGCAAGACGCGGGGGTTGTTCCCTTGTTGCGGCTCATCCACTGCAAGGGTGCATGGTCAGTATAGTAGGTAAAAGGGGATCCTTCCAGGTATTAGCGTAACTTGTCCACTGCCCACTTGATGGCCAGACACTCCTTCTTGATCACAGGGTACCTCTGTTCACTAGGGTAGAGTTTGCGGCTGATGAACAGTATGGGAAGCTCGGTCCCATCTTTAGACACCTGTGAGAGAACGGTACCCAAGCCAGTTTCAGAGGCATCTGTCTGTAGGATAAAAGGATTTTAAAAAATCGGGCGAGATTAAAACCGGGCTGGAGGTTATGGCCTGCTTCAGTTATAGAAATGCCTGATGTGCTCGGGTGGGGACAGAGGAACTCCTTTGCTTTGACTTCCTTTCTCAAGAAATCTGTCTGCAGGGATGCTATCTCGGAGTATCTCAGGATAAATCTACGGTAATATCCCAGTAACCCCAGGAATGCCCTAACCTCTCTCTTTGTTGTAGGAAAGGATATACTGATGATAGCCTTAACCTTCTCCTGTTGAGGTGCTACGACTTAATTCCCTAGAAGATAGCCTAAGTACCTAACCTTCTGGATTCCTACCTTGGATTTTTTTGCGTTTATGTGGACCCCGGCAATTCTAAGGTCCTGGAAGACCGTCTGACAATGGGAAAGATGTTGGTCCCAGGTGGAACTATATCTCACTATATTTCCAGGTAGGCAGAAGCGTATGCCTGATGCTGCTGAAGCACCGTGTTTATAAGCCTCTGGAAGGTTGCTGCACCACTGTGTAAACCGAAGGGCAAACAGTAAACTCATATAGTCCTGTCGTGGGTGGAGAAAGCTGTTTTTGCTTGATCTTGTGGATGGAGGGGGACCTGCCAAAAACCTTTTGTGAGGTCAAGTATGGTTATATATTGAGCTTGCCCTAACTTCTCAATTAATTCATTTATCTGAGGGAGGGGATAGGAATCGAACTTGGAGATGGCATTGACAGCTCTGAAGTCAATGATTTGATTTGATTTGATTTAAATTATTTCTAGAGCGCACGTATACCAGCGGTTTCTTGGCGCTAACTCTAACCGGATCCGGGGCTAATAGGCAGGGAGGGTTGATGGAGGATTATTCAAAAGACTTCGTGAAAAAATAAGTCTTAAGGTGTCTGCGGAATTGTGAGTAAAGAGTAATG
Source organism: Triturus cristatus (assembly GCF_964204655.1). Classification (NCBI taxonomy): domain Eukaryota; kingdom Metazoa; phylum Chordata; class Amphibia; order Caudata; family Salamandridae; genus Triturus; species Triturus cristatus. The sequence continues at coordinate 571,193,386 of NC_140592.1, read as the reverse complement.
GTACGAAGTTCAAGGGGAAGGGAGTTCCAAAGGGTCGGGGCAAGGGTGGCAAATTTAGAACCTCCCCACTTCTTTCTCCGGAAGCGGGGGACGGTGAGGAGGGATTGGGAGGACGAGCGTAGTTCCCTGGTGGGAACGTATGGAGTAATCTCAGAAGAGATAAAGGCCAGAGCCAGGCCAAGTCGGGCCAAGAAGGTGATGGTGGCGAGTTTGAATTGGACTCTGGCTCGCACGGGGAGCCAGTGTAGAGATTTCAGAAGAGGGGTAGAGTGGTGAGATTTAGGAAGTTTGAAGGCCAGGCGGGCCGCCTGGTTCTGAATCTGCTGTAGGCGCCGCAAGCTATAAGCAGGAATGCCGGCATATAGAGCATTGCCGTAATCCAGGCGGGACACCACCATGGCCAGAATTATAAGCTTGAGAGCAGAGAAAGTAAAGAAGCGAGACACTCTGCGTATAGTGCGCAGGGAAAGGAAAGAAGAAGATACCACAGAGCTGACCTGGGAGTGAAGGGTGAGTTGAGAGTTGATTTTTATGCCTAGGGTTTTAACAGAGGAGGAGGGTGCAGGAGAAGGGCCAAGAGAGGGAGGCCAGAAGAGGGAGGACCAGGGGCTGGATGAACCACCCGTCAAGACCAGCTCGGTCTTGTCGGGATTGAGTTTGAGGTGGTTGTGGTTCATCCAATCCCTGATATGGAGCATGACAGATTGAAAGTTTAGAACAGAGGAGGGAGAAGAAGATAGGTTGAAAACAAGCTGGAGGTCATCCGCATAATTAAATACGGCGACCTCCATCTGTTGAAGGGAAAAGATAAGGGGGGCGACATACAGATTAAACAGGAGAGGGGAAAGGGAAGAGCCTTGGGGAACCCCGCACTGAACTTTCCGGACGTCCGCTGTAAAGTCACCCAGGCGAACGGCCTGGGTGCGGTCGCTCAGGAAGGAGGATAGCCAGACCAGGGCAGTCCCCCCGATTCCTGCCGCCTTGACACGGGATAACAAGATGGTGTGATCTACCGTATCAAAGGCGGCTGAGAGATCGAGGAGCACAAGGGCCTGGTGCTGGTTGGTGTCCATACCCTCCCTGAGGTTGTCCAGGACCGAGATGACAACGGACTCCGTAGAGTGTGCGGGGCGGAAGCCGGCCTGGCAGGGGGCAAGGGCTCCATGCGTCTCCACAAAGGAGCTCAGAGCGCAGGTGACATGGCGCTCGAGCACCTTGGCAAGAAATGGCAAGAGGGAGATGGGGCGGAAATTGGCAGGGACAGAAGGGTCTGCCCCGGGTTTTTTCAAAATAGGCACAATAACCGCCAACTTCAAGGGGTAGGGAACTACGCCTTGAGCAAGAGAGCTGTTGAGGAGGTGAAGGGGGGGGGTCTGGGCAGGTAACAAAAATATGGCGGAGAATGTGGGCCGGGCAGGGGTCAAGAGGAGAGCCAGACTTGACCAAAGGCACTAAGGAGGTCAGACATTCTCTAGTGATAGGGGGGAGGGTGGTGAGTTCACCCTTGGGAGGGGGACATTGGGGGTCCACAAAGGAGGGAGAAGGGGGGGGAATGTTGGCCTTGATGGTAGCAATTTTATGAATAAAATAGTTATTAAGGGAAAGACAGAGTTCTTCGGACGGGGCGGGCTTGAGGGTTGTTCTGTCCGAGAACGCCAGGCTGTGGACGATTGTAAATATCTCCTTTGACTGGTTTTCCGCGGCTAAGATTTTGGAGGAGAAGTATGATGTTTTGGCCTCCAAGATGTCTATTTTATACTGGGTAAGAATGTTGGTATACTCCAGTTTTAGCGTGGGGCAATAGCTTCTCCTCCATGCCCGTTCAGCGCGACGTACTTTTAGTTTAGTGGCCTTAAGCTCGACGTTAAACCATCGGTTGGCGTCCTTCTCACGTTTGGAGGTGATGCGTTTGAGCGGGGCAATGGAGTCGCGGCCAGAGGAAAGCCATTGATCTATGGCATCCACCTGGGAGAGGGTGGAGAGGCCGTGCAGGGGAGGGAGGGAGGAACTGAGAAGGGAGGAGAGACTTTCTGGGTTAACTCGGCCCCACGATCGAACACAATACGGATCCGTCCAGTTTTGGTACGAGAACAATCAGAGAGGACCAGTTACTTAGGGAGGGTTTAATGACCCCCATTTTTAACATACTCTCTACTTCCGCCTCCACTGCTTCTCGACGGGCAGTTGGTATGCAGTACGGCCTCTGTTTCGACACCTTCCCGGGAGCGGAAAAGATGGAATGTTCTACCAATTTCATTCTCCCTGGGAGATCGGAAAAGAGGGAGGAAAAAGGAACCAATACGTTCTGTAGAGAGAATTTCTGGGTTTTGGACAGATTCTCGTTAATAACCAATTGGTTCAGGGTTGTCAGAGCTGCTTTCTGTTCTGGGACGATCAGATGATTGTCCTTGGGAAGGGGTCCAATCCACTTCTTAAGAAGGTTGATATGGCAGATCTGCTATTTGGATTTGCTGAGTTGGAGGCGGTATGTAGTCACACTGATCTTCTCCTATTATCTCAGAAGGGCCCTTCCATTCTGATCTGGCTTTAGGGAGGGAGGATGGTAAGAGTACCAACACCCAGTCATGAACGTTTAGGTGGTGCTATTTCTTTCCCTTGACATGGAAGGTTTGCTGACAAACCTGTGCTTTCTCGAGATTGGCATATGCGAACTCCTGTAGTTTACGAATGCGAGACCTTAACCCCTGGGTGTATTCAAAGTAGGTTTGGGATTTGTCCAGTGGTTCTTGTTCCCAGGCTTCTTTTGTCATTTCCAATAGCGTACGGGGCTGTCTCCCATAGAAGGGCTCAAAGGGGGAACACCCTAGACTGCTCTGTTTTTGACTCAGGTTGACAAAAAGTGCCAAAGGAAGAAGCATGTCCCAGTCTCTCCCCTCTACTGTCAACATCTTTTTTTGTGTCAACTTAAGCGTGGCATTGTATCTCTCACATAAACCATCCTTCTGGGGATGATAGAATGAGGTTTTGATGTGAGAGATGTCCAAGGACTTACAGACCTGGTGCATCAGGCGAGAAACAAATGGGGTTCCTTGGTCAGTCAAGATTTCACGTGGGAACCCCACTCGAGAAAACAATTCTAAGAGTTTGTCACTGATGTTGGTGGTTGTAGGGGCCCTTAGGGAAAAACTTCTGGATACCAATTATGGCCAAGGCATATTGGTTTCCTCTCTTGGACTTAGGGAGAGGCCCAATGAGATCCATCCCTTCCCTTTCAAATGGTTTTCCAATTATAGGGAGAGGTTGCAATGGAACAGCAGGAGGTTGGTAAGGGTTCTTCTTCTGGCATATCTCATACTCTTTGCAGTATTTAGTTATGTGGGCAAATATGCCTGGCCAATAGAAGTGTTGAAAAACAGATTGGCTGGTTTTCTGGGCTTCACTGTGTCCTGCTAATAAGTGGGAATGTGCAAAGAATAACACCTGATCTCGGAAGCTCTGGGGCACTACAAATTGTGGAGGATTAGCAGGGTTTCCAACTCTATATAGTGGACCACTTTTGACAATAAAGGAAGGATAAGAGGTTTGGAGAGAAGCTGGGTAATTAGCCTTTTGCCATGCGACTTGGGGGGTTGGATAATTTGCCTGTGCATATCTGAAGTTTTGATCGCTAAGCCAGGGAACTTGGGTGAGGAGGATAGGGGTCCCCGAAGGCTGTCCTCAAGAGGTTGCTCTTTTCTTTTTAAGAAGACCTAGAAACCAAGGGTTATCCAATCCTAGTATTATCTTCTCGGGTAGAGTAGGCAACACACCCACTCTGGCTTGCATGTTCTCCCCACCAGGTAACTGCACGGATACCAGGGCTACCGGGTATGTTTGACGTCCCCATGTACGCATCGTATAGGCACATGCGTGCCTGCTTGGATCTGACCCTGTCTTACTAAGGCACTCTGTATAACCGACTGGTGACAGCTGGAGTCTAAAAGGGTTTTCACCTGACCCCCGTTTACCACTACACTTACATAAAAACAGGAGCCTAGTTCCTCCGTGTAAAGGACAGACTTGGGGAGGTAGCTGACGTCCATTGGTTCCTCACTGGTTTTCTTGTGGGGACAGAACCGGGCTATGTGTCCCCACTCTCCACAGTCGAAACACGGGGGTCCTTTTGAAGGAAAGGGCTCTGGTATAGGGACCCGGAATCGTAAAGGGTCGGTGCAGGCTTGATGGATTTTTTCAGTTTTTGATGGCCCCGCCGTGGAGCGTTGTTCTCTGTCAGTCTCCCAGGGAAGGGATCTGGGTTGTGCTCTGCAGAATGTGGTCACCATATCCACGGCCTATTCAACAGTAAGCCGGGTATGCTGTCTCAGCCACCATTGGGTTGGAAAAGGCAAAGCTTCCAAGTATTGTTCCAGATAAATCAGTGACATAATTTCTTCTTTGGTATTTTCTTGGGACTTAAGCCATTTGTCGACGGCTGTTTTCAATTTAAAGAACAACGTTTTCGGATTGACCCCGGGTGAACCCCTCTCCTTCATGAACCTTACCCTATAGGCTTCTGCGTCCATACCTAAGTGGTCCAGTATTATGCCTTTGACATCGGTATAGGGGGTATTCCCTGAGGCATTGGCAACTTGATAGGCTGCCTGGACTTCTCCAGTTAATAGGGGTGCCAGAAAGAAAGGCCACTTCTGTTCTGGCCATCCACAAGCCTAAGCCACTCTCTCAAAGTTCAACAGGAAGGCGTCCGGATCTTCACCGGGGGCATACTTTTATAGCACTATGTTGGGATAACCTGTCTGGTTTCCCTAACGAGTCTGTATATGAGAGGATAACTGTACATGGTCTTCAGCGACCTTCTGGATGCATTCCGCTTGGTGGGCAATAGAGTCTTTAAACAGGTCCTGGTCCGTCTGGGCGGATGTCATTTGCCATTCTATGGCCCATTCTAATTTTTCCTGCCCTCTGACCAGTTGTTGGATAAGAGTCTCCATATTGCTTTACTATGGAGCAAGTGCCCGCATTCTCCACCACGTGTGGCACTTTGAAGGATATGTAAGAGAGGTAGCGGTGTTTAACATAAGCTTTTATTTTCCTTTACAATTTTAATAGTCCGTCTCTTTCTCCTGGTTCTCTGCTCTCTGGTGTGGGGACGCTTGTTCCTTATATGGGAGTTCAGTGGTGCTCGTCCCTCGAAAGAAAGAGAAAGGCTCTTTTAAATATATGGTTTAGTACTCTTTAAGTATTGGGGGTTTAAGGAGTGAGGGGGATTGCCAAACACCCAGTTTACCTTTACCAGTGTCGCGTTAAGCAAGAGGCATCGCGCTGATCAGTTACTTCACAGACCTATGCGAGCTGCAAGCCTTTCCACGCTCTAGCCTCAATCCCCTCCCTCATCGATCTCGACCTCCGAGAGCCACGCTCCTCCAGGAACACGGCTGGCGAGCTCGTGTTGCCGGATCGGGTCCAGCTCCCTTCTTGGGTCTCCTCGGTGAGTTCTCAGTTAAATCTCCCGGAATGGAGTTCCCACGGCATGGGGCTGGACGTCTTCTTCCAACGTTTTGCAGGGCTCAGGAGTCATCCCTATGCCGGTCCTCGTAATTCTCTCGTTGTCCTCGTTGAAGTACTCCCCTGTGTTCTGGAACTCTCCATCCGGTGTTGGGAAGCCGTTAATGAAGCTCCTCTCAGGTTTTCAGGGGCTTCCGATTGGCCCATGTGACTCCGTCACGAGGGGCAGGCTGGTTCCAGGAAGTGCAATTCTTTAAAGGCGTTTTCCATCTCAGAAATGGGTCCATGCCAGGGAGACTGGAAATAGAGGAGAGGAGAGACGTAAGGGGGGAATGCATCCTCATTGTCTCCCTCCTCTGTGAAGCGAGCAGGCAAATCGTGACACCCCCCAACTCCGTAAAGTACATCGCCTGGATAAGTATGAAGCAGCAAGAGAGAGGGGCAACTTCTGCCTGACCTAAACCACATCATTATTGTGGTGATTCCTAAACCAGATAAACTCAGGCATCAGTGTGCCTTCTATAGTCCGAGATTACTGTTGAACACAGAGAGTAAAGTGTTGGCCAAGAGTACTTATGATCTGGTGCATGAGGACCAGACAGATTTCATGCCAGGGACGGCTACCCGCATTAACCTTAGATGGCTTCATGTATGGCTGGACGTAATGAAGGGCACCGACTTCCTGGGGCAATCCTTTCCTTAGACGCTGAAAAGGTGTTTGATTCTATATACTAGACTTACCTCCATTGAACATTGAGACAATTCAGGTTTGGCCCTAAGTTCAAGCAGTACATGCCTTTGCTCTATAAAAATCCTACTACAGTTGTAAGAGTGAACAGGGTGACATCAGAGGCATTTCCATTATAAAAAGCTACAAAGCAGGGGTGCCCACTGCCTACACTATTGTTCGCGCTGTGCCTGGAGCCCCTGATGAGCTGGATAAGGTGTAGGGCTGACGTGACAGGCTTCCCAAAGGTTATGGAGAAAGCAGAGAAAATATTGCTCTAAGCAGATGATATTCTGCTGTATTTTCCTGATCCAGCATTGGCAATTCAGATGGTTCACTCAATTTTTTGACATTTCTGAGGGTACTCTGGCTATCACGTCAACTGAAAATAATCTACTTAGACTGGAGGGACTGCAGAGTAGGAACCGAGGAGCTGCAAATTGTCCACGAGGGGTTCAGATATCTGGGCAGCGTGATTACCACTGACAAGGATAGATTACGGGACATAAATCTGGGAACAGTCGTAAGGAATTTAGAGTGGATGCACATAGGCGTGGTACACTGCCGTTAACGATTATGGGAAGAGCCTCCTTCTATAAGATTATTACCTTGCTGAAACTACTATAGGTGATGCTAAATACCCCTTCGAGATATCCAAATATTTTTGTGTTAAGCTTGACGACATCCTGAGATGTTTCCTCTGGAATATAGGACTGCAGGGTAGCCTTAAAGAACTTGTACAGGTCCTGCTACAATGAGGGATCGCCCTGCCAGATCGCCATACATATTATAGGGCCACACAGTTACAGGTTATCAATGAGTGGGGGTTTACATCTCACCCCATGCCAACAACATGAATTGAGAGGTCACAAATGGGATGAGGCACAGAGAGCCACTGGTTGGAAGGGAAAGGACACGCTGGCCACACCGTTGTGCAAGGGTATGACCCTTACAGAGTTCCATAAGCTCACGGGTTTCAGGAAGTAAGAATTGGTTGGAATAGAAGCTCTAGGGAATGCCTTTGAGGGAGGGAACCTGAAACCCTTTGAAAGCCTGCAACATGACTATTAGTTGGCCCCCAGCCAGCATACAAATTTTTGCAACTAACCCATGCACTGCGAAGAAAGCAGGTGCTCGGGCAGACATTCTGGAATACTCACCCTTGCCCTTGGAAAACTGGTTCCTGCAGGGTGCAAGTAGTATCACAGCTTTATCAAGTGCTGAGTAATCATGCCCCAGAGAAACCTGCAACACCTAAGGGCCAGGTGGGAGACAGATACTGGGGAAATGGAAGGCATAGACTGGGAGGTGGCCCTCATGCACCCAAGAGAAGTAGCTATTAAATCCTGATTACGGTTAACACAATTACAAATTTTGCACTGTATCTAATATAACTGGGGTAAGCTGTTCAGAATGGGTAGGCCTGCTAGCCATGTTTGTTTCTGGTGTACACTGGAACATTTCTACATACTGTATTTTGATGCTCCAAAATTCAGGGGTTCTGGAAGGATGTCAAAAAGAGCTAGATGAGGTTATGGGCTTGGAGATGCCGGGAACACCCCAATTACTACTCTTGGGACTCCCAAACGATGTTGATATTCAGAAAAAACAAAAACAGCCAAGGACCCAAAGCCGCACCACCAAAAGTAATCACTTTAACACTGCTCCCAAGTTGCCTGCCTCTAATGTGCAGTTGCTTATTGACCATACACTCAACAACGTTTTACAAGAAAGCAAGGCAACAAACATTATTGAGTATAGAAAAACTCGCAGGTCCTTACCACTATGGTAGACTTTTTTCTTTATTTAAATTTCTTCAACCACATTATAAACACGCAGCCAATGTGTTTCCACTTACAAAGGCTTCATCAGGGATGCAGCAACAAAAGAAAACAATGAGACACAACACAATGTAATACACCCACATTGAATCAAAGGTCTATAACACAGAACCATGTACACATAGTCAAAATATTTACAAACTCATACCAAGCCATAAACATAAACATAAAAAATCTAGAACATTGTAAAAACATTGGAAGACATCATAAACAATGAAAAGGACATTGAAAACAGCACTGTGACATTGGCTTAGAGGCATACTTTTTAAAGTTATTAATCAAAGACAGCTATATGAGAATCATGCTGTAAATAATGTTAAAGCAAGCCTGACATTTAAGAAGAGAAGCACTTAAATAAAAAAGTGTCCACATCAAAGAAATGAGAAAAGAAAGAGAGAGAAGATAAAAGGAAAAGAACATGCAAACATAACAAGCATTGGCATTGCCAATAGGACTCGCCTTTGGGGCCTTATAAGTATTTAGTTATGCAGCACAATATACTTCCTGCAACAACATCAACTGTTGCATGGCTAAACACTTATAAGGTCCCAAAGGCGAGACCTATTGGCTATGCCAATGCTTGTTTTTTTAAAGACACAGATTCCTGTTGTAAAGCAGAAACATTTGAAAATGACCATAGATGGTTAGAAACGTAAATATCAGGAGTTACAATTTCAATTGCGCTGTCAGGGAAAGGATTACATATGTGAATTATCTGAGATGAATAGACAGACAAATGACTACCACAAACAGGGCCCCCTTATATACCCACAACTACATTAGATGCACAGTACATAAACAAATTCAAACAAGACCGACCACGAGAGAGAGAGAGTGTGTGTGTGTGTCAGAGAGAGAGACTGAGTGTGCTTTGATGTGGGAGTGTATATGTTTGTTTGCTTGTGATTCCATATGTGTGTGGGGGTGCAGAAGTTTGGTATTGGATGTTTTCTAAGAAGGGCTATTATCATGTGTGTGCTATGCGCTGAGGGCCCTGCACATTTTCTGATGTTTTCTGATGTTTGCTAGTTCCTAGCAGGGATCAGTCTCTCAAAATGTGTTTATTGACATTGGAGAGGGGAGGACATTTTTAGATTCAGACATCCAAGCAGAATGTGTAAATTGCCACAACAGCCAGAGTCTGACAAAATATTGTATTTTAAATCTTGGGAAGGAGGGCTGGTTATCGGATCTGTCAACAAGAGTTCAGGAAAGATGAGTACTAAATCTAACCGTTAAACTCACTATTGCAGCAAGAACATTATTTAGTTACCCCTGCACTGCTATTGTGTGAATCGAGGAAGCCTAGATCTGTGTGCTTGCTCTTTTACGCACTGCACAGTGTTTGTAAACATGATCCAACACACCAGCTTGGCTGCTGTCAATTGGGCCCCCATTTTCAAGAGAGACATAATAAGCAGTTCACAAGTGCTGGTTTAAAACGCAGAGCGACATCACTTTAAAAAAATACAGCTTGGCTCGGTGAGCCACTGCTCTGGTCTGTTTATTCCACTGGGCCCTTGATTAAGAATAGCTGAAGGGCAGAGGTTTCACGAACCTAACGGAATACTAAATATTACACAGCACCTCCACTTCAAGTCACTGGCGTAACTCCGGCTGATCCACAACATGAAACGTGGTCCTGCTAGTGAAACGCAATGTGTTTCAAACACAATGCACATCCGGAAATTACGGTAGTACACTGTGCTTTTGCAGAAAACTGGGATGGTGTGAAGATCGTTGGGTTGTTTTGAAAAGACGGTCTACGGCGAATCCTGTGAGCAGAATTAAAAGCGAGCGCCGTGTAGATAAAAGTTAGGCACATGGCTGCCATACTGAAACATGAAGCACGGTGCCTGTGAAGAGGGTGCTGTGCAGAAAAAATAAAAGGTGCGTGGCCTCCAAAATTACACACGCTACCTCCCCGATAAAAAAAAGCAATAATCTGAAACATGAAACGCGGCGCCTGTGAAGTGGGCGCTGTGCTGAATAAATAAAAGCCATGCGGTCTCCAAAATCATACAATAGAACAAAGATTGTTAACGCTTCCGAAATGAAAGACAATGCAATTCAAACACGCATACACACGCTACCTTCTCTTTAGTAAAAAAGTAATTTTAAAAAGGGCTTACAAACACATGCTAACATTAGAACTATGCCTTTAGGCTACCGCAAGCAGGAAACCAAGTACTATCCTGGGAAGCGCTGGCTGAAAATACACAGCCCGCGAGTGGTGCACGCGTGAGAGAAAGGGGGAGCAGGAGGTGAGCCCGGGAGTGGTGAGTGCGTGCATGCGCAGTCTGCTCATTTTTAAGCACTGCACTCGTGCTTGTGGTGCACTGCTGCTCGCTCCCGCAAGGTGGATGCCGCCACAAGCACGAGTGTGTGCTTGAAAATGAGCAGAGCGACGGCTAAGGGCCCTCCTATGCGGCGCATACGCGCTGCATAGGCGAGACCTAAAAAGGAGATGAGATAAAAATCTGTGAAGCACCATATTAGTGATCCAAAACCAGTTAGTTAACCAGACGCCCTCTATGTGTTCTACTAGTTTAGAATGTACATAGTCGTTCTAGTACATCCCATTGACCTTTGAGGGTCTTAGCAGGATTGTAAGTCCACCAGTTCTCCACACATTCATAAGGCCCAGAAACAATTTTTAAACCACTACAACACAAAAGCAACACATAATGCTCTTAGTAACCAAGCGACAATAATTCAAAATCTTCACCCAAATAAGAGTGAAACCACCCATCACGGTACCCAAGGTAGTGAAAAATGTGAAGGTATACACTGCCACCCTCCATAAACTGCGACCTACATCAAAATAACAGTAAATCATCACTGCCAATTGTAGATATAATTCAGTCAGAACATCCCATTATGGCATTCTTAGACATCTCAGAGTCCAACACCACACTGCACCTCAATCCCACGGTCAATCCTCGCCAGCACTAATAGCATAATAAAAAGAGAGGAACAGCAAAAAGAGAAGTATTACATATAATGCAGGAATACCTAAACATATGATTCAGCATATCAACACTACTTCCCTCCACACGGCTAAGTACCCTGAGCCAGGGTTACTCACAAGTCTTAAAAGAACTCCCACAAATATATCACAGTGTACCCACATGGTGTAACCAAACATTTCATTCATGACAAGGTTTTCTTATAGCCCCATGTAACTACACGTGTCTCCAAATGATACAAAAACACCCTGAAAGAGGAGTGTATCTACTTCATTAAACGTAGTCGAAAAGCAGGGTAATTTCCACAGTTGTCAACAGTTAAATATAACGAGCAGCACCTCAAATCAAGGCACTCTGGGTCATCAAATGGCTGCTACTGCATAAGGAAAACAAAAAGAAGAAATGGAAAAGTCAAATTGAAATCCCTTCCCGGATGCTACCTTTTGCTCTACATGCCATTACTACTGTCGACGATAT